>NC_091440.1:52954377-53265922 GCF_964237555.1 Oryctolagus cuniculus | reverse complement strand
AGAGAGATACACATATGGACAAAGGTGGTACTAGTTAAAATCACCAATATGTCATTTTCCAACTTGACGAATATGAAATGTTTATTTGTAGCAGTTTAAGTTGGAAAGTACAATGCAAAGTATCAATAAAATAGTAAATGCATAAATAATTGTCCCCTGCTGCCTTTTCCAGCTTCCCAGAGAAAACGGTATCAATTGAAATCAAGCAATTTCAAACCCTGTCATTTTGCAACAGAGAAGAAAATCTAAGAAAACTGAACACTCTGCTCTAAGAAAATCACAAATGCAGGATTAAATGAAACAAGAAGTGGAGACTTTCCCAAGAAAATTAGGCCATTCCATTGCCAACACAAGGGGTGTCCTCCAATTCATCTCCTTCAAATTAAAAGCAGAATTTTTTAAGCCTCTAAAAAATATTCTTTGCCACAGTTCTACCTCCTGAATCCAATTAGCAATTTTATCACCTCACTTTATTAATATCTATTAATCTTGAAAAACATATTACTGGCATTCTATTGATCTCTTTCTGGTCTGTATTTATAAGAGAGAAATCTTCTCATTTCTATTTACTAATGTGAAAGAAAAAGATTTAAGGCAACATACTTAGCATAGAAAACTCGTAAACTTCTACTTAAATAAGCAGTTAAAGAAGAGCAGATGCATCTAGACTGCATTGGTAAACAGTGCTGTGTTACAGACCAATCAATTCGCTTAATGTTAATTGTAATGTACTTTTGTCAAAATTACACTTTGTCTTAAAGTTAATTTGTGATTTATATCATTTTCCATAAAGTAATTCTGAAAACCTAGAGCTTATTGTATTCAGTTGCTGCTAATGGGAGACTGACATGATTGAAATATCATTCTATCCTGTGTATTCTGATAGGAGATTCAATATTCGTGTTGATTCAGAAGGAACTCATGCTTACTAAGTCGTCCCCCACCCATCCCAGACTTCTGTGACAGCTCAAAATACCAATGAATCAAGACTGGCAGGTCTTGACCCAAGCCATATTTATAGGAAACACCATGAGCTTTTGCCTCGAAAGGAAATATCCTTTACAGGTGCCTATAGATGCAAGTATGGTGCACCGTGGAGTACTTTATTCAATAAATGGAGTATTATCAAATTGGGAAAAATTAAAATTTATTTTTCATTTGATTATAAGTCTCCAATGAATGGTTCTGTGGCTCTTCCTTACACATCAGCCCCTAATCCTTAGCACAAACACAGGAACAGTAGGAGCCATATCCATGTTGTCCTACAAAAGCTGGGGGAAGTTATGTGGCACACCGGGTTAAGTCACTGCTTGAGATACCTGCATCCCATGCTGGAGTGCACAGGACTGGCTTTGCAGGTCTCTTACTCCCCTGGGAGGCCGGAGAAGAGCTGTTTAGTCTCATCGACCCTGGAGGAATCTCACCTGATTATTGTGCTCAGAATACGCTGAGGACAGGGTGGAAGCGAGGAAGTCAGTCAGGAGGTGATTCCAACAACACAGGTAGGAGATTATGTGATTTGTTTTCCTATTTAGGAGATCCAAAGAGGGGCTGGGCTTGTGGTTCAGCAGGATTAGCTGCCCCTTGGCAGGCCCATATCCAGGTATTCTGCCTCTGATCCAGCTTCTTGCTAATGCAGCTGGGAGGCAACTGAGGATCACTCAAGTACCTGAGTCCGTGTCACCCATATGGGAGACCCAGATGGAGTTCCAGACTCCTGGCCTTGGCCTGGCCCAGCCATAGCTGTTGTGGACCTTTGGGAAGTGAACCAGACAGTGGAAGATTCTCTATTTCTTCTCTTCTGTCACTCTGCCTTTCAAATAAATAAATAAATAATACCTTTTTCAAAAAGCAGCTATAGTCATAAAAAATCCTTCATACTGGCCAGCGCCGCGGCTCACTAGGCTAATCCTCTGCCTTGCGGCGCCTGCACACCGGGTTCTAGTCCCGGTTGCAGCGCCGGATTCTGTCCCCGTTGCCCCTCTTCCAGGCCAGCTCTCTGCTGTGGCCAGGGAGTGTGGAGGATGGCCCAAGTGCTTGGGCCCTGCACCCCATGGGAGACCAGGAGAAGCACCTGGCTCCTGCCATCGGATCAGCACAGTGCGCCGGCCACGGCGGCCATTGGAGGGTGAACCAACGGCAAAGGAAGACCTTTCTCTCTGTCTCTCCCTCTCACTGTCCACTCTGCCTGCCCCCAAAAAAAAAAAAAAAAATCCTTCATACTGCTTCTGTTACATAGCATCATGTCAGGCTATGACACAGCACCAGCTTGTGTTAAACAGTTTCTCTTTCTCTCTCCCCACTCTTCTCTTCCTTTCCTCACCAGTTCCCTTTCTTACTCTGTTTATTAAGTATCTGGTTCACATTCATCTTTTAAAGCATTTTTGACTAGATAATTCATACCCTTTTGGGAGTGGATGTAAGAAAATGCCGCATTCTATATTGAGACATTTACAAAAGAGACTCCAATAATTTCTTATACCATTGGTCTCCAGCATGGTATGCAAATACATTCAATTTATTTAGTTTCATTTTCCTTCTTATTGCCAAAATTATTTATTGCTAAAATTGAAGAGTTGTATTATCATTATTATTTTTTACCATTTTTCTTTTAAAAATTCAGTTTGATAGGAATCATAAAAAAAAACACTAAGTTTAAATGTGGTTTGGAAAGGCAGCAGAGGGATTTGAAGAGAACAGATCTGATGAAAAAGAAAAATGTTTTAGCATTTTGAACCAACCAGAGGAGAATCAATGAAAAACAGAAAGTCTCTGAAGGAAACTACCACAAAGTAAAAAAGGTTTATAAAAGGACACAGCCATTTTGAGAGTTATGCTGGAAAGGATGCAGTGATATCTTTTATCTGAGACTATAATGAAAAGTCCAGAATTACACTTTTGATGTCTCTCTGAAAATCAAACTTTTTCCATTACAACGAACTGACTTACACCCCTGGATAAATATGTTGATAAGATGTGGAAATACTATGAAATTGATGATACAGAGTTGATTCTATCACAATTCATTGAAAATCAATGCATAATAAAGGATCGGTGTCTTTGTGTAGAGAACAGTCCCCACAAAATAATCTGAAAGGTAATTACAGTTGAAGGCTTTGGGTATATGACATGAGATGGACAGCTTGCAGCCTCATCTATTCATTATTACTGTCTGTGGAGATTATTCTGCCATCAATCCCTTAGTCATGATTATTGTGAACAAGGTGAAAATGAGGAGACAATATAGCAAATTTGAGGGTACATACATTCAGGGAATAGAGGTGATATTAGCCTTTTCCTATTCTTTCACCAACCAGACATTTGGTGGCTGCAAAGTCCTATGAACACCCCATGTTCTAGTTTCCTCAACTTCCAAGTAGGAATAATAATACAACCCTCTCAACTCCCTCACTAAATTATGAATATCAAATTATAAAAGAAGTAGAAGAACTTTAGAAATATGGACATCTACAAACACACAGCATTATAAGTATTAGTGCTAGAGTTTATTTTCACATTTGCCCAAACAAGGTTCAATTTTCACAGCAAACTGTGACACGGGTATTAGTTTTAATGTTTTCCAAGCCACATCTTAATACATTATTATTTTGTTATCTTAATACATTTTTATTTTTGAAAATTTACTTGTTTTAGAAGTAGGTAGATAGAGACAAAGATTTCTTATCCACTGGTTCACTCCCACCAGTGCCCACAAAAATTGAAACTGGAAACTGAGAACTCAGTCCAATTCTTCCACATGGGTGTCAGGAACCCAGTCATTTTGTCATGGGGTCGCTGGGTCCAGGCTATTGTTTCTAATCCAAGAAAAGAATCTGAGGATGAAATGTAGGTAAAGATCAGAAGAGGAATATGATCTATTCACATACAAAGCAAAAACACACGCTAGGAGTATGGGCATGCTCAATAGAGAGCTGCATTCAACAAGATTTAGTTCCATCACTTTATATGATCTGGAGGCTTGGCGAATAGTGCCTGTGGTGAAGACTTAACTGAATATTCAAAGTGGGTAACATTCAAGATGGCTCAGTAGTGAGAAGTTACACTGACCTCAGCCACATAAAGATACCAGAAAAACAAAGGAAGGACTACTTAGAGAAATTTTCAGCAGAGAACAGAACAGAGACACTCCACTGGGCAACAAAGAGAACAGACACAGTGCACACTACAGTGCCAGCCATCCCTGAATTTACAAAGCCAGCAACTGGCTGGGAAGTGCCATTTTGCCAGGGTAAGTTGGGAGAAGGCTGAGAAGGCTGCTGAGGCCTTCCAGACCTCCATCACTAGCAACTTTGACAGGGAGAATTCCACAGTCTCCACTGTCTTTGATCCTACACTGGAGGTCTGGTCAACTTCTTTGCTCCATGAAGGGAAGCCGTGTATTATCCCTCTACTTACTCCACCAAAGCACCATACTCAGTTTGCTGCAGTAGGGTATCTTCTGAACTCTGTTCTAACTCAGGAAACAGTAGGCAGTGCCACTGCTACCAGAGGCCTCCAGGGACAAGGACAGGGCAGTTTTCAGGGCAGAGAGTAGACCCTATGCACCCTGTGACTGTGGGAGTTCTGGGCACAGAGCATAGAACTAAGAGTCTTGTAGGTTGTGGCTAGGTTCCCAAGTACCCAGCCAGTCTGATCATGGAGAATAAGGGCTCCTTACACATTGGGAACAGATCTCACAAAAGGTTCAGAGGAATACCACAGAGTAGGTTGATGCTGTAGATGGTACAGTTGCCTGTGTGAGGAACATTGCCACTGTGAGTTCACTCTAAACTGGGAATCAGCTGGTTCACCCTGGCACAGAGATGTGCTGGGACTGTGAACATACTAGCTGATTCCAACATCCCCTCTCCCTCCCAGCTGTAACCATAGGTGTCACTCTGGGCTGTTGCCCCACCCACAAATGGTGACCCAAACTCCTGGCCCCACCCAGAACACACCCCTAGAACAAAAATATAATCTTAGGCACACTACCAAGAACCAGAAGCACATTTCCAGGAATAATACCTCCAATCCAACAAAGAGAAACAAAACTCCAGTGGCTGGCATTGGTTAAGCCATGGCCTATGATACCAACATACCATATACAAGTCCTCACTGCTCTACTTCCAATACATCTCCCTTCTAATGCACTTAGTAAGGCAGAAGATGGCCTATGTACTTGGCTCCTGCCACGCACATGGGTGACCCAAATGGAATTCCTGGTTCCTGACTTTGTCTTGGCCTAGCCCCAGTCATGTGTCATCTGAGGAGTAAATCAGTGGATGAAAGATATAGTCCTCCCTCCACCCTTTCAATCAGCCTTTCAAGTAAAAAAACCTTTAAACAAAAAACCCATTCTCTAGAGGAGACATTAACAGGAGTTTCCCCAGATGTGAATTCAACAAAGAAACACAAAAAACATGAATAAAGGCAATATGATTGCAATAGAATACTGGACTATGAATAAGAGGAAATTGTTGAAATGCCTGAAAAAGAATTCAAATGAATACTTGTATGATTACTGAAAAATGCAGAAATAATTAACTAAGGAAATCAGTGCACGACATGAATGAGAAATTCTGCAGAGAGCAAGATATTGAAAAATAAGCAAAAAATACTAAAAATGAAGTATTCAGTAAGTCAAATAAAAATACAATAGAAAGCCTTAACAACAGATTTGGTGAGGTAGAAGAAATAATATCCAAGAAGATAGGTCTTAAAATATCTCAGTTGGACTATCATGGTAGAGGAAGAAAGGAAGAGGAAGAAGAGGAGCAAGACAAAGAGGAGGAAGAGGTGGAAGAGGAGGAAGAAGAAGAAATAATAATAACAATAATAACAATAAAAATAATAATTAGAAAGACTAAAACCATGCAATACCATCAAGTGACCAATATTTGAATCATAGGATTTTCTGAAGGTAAAGCAATAAATGGTTTAGAAAACCTATTCAGTGAAATAATAAGAGAAGATCCATAATTTGGGGAAAGAATTGTACATACAAATACAGCAAGAGCATAGAACCTCAAATAGATATAGTAAAAAAAGATCCTCTCCATGACACATCACAGTCAAACTTTCAAAACTAAAACATAAAGAGAATATCCTAAAATTTGCAAGAGGGAAATGCCAGGCCACTTTAAAAGGAACTCTAATCCAACTGACCTCAGCAAAAACACTACAGACCAGGAGAGAATGGCAAGACATAGTGCGAGTCATAAATAAAAAACTACCAACCCAGAATACTTTATCCATTAAAATCCTCATTGATACATGAAGGTAAAGTAAATACCTTCCAAGATAGGCAAAAACTGAAACAATTTGTCACCACCCAACCAACCTTACAAATGGAACTTAAGGAGGTAGTACATATAGAAACAGAGAAAGACAGTAACCATCATTAAAGAATGTGAAGGCATGGCCGGTGCCACGGCTCACTAGGCTAATCCTCTGCCTTGCGGCGCCGGCACACCGGGTTCTAGTCCCAGTCAGGGCGCCGGATTCTTTCCTGGTTGCCCCTCTTCCAGGCCAGCTCTCTGCTGTGGCCAGGGAGTGCAGTGGAGGATGGCCCAAGTGCTTGGGCCCTGCACCCCATGGGAGACCAGGATAAGTACCTGGCTCCTGCCATCAGATCAGCGCAGTGCGCCGGCCGCGGCGGCCATTGGTGGGTGAACCAAAGGCAAAAGGAAGATCTTTCTCTCTGTCTCTGTCTCTCACTGTCCACTCTGCCTGTCCAAAAAAAAAAAAAAAAAAAAGTGAAGGCAAGAAAGTTCTAGTAAAAGAACAAAGAAGATTCAAAACAAATAATAAGAATGTTTCTGGGAAAAGGGCAGGACCAAATCATTGTGTAGTAAATGTAAATGAACTAAATTCTTTATTTAAAAAGAGACTGGTTGAATGGCCGGTCCCGTGGCTCACTTGGTTAATCCTCTGCCTGCTGTGCCAGCATCCCTTATGGGCGCCAGGTTCTAGTCCTGGTTGCTCCTCTTCCAGTCCAGCTCTCTGCTGTGGCCCTGGAGGGCAGTGGAGGATGGCCCAAGTCCTTGGGCCCCTGCACCCTCATGGGAGACCAGGAGGAAGCACCTGGCTCCTGGCTTCAGATTGGCACAGTGCCAACTGTAGCAGCCATTTGGGGAGTGAACCAACGGAAGGAAGACCTTTTCTCTGTCTCTCTCACTTTCTGTAACTACCTATCAAATAATAATAAAAAAAGAGAGAGACTGGCTGAATGGATAAAAAACAAGAGCCATGTATAAAAAACACACTTCACCAGCCAGTGCCACGGCTCGCTGGCAAATCCTCCGCCTGCAGCCCCAGCACCCCAAGTTCTAATCTCGGTCGGGGCACTAGATTCTGTCCCAGTTGCCCTCTTCCAGTTCAACTCACTGCTGAGGCCTGGGAAGGCAGTGGAGGATGGCCCAGGTCCTTGGGCCCTGCACCCGCATGGAGGACCAGGAGGAGGCACCTGGCTCCCGGCTTCAGATCATCGCAGTGCGCAGGCTGCCGTGCACCAGCCGTAATGGCCACTTGGGGGGTGAACCAACAGAAAAAGGAAGACCTTTCTCTCTCTCTCTCTCTCTCTCTCTCTCACTGTCTAACTCTCAAAAAAAGGGACACTAACCCACTGTTGGTGGGAATGCAAACTGGTTAAGCCACTATGGAAGTCAGTCTGGAGATTCCTCAGAAACCTGAATATAACCCTACCATTCAACCCAGCCATCCCCCTCCTTGGAATTTACCCAAAGGAAATGAAATTGGCAAACAAACAAGCTGTCTGTACATTAATGTTTATTGCAGCTCAATTCACAATAGCTAAGACCTGGAACCAACCCAAATGCCCATCAACAGTAGACTGGATAAAGAAATTATGGGACATGTACTATATAGAATGCTATACAGCAGTCAAAAACAACGAAACCTGGTCATTTGCAACAAGATGGAGGAATTTGGAAAACATCATGCTGAGTGAATTAAGCCAGTCCCAAAGGGACAAATATCATTTGTTCTCCCTGATAGGCGACAACTAACTGAGCACCAAAAAGGAAACCTGTTAAAGTGAAATGAACACTATGAGAAACGGTGACTTGATCAGCCCTCACCCTGACTATTGATGAGCAACTTGATATGTTATCCCTCTTAGTATTTTTTTTGTTTGTTCTATTTAATACTTTTGGTTGAATACTGTAATCAATACACAATTCTTCTTAAGTGCTGAAACTTAACTGAAAAGTGATCGCTGTTAAATATAAGAGTGGGAATAAGAGAGGGAAGAGATGTGCAATTCGGGGCATGCTCAAGCTGACTTACCTCAAACGGTACAGTTACAAACATGCCAGGGGATTCCAATTCAATCCCATCGAGGTGGCATGTACCAATGCCATCTCACTAGTCCCAGTGATCAATTTCTGTTCACAATTGATCATAATGATAGCTCTAAGAGTCAAAGGGATCACATAAACAAGACTAGTGTCTGCAAATACTAGCTGATAGAATAAAAAAGGGTGAGAACGATCCAACATGGGAAGTGAGATACACGGCAGACCCATAGAATGGCAGATGTCCTAAACAACACTCTGGCCTCAGAATCAGCCCTTAAGGCATGTGGATCTGGCTGAAAAGCCCATGAGAGTATTTCAGGCATGGAAAGCCAAGACACACTTGAGGAAAAAAAAAAAAAAAACTAAATGAAAGATCTCTGCGAGTGAGATCCCAGTGGAAAGAACAGGTCATCAAAGAAGGAGGTACCTTTCTCTGAAGGGAGGAGAGAACTTCCACTTTGACCATGGCCTTGTCTAAATATGATCAGAGTCAGTGAACTCAGGGGGCTTCCATAGCCTTGGCAGCTCATGACAAGAGCCTAGGGTGATTACTGATGCCATAAACAAGAGTGTCAATTTGTTAAGTCAACAACAGGAGTCACTGTGCACTTACTCCTCATGTAGGATCTCTGATCTTAGTGTGCTGTACATTGAGATTTAATGCTATAACTGGTACTCAAACAGTATTTTTCACTTTATGTTTCCGTGTGGGAGCAAACTGTTGAAATCTTTACTTAATGTATGCTAAACTGATCTTCTGTATATAAAGAGAATCGAAAATGAATCTTGATGTGAATGGAAGGGGAGAGGGAGTGGGAAAGGGGAGGGTTGCGGATGGGAAGGACATTATGGAGGGAAGCCATTGTAACCCATAAGCTGTACTTTGGAAATTTATATTCATTAAATAAAAGTTAAAAAAATAAACAAAGTTGATAAGCCAATCTCCTAACTAACCAAAAACAAGGGATGAGACCCATATTGATAAAATCAGCAATGAAAAAGAAGATATTACAACTAACACTACAGTAGTGGATGTCATATCATTTGATATGTAGTTATAAATATTGCTTCATTGAATCATACCATGGAAATGACAATGTATTCTTTTTCTCATGTTAAAAAACAAAGGAAAGGGGGCCAGCACCGTGGTGCAGTAGGCTAAGCCTCCACTTGAAGTGCCAGCATCCCATATGGGCACCAGTTCTAGTCCCGGTTGCTCCTCTTCTGATCCAACTCTCTGCTATGGCCTGGGAAAGCAGTGGAAGATGGCCCAAGTGCTTGGGCCCCTGCACCCAAGTGGGAGAGCTGGAATAAGCTCCTGGCTTTTGGCTTCAGATCAACCCAGCTTCCAGTATTATAGTATTGTAGCCATTTGGGGAGTGAACCAGTGGAATGGAGCTCTCTCTCTCTCCACCCTATATCTATAATTCTGCTTTCTCAAATAAAATCTTTTTTTAAAAAAAAAGATTCCACCACTAAAACTTACGTTTAACATCACATCTCCAGTTCATTCAGTATACTGTTTATATCGATACTATTAATGGTACAACAGTTGTTAACTGTTCCCTCCAAGGGTGGGATTTTGAAGGATGGCCATTAAGTCCTGGATGTAAGAAATTTCCAGTCATTTGTGCTGTTTCTTACAGAGAGGTAAGGTTGGGAGATAGTATTACAGTTGAAGATTGCATTTTGCTGGGAGTTTTCTCTATGCTCTAGATTATATAGTGACCAATGTTACAAAAGAAAGTAAGCTCTTTCTTATTTAGAACATCTAACTAGAGAGTTTCCCAATTTTAAGGAGGCACCCCAGAAATGAATTTATTGAGGTACACAGGGAGTTAGCCATCTTTGAAAAGGCCTCTTCATGACCTGCTGCTGTTTCCTGTGATGCTGACATCCCATATGAGAGCAGGTTCAGGTCCTGGTTGATCCACTTCAGACCCAGCTCCTTGCTAATACACCTAGGAAAGCAGCAAGTGATGGCCCAAGTGCTTGTTCCCTTGCCCCCCATGTGGAAGACCCAAATGGAGTAACTGGCTCCTGGCTTCAGCCTGACCCAGTCTTGACCTTTGTGGCCATCTGGGGAATGAAGCAGCAGATTGAAGGTCTTTCTCCTTCTCTTCTTCTCTCCCTGTTTCTCTGTTTTACAAATATAGAAATCAATCTTCAAAAAATAAAAGATGAGGATAGGGAAAGGAATGGCTTGTGACACATGGCTCTGCGAGAGCCCTGTCAATGGATTAGGTCTTATCTGTCATCCCAGGATTTCAGGGCATCCTTCAGCACCCTGAATGCTCCAAGGATCCTTTTGTAGACCATTTCAGACCTAGCATGCCAGATCTTGAACGTGATTCATGGCACCTGAGCATCCTCAAGCCCCTTCATTTTGACCAGGCATCCATGACCTCTGGGGCTTTCCCAGCCTCTGGGGTTGCTCACAAGAGGTCTTAGGCCTCATTTTTAATGTTTTAGCATATTTGGTGCTTCAGCTTCTGCACTTCAATATGACTGTTAAAATAATCCTGAAAGTTATGAGTTATGAAGGGAGAATAGAAAGTATGTTTTCAAAGAATGTGGAGAAATTTTGAAAGAGTATTTCTTAGAATACCAGTCAGTCGCCTTGCAGGATCATATCCAGACCCCTTGTTCTAGGTGTTGACATAGGTATGGGGGGTGACAACACTGTAACAAATGATGGAGAAAACAAAACCCCAGAGTAAGTCAGTGGGGGGGTACAAGTACTGGTGTGAGAGCCAGGAATATGGGGATGGCCATGTTAGAGGGTTTTCCAGAAAGCAAGGATTCTTGATGGTCACAGGATGACAGAATTTACTTCCCATTTGTAGGTAGAGACTTACTGCATAGGGAACAAACATTTCATTGATATGGGTAACTAAATGAGCAGAGGGGCATGCATCGCACAGAAGCAAAAATGCTGGCGGTTTGGAAACCTTAAGCGAAAGAGAGCTTGGCCATTGTAGAACATCATGGCAAACTGGTGATAGAAACAGGAGAGTCTCTTGGCACTGAACAGCTTGGAAGCAAGTCCCAGGCACTCATACACCTTCGGCTAAAGGTGTCCATTCTGCACGTGTTGGCTATCAGCCTTCCCACCTCCAACATTCACTGGAGGGTCAGACACAGTTGTGTTAAAAGGAGTTAGTCCATTATAAGTGCTAACACAGTGAAGAAGGAGAGAAAGGAAAAACTAAACTGACACTCCAAAGCACAAGGGAGATCAAAGTCTGGAGAAAAATTCACTGGCCAGTGCTGGGGTTTGTGTTAAACTACTGCTTCCTCTTGGCTGGCTCACCAGATGTTGAGCAGTGATTGGGTCCAGGTTCTTGCCTCTGACACAAGAAAAAAATTTAATAATGAAACCTAGGTTAAGGTCAGCAGAGAAGGTTTATTTGCATGCAAACCAAAAGAACATATTCAACAGGGAGCATGGGCAAGACCAAGAGAGAGCTCTCTTTCTATGATCTGGAGGCATAAGGGGTGGTATCTGGGGCAGTGTTTAACTGAATATTCAAAGGGGATGAACTTTGGGGTAACACTTGAGTACCACCCATTTCCTTGCCCTTTTTTGAGAACAGAAACAGCATGGTATCGAGTACATCATAGGAATAGCTGTGTCAGTCATGGTAATTGCATTATAATGGTTTTATTTTTTTTTTTTTTTTTTTGACAGGCAGAGTGGACAGAGAGAGAGAGAGATAGAGAGAAAGGTCTTCCTTTGCTGTTGGTTCACCTTCCAATGGCCACCGCGGCCAGCGCACCGCGCTGATCCAATGGCAGGAGCCAGGTACTTATCCTGGTCTCCCATGGGGTGCAGGGCCCAAGGACTTGGTCCCTCCTCCACTGCACTCCCTGGCCACAGCAGAGAGCTGGCCTGGAAGAGGGGCAACTGGGACAGAATCCGGCACCCCGACCAGGACTAGAACCCAGTGTGCCGGCGCCACAAAGCGGAGGATTAGCCTAGTGAGCCGCGGCGCCGGCCTATAATGATCTTATAATAGGCAAAAGTTCACTGTGGGGATGCAGCCAGCAACCACGTTGGTTATTTTTAGGTAGCACTAGTTTTAACCAGTGATACCATGGAAGCTCTCATTTTCCACTACAACAAGGGAGAGTGTTGTTTGGGCACTGCAGGCTAGTTTATAGTAAGGGACTGATGACCTTAGCTGACTTTAGCTCCTCCTTGCTAGCTGCCTCCCTGGCTATATTAACTTGAGCTATCACTGATGCCTCCCAGGGTCTACATTCAAAAGAAACTGGAGTCAGGAGCAAGAATGAGATATCAATGCCAGGTACCCCAATGTGGAATGCTGGTATTCTAATTGCTATATTGACTAGTAAGCCTATATGCCCACCCCTCATTCTTATTTTTAAAACAGCAAATTGAGATAGCTTTTGAAAAAGGGACTTCTCTTTTGTTGTCATTTTGCTGAAGGTAGAAAAGTTTTATTGTATAGACTTTCATTTTTTATACTTGGAAGACTTTGGGAAGAAATTCAAATTCAGAGGAAAGTTTTAAATCCCCTTCACAAGTATTTCACTGGTAATTGTAACACCATGTGCATAAAGGCCTTGATTTCCCAATGTATTCATGTCACATCCATATTCAAGTTTGAAGAAGACTGAGCAATATTTCCTGGGATAACTCTGCTGGCCTCAAAGAGGTTCCCACAAAGGGAGAACCTTGGTGTGGTTTTCTTCTAATGGAGAAAGAGAGAATACAGCATCCTCCTCATTTTTTAATATGAACATTAATAATCAGTTTTCAAGGAACCATTTTAGCTCCAAAAGCCCACAGTAATTGTGGGGTCCCTTGTTGGCTAGAAAAATTTTATTTCATAAGACTTTAAGAATTGTATGTTATTGGGGCCGACATTGTGGTGTGTGTAGTAGGTTAATCCTTCATCTGCAGCGCTGGCATCCCATATGGGCACTGATTCTAATACCAGCTGCTCCTTTTCCAATCCAGGTCTCCACTATAGCGTGGGAAAGCAGTAGAAGACGGCCCAAGTCCTTGGGCCCCTGTAGCAGCATGGGAGACCTGGAAGAAGCTTCTGGCTCCTGGCTTTGGATTGGCTCAACTCTGGCCATTGTGGCCATTTGGGGGAATTAACCAGAGGATGCAAGACCTCTCTCTCTCCCTCTCACTCTCTCTCTACCTCTCTCTCTCTCTGAAACTCTTTCAAATAAATAAAATAAATCTTTAAAGGGTTCAATGGAAATTTTTTCCTTCTTGGAACAAATAAAAGGTTTCCGTCATAAGTTGACCACAGTCACTGGGAGTGACACTGTCTTCACTCACACTATTTACTCAGGCAGAAGGAGCTACTGTGAAGGCCACCACCGCCTCCCACTGCTGTGATGTCTAAACACAGCAGTTGTTCCAGTATTCTGTCCACTCAAAAGCATGCACAGAGCACATTCTATGTGCTGCCCATTTTGCTATCAATCCTCAGTGTTTTAAGCTTTATAAATGCATCCAAGCAGTAAAAGTCATTTAGCCAGTGTATGTGAAGAGTCACTTACTCAAATGAATACTCTGACATGCAATTTAGCTCAAAAAAGTGTGCTTTTAGAACCAGAGGGCACTCAACCTTTGAAACTAGCTGTTGCCTCTCCCTTCCTCATTTGTCCTTCCCCTAAATCTCTCTCTGAGTCACCTTCTCTCATCCCCTGCACACAAACATATACTTAATCATAAGCAAATCTATAGAGAAGCTATTCACACAGCTACTCCATCATTAAGATCTATCACCTCTTTTAACCATATAGTGCTGTGAGGATAACCCCCACTCCCTTTGATTAATACTTGTTCAACATCTCTCACATTTTCCTACCCAAGAAAGTCTTTCCTGGGGGCGACGGGGGTACAAAATTACACCTTCTTTTCCAGTGATCCAGCAGAGAAAATAAGATTGCCCAACACATTACAACCTATATTGGGCAGAGCCACATGCTTCCTCTTAAGCAAAGATGGAAAATGAGCTGCCAGCTGAAAGCTCCTACAGAATGTCACAATTACACATTTCCACTGGTGCTCCTAGTGACAGTGCATCTGACCTAAGACAACTGAGACACACAGATGTACTCCCAAGTCTGCTCATTAGCCTAATGAGGATGGAGTCAGGCAAAGAGTTAATTTGACTAATTTAATCAGCATGCCCTTCGATGTGTCTACTGGGAGAACACCAAAGTGACAGAGACAAACACAGAAACACACAGTGGAGAGGGATTCACAGAGCTGTGCTTGTGATTAGGCAGAGTCACAGTTTGAGAACATAACAGAATCAAAGCTAGAGAGAACCTTAATGATTGCTTAACCCAATCATGTCATTTTAGAAGGTCTAATGAGGTTAAGAAACCATTACAAGTAAAATTTATTATAAGATGAGTAATACATGGGAAGCCATTTGATGAACTATAAACTTCTACTATGCCTTAAATTGTTTTTCCAAAACATAAGAGAATTTAGACAATGGATACATCATTATTATTTTCATAGAATATTATAAATTTGTTTCTTTATTCCTCTCTCCCAAGCCCCTAGAAAACTCTTGATTCTGTAGCTGTGTGGTTATTCTTCATCCTCAGTTATATGATAGAGATATAGTTATAATTATTACAAAAGAAAATCTCTAAACTTTTCCTGCTCTCAAAGACTCTAGAAAAATAGGCATTGATGAGTGTCATTTGATGATGAATATAAATTTCAGTTTTACCAAATTTAGAGGTTTTTCAGTTAACACTTGGTGTGAATGATTTTTTTTGATTAATGGTTTTTGATTTCTTTAAAGTTCCACCTAAAAATGAGTATCGTAAAATATCTATTTACCATTGGCAGTATTTCTGACAGCTTGCCTTGATCTTACAATTAGAGATTAAGCAACAATTACTCATCAAATTCACTAATTCGAAGAGAGTTGATTGAGGGTTTTTCTGGACAATGGAATGTCATTTGCATTGATTATTTCATTATATGAATTTTCTCATTGCTATGCCTTTTTTTATTTGAACACTATTAAGGAAATGTTTTCAACAGGCTCAAGCCTAAAGGGATGAAAAAGAGAATGACTGTGTTTTTCTATTAAAGAAAAAAAGGGGCAGGAGGAAAAGAAAGGCATACGGGGATACTAAGCCTCACAGCCTATATAAATTGGTCCTATTCTCTTTTTTCTTTGATGATAGTTTGTAGAATTAAAATGGGATGAGGAAATTTATATTTTGAGGGTGAGTCTTTTAAGAAATTTCTCTTTTGGGGGCTAGTGCTGTGGCATAGTGGATAAAGCCACCACCGACAGTGCCAGCATCCCCTGTGAGCGCCAGTTTGAGACCCAGCTGTTTCACTCCAAATCCAGCTCTCTGCTATGGCCTGGAATAGCAGAAGATGGCCCAAGTCTTTGGGTACCTGCACCCCCATGGGAGACCCAGAAGTAGCTCCTGGCTCCTGGCTTCAGATCAGCCCAGCTCCAGCCATTGCAGCCATTTGTTCAGTGAACCAGTGGATGGAAGATCGCTCTCTCTCTCTCTCTCTCTCTGCCTCTGCCTCTCTGTAACTCTACCTTTCAAATAAATAAGTTTCTGGAAAAAAAAAAAACAAATTGATCTTTCATAATGCTCCTTCTACTTGAAAATTATTGCTGCTATTCAAGCTGTCATACCAGCCATACAGGATGTCCCCTTTCTGAACATTTTCCTTAAAATAAGAAACTATTTATTACATTATTAATGTGTTTGATTAGTATACTAAGTATAAGATTTACAATCCTACAAAAGAGATGCTACCTAAATAAACAAATAAATAAGAAAATAAAATACAATTGTGATAAAGGGAAAGAACTGTGTTCTATGAAAACAAAAAGGAGCAACCCAATTGATATGTGTGGTCCAGGGAGGTTTCTCTGAGAGAATAGGTATAAATTGGACTGGTATGAGAGATGAAGAGAAATCAGGTAAAAGCAACTGTATATACAATAGATCTTGAGGCAGGAAAGACCTTGGTGAGCTCAAGGACTATCAATAAGGTCAGTGTAGCTGGAGTTAAACAGAAAATTGTACAGCTGAGAGTTGAGGGGTAGTTAGTGCCTATATGGGAAAGATTTGAAGAGAAAATGTTGATGAATCAAATGCAAAATTTGATTCAATTGCATTCTCCCCAAAGTCCCTTGTAAAATGACAGAATTTTAATTAATAAATTTATATATTTAATAAATCCCTGAGAACACAGAGAAATGAAAAATTAGTAATGGCATCGTTAGAGTCTGAAAAGCATGTGAAAGTCATCATTGACTTACCAAATCTGAGAAACCCTGAAGTGATGAAAGCTGAGAAGTGATCCAATTTATTGTTACCAAAGAAAATGGAAAAAAAGGTGAAGTAAAAAAACAGAAGGATGAGTTGAAAAGCCATTCAAGGAGTACTTATTCTGCACCAGTCTGGAAGGGATTCAATATAGAGAATTAGCTTTGTAGGATTATAAACTATCAGAACAAGAAAGCAAGGGTCAGACCAGCACCGCAGCTCAACAGGCTAATCCTCCGCCTAGCGGCGCCGGCACACTGAGTTCTAGTCCCGGTCAGGGCACCAGATCCTGTCCCGGTTGCCCCTTTTCCAGGCCAGCTCTCTGCTGTGTCCCAGGAGTGCAGTGGAGGATGGCCCAAGTACTTGGGCCCTGCACCCCATGGGAGACCAGGAGAAGCACCTGGCTCCTGCCTTCGGATCAGCGCAGTACGCCGGCCACCGCGGCCATTGGAGGGTGAACCAATGGCAAAGGAAGACCTTTCTCTCTGTCTCTCTCTCTCTCACTGTCCACTCTGCCTGTCAAAAAAAAAAAAAAAAGAAGAAGAAAGAAAGAAAGAAAGAAAGCGAGGGTTAGAGAAAGCATGGCTCCTCCTCAAAATAGTTTTTGGATTTCAGAGAGTCAGGAATGGCAAGAACTTAACGAAACTGCCAGAGATCACCATAGCTGTGTGAAGCATTGATCACAGCTGATCTGCAAGGAAACACCTGAGGCTGCATAAAATTTCATTTTTGCTGAAGTCCACAAAATTGCCTACTGCTACCAGAAAATGAAAATGTGGTTTCCGCCTTTCTTATGCTTTCTAAAACTTGTAAATGTACTTGTCATTAGTAGACTTAGCGAGTATAAGAATATAGCTCCTTGCTTGCTTCCAGCCCCTTTAAGAAGAGAAAGAGCAAAGAAGAGGTACGAAAACAGGAAAAGTGTGTGTGTTGGGTGGTTGTAGAGCAGAGTTGCCATCCATCAACACAGATCCCATTCCTCATTTGTGCAACAGCATAATTTCCTTTGCCTCATGCAGACAGAGGATGAGCTATAAGGCAGATAATCTACAGAAGAGAACACTGGATTCAATTGATGGCTAGGATACAATTCCTAAAACAGGGGCACAGCGGATTAGCGCCCTGGCCTGAAGCATCGGTATCCCATATGGGCGCGGGTTAGAGTCCCAGCTGCTCCTCTTCCAATCCAGCTCTCTGCTATATCCTGGGAAAGCAGTGGAAGATGGCCCAAGTGCTTGGACCCCTTCACCCACGTGGGAGACCCGGAAGAAGCTCCTGGCTCCTGGCTTCAGAATGGCGCAGCTCCAGCCATTGTGGCCAGTTGGGGAGTGAACCATAGGATGGAAGACCTCTCTCTCTCTGTCTCTTCTCTCTCTGTATAACACTGACTTTCAAATAAATAAATAAATATTAAAAAAAAATAGATCAGCCCACAACAGCAAGTCCATTCATGAGCATAAAGCTTTAAACGGTTACTTATTGCCTCAAATATGAATCAAGGATCACCAGCATTTGAGGAGGCAACAAATATGAAATCAGAGACTCGAAACAAACAACAAGTGAAAAAAATAAGCCATGAGAAAGAGAGTATAGAACAGGAAAATATAAAAATAAAGGAAAATTATCATTAAGTATCCTCCAAAGAAAAAAGAAATATACTGAAATAAGAACAAAATGCTTTTTTGAATTAAATTGTGGCAGAATATAAACCTCAGAAAATAATTCTATAAATTAGAGTAAAATGGTGAAGATGTAAAAAAAATTATTGAGAGAAAAAAAGAGGATATTTCAAATAATGGAAAAAGCTATTAAAAATGAAGGACTGAGGCTAGTGCTGTGGTGTAGTGGGTAAAGCTGCCACCTGCAATGCCAGTATCCCATATGAGCAGTGGTTTGAGACCAGGCTGCTCTACTTTTGACCAAAATGTCCATCAGCTGATGACAGGATAAAGAAATTATGGTATATATACACTATGGAATATTACTCAGCAATAAAAAAAAATCCTGTCTTTCGCAACAAAATGGATGCAACTGGAAAGCGTTATACTTAGTCAAATAATCCAATCCCAAAAAAGAAAAATATCATATGTTTTCCCTGATCTTTGATAATAGAGTACTAAAAATGTAATGTATAAAAGTGAAACTCACTTTTTGAGGTTTGATGATTGTTTACAGTCTTTGTCTATATGGCTGAGGAACAGTGTTTTTTTTCTCCTTACTATTTGTTGAATTCTTTATTTAGTGTAGAGTTGATCTTATTTGTGTAAAATAAACTGAAAGTAGATCAATGTAAAAATTGAGAGGTAATAAGACATGAAAGGGGAAGAAGGATAGGAGCATGAGTTGGGGGGTGGGAAATATGTTACTGAATCTATATATATGAATTATACAAAATTTGTTTACCTTAAATAAAAAAGCCTCTTAATGTATATTTACCTATAAAAATAAACTATAATAAAATTTTAAAATATGTATTAATTTTAAACTACTTTAAAGTCAGAGAGAGAAAGAGAAAGAGAATCTTTCAATCTACTGGTTCACTCCCCAAAGTACTTAACAGTTAGGGCTGGATCAGGCTAAAACCAGAAACCAAGAATACCATTCAGGTCTCCCACCTGGTTTTCAGGGGTCCAAATACTTGATCTATTACCTGTTACCTCCCATGAATGCACAAACAAGTAGCTGGTTCAGGAGCAGAGCAACCAGGACTCAAGACTGGCACACTCATATGAAATGCAAGTGCCCACGTGTGACTTAACCCCTGTGTCATAATACCTATCCCAAAATATAAATTTTTTCAGAGGAAACAAATTCAGGACATCCATTTGAGGATGGGAGATTTTTTTCTGTAAAAAATATCATAAATATTTTAGGACTTATAGTCCATACAATAACTGTCAAAATAACTCAACTGTGGGCTTATAACATGAAAGCAACCATAGAGGATATATAAATGAATGAGTATGCCTATGTTCCAATAAAACTGTATTAACAAAAAGTGTTGGATTAGGAGGCAGGAGTTTGTTAAACTTAAGATCAGAATAATGCCAGACTTTGTAATAAATAGACTGAAGACTAGGTTGTTATTGCTCAATATTGGTAAAATCCTGATAGGAATTTATCTTTAAGCTATAATTCTATTTTCAGCCAAATTACCAATTGTGAGGAGTGAATAAATTCTCAAAAGTTTTATCTCCCATGGGCCTTTTAATAGGAAACTTACCAGTAGTGTATTCATCAATAAAGCAAGCCATATCTTATTCATTATAAATAAAAATTGGAAACAACCTACATTTCCAAAAATAATAAAATTGTTAAATAAGTCAGGTGTGTGCACATACTGAAATTGCATGAAGGCACTAAAAATTACAGCTTTGAATATATAATGACAGAAAAATGCTCAGAATAGAAATTAGTGACAAAAGTAACAATATAGAATTCTCTTTACAGTCTGACTTCAATTCTCTCATTCACATATCAAAATGATAATACTTGTTAAGTCATTTCAATAGGAAGACAATGGAAATGTTATTATTATTTCATTCTTTTTGCAATTCAAGATGTCAGCTTTTTTTTTTCCAAGAAGGAAAAAGGTGTGGGATCCAGGAATTAGTACCCCTTCCTTGGATCCTCTGATTATCAAAACTGTAAGTCACACCACATGAAAGTCAATCATTCTGGACTGGAACCACTCAGAAGGCTTAAATACAAACTGCTTCATGGACATTAAATTGAGAGAATATTGACAGTGTGCACTGGATTCAGAGAATATTTATGCAACCCAAGGAGCTTCTGCATATTCACTAATTATAAGCACAAGGGTAAAACTATCCAAATAAACAAAGTGACTGCTACTAACCTCAGAGCAAACAAAAGTTGTGTAGGAAAAAAATCAGTGATCACCATATGACTCTGCTCTGACTGTGTTATTAGGATCTTCATAAAACAATGCATTAATCAAGAGATTCAAAATGGCTGAATAGGGAAAAGACATGAAGATTTTTACCTCAGTATGACATCAGAAAACAATGGAGGAACCACATTCCCAGGAACAGTAGGAGAGGAGTTTACAGTAGGAACCCTGGAAAAGAAAAGGAATCTGCAGAACGATGAGGACAGCACCACCATGTAGTAACAAATGGACACCACTGGTGACTCCTGCAGCCACCGGCTAGTAAGGGCGACATCATCTTGGAGTGAGGGGAGAGGAACCTGGAGCAGCCCAAGCTACAGGTGATATTCCTTGAAACCTCATATCCCCATTAGCTTTGAGTTCAGCCTGAAGCACTAGCCGGGTCAGGGTATCAACCTAACCCTATAAAATGAGAGCACAATGCTTTCTTCCCCCTCCCCATCAAGGTCCCCAGTGACCATAGGTAGGAAGCACTATCTTCTTTTTTTAAAAAAAAAAAAAAAAAAAGATTTGTTTATTTATTTGAAACTCAGAGTTACACACACACACAGAGAGAGAGAGAGGCAGAGAGAGAGAGAGAGAGAGAGAGAGAGAGAAAGTCTTCCATCGGCTGGTTCACTTCCCAAATGGCTGCAATGGCCGGAACTGCACCAATCCGATGCCAGGAGCCAGGAGCTTCATCCAGGTCTCACAAGGACTTGAACCATCTTCTACTGCTTCCCCAGGCCACAGCAGAGAGCTGGATTAGAAGTGGAGCTGGGACTCGAACCAGTGTCCATATGGGCTGCCAGCACTGCAGGCAGCGGCTTTACCTACTACGCCACAGCGCTGGCCCCATGGAAGCACTATCTTAATAAGGCAAGTAGAGACTGCTGTGGCCCCTGCATGACTGGAGAATTCTACTGGTGTGATAAATCATGGTGCCTACTGAATTTGAGTTTGTCCTGGAAGGGGGAACGGTATCCACTTAGGTCTGTGAGGTGATGGCATGGTGCTCTACACCCCTCACTCTATCAAGGTGTCAGACTCAATTTGCCAAAGCAAAGCTGCCTGTCAGGCAGGCAGCTGGCTCTGAGAATGCCTACTCTCTCTCCATGGATGGGGAGGCTTGCAAGGCTGAGGATAGATTCCCTGTGCCCTGTGACTGTGGGAATCCTGTGATTATGTGATGGGCCATGGGGGGTATGGCTGGGTCTTCAGGCAATCAGTGGATCTGGCTCCAGAGGCACAGAATTCCCCAAGTGCTGGAGAGGGTCACTTTGGAGGTCTCTGTGCTCACACTGAGGAGTGCATAGATCCACTGTGTGGTTCATGTTCCTGAGAAGGTGCAGTTTGCAGGCATGGTGAGCTCACCAAAGGCAGTCAGTTCACCTTGACAGAAAAGGTCTGAGACTATAAAAATGCCAGCAGGTACCATCATAGTCCCCTCTGCTGATGATAGAGGAGACCTACCATGACCAACATGGATGTCATTCTGGACTCTTGCCCAACCCCTCAAGCACCGGCTGGAGCTTCCAGGTCCCACCCAGCACACAACTCTGGATATCCACGGAAAGAGAAGATGCTCCACTAAGCCACAAAGAAAATAGTCCTCAAGGAGAAAGCAAAGAAGTGTACCACAGATGCCCACAAATAAATGTTGAAATACATGAAGCATGAAAAAGGAAAGCAACTTAACTCCAAAAAGGAGCACAATATTTCAAAGTTAGAATATGAAGATAAAGAGCTTGATGAAATGACTGAAAAGAAATTCAAACAAGGGTAATAATTTTGCTTAAAAACACAGAGAAACAAATATATGTGATTAAGAAATCCATATATGACATCAATGAGAAATTCTGCCAGGATGTAGAGATATTCAAGAAAAATCAATAAAAAATAGAAATTAATAATTCAGTATATGAAATAAAAAATACAGTGGCAAGCCTTAACTACAGACTTGGTGAAACAGAAGAAAAATATCCAAGCTAGAATACAGATCTTTAGAAGTATCTTAGACAAGAAAAAGAAGAAATTACAGAACCAAAAATAATGTTTGAGATTTATGGGATACCAACAAATGACAAAACGCACATTTCTTAGGAGTTGAAAGACAATGGGCTAAAATATCTATTCAGTGAAATAATAGTGGAAAATATCCCTAATTTGGAGAAAGACATAGATATCCAAGTACAGGAAGCACACAGAACTCCTAATAGATATGATCAGAAAATATCTTCACCATGAAACATCATAGTCAAATTTTCAAAAGCAAAACAAAAAGACATTAAAATGCGCATGAGAGAACTGCCAGATTATCTTCAGAGGATATCCAATTAGAAAGATATCTGATTTTTCATTAGAAACCCTACAGGCTAAGACAGACTGAAGAGACATACTCCAAGTCCTAAAAGAAAAAAAAAAAAGTGTCAACCTAGAATACTGTACCTAGCAAAGCTCTCATTTATAAATAAAGGTGTAATAAAGAACTTCCAAATCAAAGAGAAATTGAAAGAATTTGTCACCACTTCTCCCCAGCCTCACAAATGATACTTAAGGGTGTGCTTGCTACACACAGAAGCAGAAATATAGTCATCATTGTGAAAAAAATGTAAGGCAGAAAATCTCATAGTAAAAGTACAAAGGAAATCTAATGCAAAAATTTGTTGATGAAAAAATGGCATGACAAAGTTACTTACCAATAATAATTTTGAGTCTAAATGACCAAAATTATCCAATATAAAGACACAGAATAGCTGAATGGACTTAAAAACAGGACCCATCTATTTACTACCTACAAGAAACACATCTTACCAACAATGATAAAAGCAGAACTGAAAGTTAAAAGATAGAAAAAGATATTCCATGCTAATGGAATCCAAAAATGAGCAGGAATAGAAATCCTAATATCAGACAGACTTTTAAAAACTGATAAAAGAGACAAAGAATGGCATTATGTAATGATTATGGGTCAATTCAACATAAAGATGTGACTATGGTAAATGTATATACATCCAACGTCAGAGCACCTGGCTATTTGAAACAGATGTAAATGGATCTAATGGAAGACACAGAATCCAATACAATGGTAATGGGAGACTTCAATACCCAACTTTCAACAATGGACAGATCAACTAGGCATAAAATCAACAAAGAAACAACAGAGCTAATCTACACTATGGACCAAGAGGATTTAATTGATATCTTCAGAACATTTCTTCACACAATTACACAATACACATTTTTTTCACCAGAGCATAGAACCTTCTTTCTGACAGACCAGTGCTAGGCCATAGAACAAGACTCAACAAATTCCAAAAAATAAATAATAAATAAATTGAAATTGTACCATTTACCTTTTCTGAACACAATGGAATAAAGCTAGAAATTAATAATTTAAGAAGCTCTATAAAATATGCAAACACATAGATACCAAACAACAGGTTACTAAACAGTGGGTAATAAAAGAAATCAAAAGGGACATCAAAAATTCCTAGAAATGAATGAAGATGACAACACAACACTCAAAATATATGTGATGCAGCAATAGAAGTGTAAAAGGGAAGTTTATAACAATTTGTGCCTACATCAAGAGATTGGAAAGGCATCAAATATATGACCTAACAATGCATCTCAAAGATCTAGAAAACAAGAACCAAACCCAAAATTAGAGAAAATTTAAAAAAATGAAACTAAGGAAAGATAGGAAAAATCAGTGGAATGAAAATCTGGTCATTTAAAAATAAACAAAATTAATAAACTAACAAAAAGCTAACAAAAAGAGGGGGAGAAGACCCCAGTTAATAAAATCAGAGATGAAAAAGGAGATGCATCTACAGGTACCACCGAAATAAAAAAAAAAAAAAAAACAGGAATTACTACAAACAGCTATAATCCAACATATTAGAAAATCTAGAAAAATGGATAGATTTCTGGACACATACACTCTAGCAAAATTGAATCAAGGAGATGAAGACATATAAACCTAAATAAATGCATCACCAAGATGGAGATTGAATCAGTAATAAATACCATCCCAACAAATAAAACCCAGGATAAAGGTGGCATCACTGCTGAATTCCACAAAACTTGTGAAGGAGAACTAATTCCAACTGTTCCTAAACTGTTCAAAACAATTAAAAGAAAGGGAATCCTCCCAAACTCCTTCTATGTAGCCAACATCAAATTACTTCCACAACCATAAAAAGATATAACAAAAAAGAGAACTATTGACCAATATCCCTGATCAACATGGATGTAAAAATCCTGAATAAACAATAGATGAGGAATCCAAATCTAAAATCTGAGACCATCAAGCTACTAGAAGAAAACAAAGGGTAAACACCACAATACATTGGCATAGGCCAAGACTTCTTGGAAAAGGTACAGAAACACAGGCAATAAAGGCAAATATAGACAAATGGGATTACAGCAAGTTAAGAAGCATCTTCAAAAGAAAGGAAACACTCAACAGAATGAAGAGGCGAGACTACCAAAATGCTGTAATAGGTAAAGCTGCCGTCTGCAGTGCCAGCATCCTATATGGGCACCAGTTCAAGTCCTGGCTGCTCCTCTTCTGATCCAGCTCTCTGCTATGGCCTGGGAAAGCAGAAGATGGCCCAAGTCCTTGGGCCCCTGCACTCACCTGGAGGAGGCCTCTGGCTCCTGGCTCCTGGCTCCTGGCTCCTGGCTCCTGGCTCCTGGCTCCTGGCTCCTGGCTTCAGGTCAGTGCAGCTCTGGCCATTGTGGCCATTTGAAGAGTGAATCAGTGGATGGAAGATTTTTCCCTCTCTCTTTCTCCCCTCCTCCCCCTCTGCTTCTCCCTCTATTACTCTGCCTTTCAAATAAACAAATAAACTTTTTTAAAAAATGAAGAGGTAACCAATAGAATGGGAGAAAATATTTGCAAACTATATATCTGATAAAGAATTAATAACCAGAATCTATTATGAGGTCAAGAAACTCAACAACAAAAACAAACAATCCAATTAAGAAATGAGTTAAGGATATGAACAAAGTTTTTTTTAAAAGATTTATTTTATTTATTTGAAAAACAAAGTTGCAGAGAGAGGTACATACAGAGAGAGGTAGAGAGGTAGAGAGGTAGAGAGGTAGAGAGGGAGAGGGAGAGGGGGAGAGAGAGAGAGAGAGAGAGATCTTCCATCTGCTGGTTGGCTTCTCAAATAACTGCAATGGTTGGAGATAAGCTGATCCAAAGCCAGGAGCCAGGAACTTCTTCTGGGTCTCCCACATGGGTGCAGGGGCCCAAGGACTTGGTCCATCTTCTACTGTTTTCCCAGGCCAAAGCAGAGAGCTGGATCAGAAGTGGAGCAGGCAGGACTCAAACTGGCATCCATATGGGATGCCAACACTGCAGGCCCAGGCTTTAACCCACTGAGCTATAGCACCGGCCCAAACAGACATTTCTCAAAGGATTAAATACAAATGTCCAACAAACACATGAAAAAATGCTCAGGATCAGTAGTCATCAGAGAAATGCAAATGAACAACACAGCATGGTTTCAACTCACTCCATTTAGAATGGCTATTACACAGAAATCAAAAAACAATATGCTGGTGAGAATGTGAGGGAAAAAGTACCCTAACACACTGTTGGTTGAAATGTAAACTAGTACAACCATTATGAAAGACAGTATGGAGATTCCTCAGAAAGCTCAAAATAGATCTACCATTTGAACTAGCAATCTCATTTCTAGTAATTTACCCAAATAAAGTTAAATCAGCATATGAAAGAGTTATTTGTACACCCATGCTTATTGCTGCTCAATTCAAAATAGCTAAGATATGGAATCAAGCCAGTTGTCCATCAATTGATGACTGGATAAAGAAAATGTACATATAGATATAGATATAATGGAATATTACTCAGCTGTAAAAAAGAATGAAATCCTGTCTTTTGCAACAAAATGGATGCAAATGGGAGGGTTGCAGTTGGGAGGGAAGTTATGGGGGGGGAAAGCCATTGTAATCCATAAACTGTACTTTGGAAATTTATATTTACTAAATAAAAGTTAAAAAAAAAAAAAAGAAACTGTTATGCTTAATGAAATAAGCTAGTACCAAAGAGATAAACATGTTTTTCCTGATTTGTTGTAAATAATATACAGATTATGTATATGAGTGAAATTAACATTTTAAGACATTATTTATAGCCCTTGTCTGTACACCTGAGAAACAGTGCATTTTTGTAATTACTACTTGCTGAATTCTTTATTTAGTGGAGAGTTAGGCTTGTGATTATAAAGTAAATTAAAAATATATCATTGCAATAATTGAAATAAAATAAAAAAGGAAGGAGAAGGGAGAATGGAAACATGGGACGGAAGGAGTGAAGAATGAGAAATCCCAGTCTTTCCTAAAACTGTACATATAAAATACATGAAATATATTCCCTTTACATAGATACAAAAAAACTGCATTAATCTCAACAAAATTATGATAGAACTATATGGAAAAGATGAAAGGAAAAATGGTAGTGTGTGGTAGAGCTATGGATTTGTGGGAAAGAAAGCCAAAACTTTGTTTTCCAGATATGTCTGAAATAAAATTTTGAGTTTCAGAATAAAACACTATTCAAGGCAGCCTCAAAAGCTAAATATGGCAGACAGTGTTATGGTGTGGCAGGTTAAGCCACAGCCTGCAGAACCATCATCGCATATGGGCATTGGTTCAAGTCCCAGCTGCTCCATTTCTAATCCAGCTACTTACTAATGCACCTGGGAATGCAGAAGAAATGGCCCAAGTTCTTGGGCCCCTAGCTCCTGGCTTTGTCCTGGCCCAGCCACAGCTGTTGCACCCCATTTGGGGAGTGAACCAGCAGATAAAAGATCTCTTTCTTTTTTTATTTTTTTTTATTTTGTCAGGCAGAGTGGACAGTGAGAGAGAGAGAGAGAGAGAGAGAAAGGTCTTCCTTTTTGCCGTTGGTTCACCCTCCGCCGCAGCCGGCGAGCTGAGGCCGGTGCACCACGTTGATCCAATGGCAGGAGCCAGGTACTTATCCTGGTCTCCCATGGGATGCAGGGCCCAAGCACCTGGACTATCCTCCACTGCACTCCCTGGCCACAGCAGAGAGCTGGCCTGGAAGAGGAGCAACCGGGACAGAATCCGATGCCCTGACCGGGACTAGAACCTGGTGTGCCGGCGCCACAAGGCAGAGGATTAGCCTAGTGAGCCGCAGCGCCGGCAAAGATCTCTTTCTATGTCTGTCTCTCCCTCCCTCTGTACCTTTTACAAATAAATAAAATAAATATTTTTAAAAACTGCCTCAAATAAAAAATCTCTAAAAATAAAGCTGAATATGGTAGTCTCTGATTGTACTGGAGTAAGGGTGGCATGAATGATTAACAAGCTTTATAGACCATATTGACTATTTTCAACTATATTTAATATTATATTTCAGAATAATTTTAAATTAAAAAAAAACTGAGTTAGTAATACAAATAGTTTCCCTATGCCCCTTATCCTATCTCCCCTTTTATTAATGTCTCACATTAGTCTCATATTAGTAGATGTGCTAAAATTAATGAATCACACCAAGATTCCACAAACTTTGTTTTAAATCCAAACTCCTTTTATTTCTCCCATCCCTCCCAGTCTCTAGTAATCAACATTCTGTGTTCAGATTGAGGTTCTTTTCTTTTTTATTTTAACCCCCATAAATAAGCAATAGTATGTGTTATTTGACATCCTGTGTCTGGATTATTTCATTCAACATAATGTCTTCAAGTTCCATCCATTTTGCTAAAAATGACAGGATTCCATTCTTTTTTATAGCTGAATAGTATTTCATTGTATGTATACTTAACATTGTTTTATCTGTTCATCTGGTGATGGACACCTTGGTTGGTTCTATATTTTGGCTATGTGTACAGTGCTACTATAAATATGGTGGAGCTGGTATATCTTTGATACAATGAATTCATGTATTTTGTGTGTATACTCAGAAGTGAGATTGCTGAATCATATGGTAGTTCTATCCACGGCTTTCTAAAGAAATCTCCATATTATTTTTCACAGTGGCACTAATTTACATTGTTGCAAACAGAGCATATGAATTCTTTCAGAAAAAAAAAAAGATTCCCTTTTCTACACATTATCACCAGCATTTTTTACTCTATCATTTTGATAACAGCCATTCTGACAGGAGTAAGGTGATATCTCATTGTGGTTTTGATTTGCATATCCCTGATGGTTGGTGATACTAAGCATTACTTCAAAGATTTTTCTTGGCCATTTGTAAATTCTATGTACATGAAAAACATAGATATTTTTAAACCCTAATTTTTAAGAAATGGTTTTTCATCACCAGGAAAACAACTATTAGAATATTTAATCAATGGATTTATGCAGTAGCCTTTAAACTAATTTCAAGTTTCAAGACAGATAGCTCAATAACAATGCTGAACAGAAAAAATCAAAGTAAATTGAAGAAAGAAATGCAGTGTATGTTAGATTTACTAAAATATTAAAAACATGACAGAAAACAGTGTTATTCATATGTACATACATATGAGGTAAAGAATAAAAACTTGGCTGAGTAGAATAGGGGTTTGAACCAGCAGTTAAGATGCTATTGTCCCATATTATTAAAGTACCTGGATCCAAGTCCTGGCTCAGTTTATGGTTCCCTCTTACCTATGAATATGAAACCTGGAGGCAGCAGTGATGGCTCAAGTGACCAGGTTCTTGGAGCACATGATAGGCCAAGATTGAGTTTCTAGCTCACAAGCAGTAGATGGGAGCTTTTTCTCAATCTTTCTGCTTCAACCAATCAATTCATCAATCGAATAACTATAGAAAACAAAGCTGCAACTCAGAAAGCTACTGCCTCCTGGAGGGAGAACAGAGAGTACTTTCTGAAGAGTGGTCACTCTAGGAAGTTTTATTTCTCTAACAATAATTTCTTCTAAGTAAATGAAGTGCAATGTTAGACAAAGTAGGAAGGAGAAGTTAAAGATGCAGGAAATAGAAGAGTAAGCATGAGAAGCAATAAGGACTAAAATCTGATCTTTTCCTCTGACAACTTCTGGTCCCAGTGCATTAGGCTCTTCCTTTCCTGGCCCCATCTATTTGGCTTGTTTCCTTCTTACATACACATGCCTTTACATTGACTCCATCTACCTCTGGTTAGATTCTTACTCCATCAGTCAAGCTTTTCTGGGAGAGTTTGCTGTACATAGGGGTCTCTATATACTGACCTCCCATCTACTTTTTCTTTTAATGACCTTTCTTAAGTGACAAATTCCTGGTTAGAAGAATTCAGAGTAAAATATGATGTTATCAATTATAATTGTTTCCTGCCTCAGCCCACCATGTAGTCATGTCTTTGGAGAGGGGGAGCTACAATTAAAATCACTATGAGATTTGAAGCACAATTTTATTATTGAACATAATGAAAAACCAGTAGCTATTTCCTGGATTGGTAGAGTAATGCAATGATGTCCTCAGGAGCTAGGCTCACATTACATTGGTATTCTCAAAGCTTGGACTGGGCTCTTGGATTTGTGCTGTGCAGTCCCATAGGGGTTGCCACAGCTACTATATCTGTCTGTTTTATTGCACAGGAAATCTTTTCTGCATTATTGCATCCTCACATGGCATAGAGAGGGTGAAAGAGCTCTCTGGGGTCCCTTTTATAAGGAAATTAATCCTATTCATGAAGTTTTCACATTCAGGACATAATTACCTCCCAAAGGTCCCACATCCCAGTACCATCAACCAGGGCCTAGGGTTTCAAAATGTGACTTCTTAGGGGACACAAACATTCAACTAAAGCAAATGTTCCTTCAGGTTACATTCACCAGCTTTGGTTCATTGCTCCTGATGTAAATGCAAAGTGCATAGACAAAGGAGAAGCTAGTATTTTCAATCTCTAGAATGGGAAGCATGTTCTGTTAGCACACTTGAGAATGTAAGAGGTGTGGGATGGCTGTTGTATAGGCAATCAATGGTGTCTGCCACCACCATGTATAGGACATAACAGTGCCCAGAGGATAGAGGTGTACCCAGCAGGGATGGCAGCAATACTTACCAAAGATGGCATTGCCTAGAATAAAGGGCAACATCAATGTAAGGGGTATGGTGCCCAATGGGTACAGCACAGTGCATCAAAGGGAGAGATGACACTTGTGCTATCCAGTATGGTAGCTCTATCCTTGTTGCTATTAAACTAACATCAAATAAAATTTAAAATTCAGTTCCTCAGTCACAGTAGCCACATTTCAAGTATGCAATAGCCATTTATGGCTAATTCTTGTTGGATATCATATATCAAGATAATTTCCACCTTTGCAGAAAGTATATTGGAAGAGTGAAAACTGGTGGCTAGATAGGTGGCCAAGATGGCAGTATAGCAACAGGACGTACTGAGTCACGCAAAGCAAAATAGATCATTAATAAGGAAAGTGGATAAAAACTGGTGGCAGAGCCATGATAATTTTATGCAGAGAAACTAGGAACCCAACAGAGACTGGACAGGTACAAGCTGAGGAAGCAAAAAAGAAAGGGAAGCACCAGAGCCATGGTGGAGAAGCCGAACAGGGAGACTGACACCAGCCCACCTGGTGGACCAGGTGAGATGTGAGGTCACAAGTGCATTGAGCTTCAGGTAGCGGTGGGCAGGGGAGCCTGGCACCCTGCATTTGAAGTTCCAAGCAAGAAGAATAGAGGAACAAATGGAGAGGTCGGGCACACCCCTGTCCGTCTACATCTCCTCCTTTCCCCCAACTAGACTTGCAGCCAGCTGGGAGAAGCCATATTGCTTGGTGACATCTTTGAATGTAAGCAGCGAGCTATGGCATTTGCCTCCCATGCACATGCCTATCAATTGCAGGGGCCAATTTGAAACACCCCACCCCAGAACAAGGATCACATTTCACAATAATTTCCCCACTACCACCACGCAAGCTGTACAACAAGGAGAAGTCCTAAATATTGAAATTTCAAGCTCATTTCACACATCAGTGAGAAGCAAACCCAGGCCCAGCAGGAGGGGCTTAGTGCACCAGAGCTCTCCTATCTGCCCCCATCACGATTGAGAAGTGGGCAAGACTCCTGGAGGCAGGGCTGTGTGCTTCCACTTGCAACGCACACAGAGCAGCTCATAGCACAGGGAAATCTCACCACAAGCACCAAGACACATTTTAAAAAGAAAAGCAATTGGAAATGCCAAATAAAACAAAAGAAAAAAAAACTTAATAAGAAAAAGGAAGACACTATGAGTCCCCCAAAGGAACACTACAACTCTTCATTCATAGAAGCTAAAGAAGACATCGAGGATACGCCAGAAATGGAATTCATAAAATGAATCATCAGATTACTTAGAAGCAACCAGAAACAAATTCACAATCTAAATGAAAAGTATTCCCTAGAAATTGGGATAGTAGAGAAGTCAGAATGAAATACTAGAAATGAAGAATTCAATAGATCAAAGAAAGAATGCAATGGAAAGCATTAACAATAGAATATGAGACAGAAGAAAGAATATCAGAACTAGAAGAAAATTTCTGGAAATAATATAGTCAGACAAAATACAAGAAAAAGAAATTAGAAAGTTTAAAAACAAGGTTAGAGATCTAAAAAATCCTATCAAGTGACCGAACATATGGATCCTAGGAATTCTGGAAGGTGTGGAAAGAGAAAGGATTAGAAGACCTTCTTAATGAAATAATAACAGAGAACTTCCCAATCTGGAGAAAGAAAGAGACATTCAAGTACAAGAAATACACAGAATTCCCAATACGCACCACCAGAAAGATCTTCACCTTGATATGTTGTAGCAAAGCTCTCCTCAGTAACCCATAAAGTAAAGATCTTAAAATGTGCACAAGAGAAACGATAAATCACATTCAGAGGAAACCCAATTAAACTCACTCATCAGAAACCCTACAGGCAAGGAGAGAATGGCCAGACATACTCCAAGTCCTAAGAGAAAAAAAAGTTACCTCAGAATATTGTACCCTGCAAAACACTCATTTATGAATGAAGGAGGAATAAGGATCTTCCACAACAAACAGAAATTGAAAAAATTTGTAACTACTCACCCTGTCCTACAAAAGTTACTCAAGGATGTGCTACACACAGAAACACAGAAATAGCAACATCACTACAAAAGAAGATGATCATGGCTGAAGAGCCCATGAGAATATTTTAGGCATGGAAAGCTAAGACACCCTGGAAAAAAAAAGACCTAAATGAAAGATCTCTGCAAGTGAGATCCCAGTGGAAAGAATGGGGCCATCAAAGAAGGAGGTACCTTTCTCTGAAGGGAGGAGAGAACTTCCATTTTGACTATGACCCTGTCAGAATAAGATCGAAGTCGGCGAACTCAAAAGACTGCCATAGCCTTGGCAACTCATGACTAGAGCCTAGGCAGATTACTGACGCCATAAACAAAAGTGTCAAATTGTTAAGTCAACAACAGGAGTCACTGTGTACTTACTTCTCATGTGGGATCTGTCCTTAATGTGTTGTCCAATGTGAAGTAATGCTATAATTAGTACTGAAACAGTATTTCACACTTTGTGTTTCTGTGTGGGTGCAAACTGATGAAATCTTTACTTAATATATACTAAATTGATCTTCTGTATATAAAGATAATTGAAAATGAATCTTGATGTGAATGGAATGGGAGAGGGAGTGGGAGATGGGAGGGGTGCGAGTTGGAGGGAAATTATGGGGGGGGGGGGGAGCCATTGTAATCCATAAAGTGTACTTTGGAAATTTATATTTACTAAATAAAAAATAAATTAAAAAAAAGAAAATGACCCAGCAAAAGTACAAATGAAATAAAAAATGCATAAACAGGACAATTTAAGGAAACATGGCAGGGCAAAGACAGTATTTAAAAATAGTCACACTGAATGTAAATGGTCACAACCCTCCAGTTAAAAGATAAGACTGGCTGAATGGATGAAAAAAGGAAACCTATCTATGCTGCCTACAAGAAACACATCTTACCAACAAAGATGCACACAGAGTGAAAGTGAAAGGATGGAAAAAGATAATCCATACTAACAGAAACCAAAAAAGGGTTTGTGTAGCCATCCTAATATCAGACAAAATAGACTTTCAACACAAAAACTATTAAGAGACAAAGAAGGACACTATATAATAATTAAAGGATCAATTCAACAGGAAGATGTGACTATTATAAATATATATGCACTTAACTACAGGGCACCTGGCTATTTAAAAGAACTGTTCAAGGATGTAAAGGGAGATACAGACTCAAATACAATAGTAACAGGGCACTTCAATACCACACTTTCAGCAACAGACAGATCAACCAGACAGAAAATCAATAATTAAATAACAGAGTTAGATGACACCATACCAAATAGACCTAGCAGATATCTATAGAGCCTTTAACCCTACAGCCAGAAAGTAAACATTTTTCTCTCCAGTACGTGGAACTTCCTCTAGGATTGACCATATGCTAGGCCATAAAAGCAGTCTCAGCAAATTCAAAAAAACCAAAATCATACCATGCATCTTCTGTGACCACAATGCAATGAAGCTGGAAATCAACGACTCAAGAATCTCTACATCATATTCAAACACATGGAGAATGAACAGTGAGTCATAGAAGAAATCAGAAGAGAAATCAAAAAATTTCTGGAAACACATGAAGATGACAATAAAACATACCAAAATTTGTGAGACACAGCAAAAGCAGTGTTAAGAGAAAAGTTTATAGAAATTGGTGCCTACATCAAGAAACTGGAAAGGCACCAAATAACTATCTATGCACCCCCAAGGATCTAGAAAAACAACAGCAAACCAAACCCAAAACCAGTAGAAGAAAAGAGATAATTAAAATTAGAGAGGAAATCAACAAAACTGAAAAAAAAAATACAAAGGATCGGCTGAAAAAAAAATACAAAGGATCGGCAATTGAAGAGCTGGTTTTGTAAATAAATAAACTAAATTGACATACCATTGGCCCAACTAACAAAAAAAAGGAGAGAGAAGACCCAAATCAATAAAATTAGAGATGAAAAAGGAAATGTAACAATAGACACCACAGAAATAAAAAATCATCAGAAATTACTACAAAGAGCTATATGCCAACAAACTGGGAAAACTAGAAGAAATGTAAAGATTCCTCGACACACACAACCTATCTAAACTGAGTCATGAAGACATAGAAAAACTAAACAGGGGCTGGTGCTATGGTGCAGTGGGTTAAAGCCCTGACCTGAAGCACTAGCATCCCATATGGGCAAGGGTTCCAGTCCCAGCTGCTCCTCTTCTGATCCAGCTCTCTGCTGTGGACTGGGAAAGCAGTGGAAGATGGCCCAAGTCCTGGTGCCCCAGCACTCACATGAGAGACCTGAAAGAAGCTCCTGGCTCCTGGCTTCAGATCGTTGCAGCTCCGGCCATTGCAGCCATGTGGTGAGTAAACCAGCAGATGGAAGGCCTTACTCTCTGTCTCTACCTCTCTCTGTAACTCTTTCAAATAAATAAAATAAATCTTAAAAAAAAAAACTAAACAGACCCATAACTAAGACAGAAGTTGAATCCATAATAAAGACCCTCCCAACAAAGAAAAGCCCAAGACTAGTTGGATTCACCACTGAATTCTACCAGACATTTAAAGAAGAACTAACTCCAATTCTTCTCAAGCTATTCAAAACTATTGAAAAAGAAGGAATCTTCCCAAATTCTTTCTACGAAGCCATCATCACCTTAATTCCTAAATGAGGAAAAGATGTAACAGAGAAAGGAAATTAAAGACCAATTTCCCCGATGAGCACAGGCTCAAAAATATTCAACAAAATGCTGGCCAGTTGAATCCAACAAAACATCAGAAAGATCATTCATTCAGACCAAGTGGTATTTAGCCCTGGTATGCAAGGATGGTTCAACATTCAGATATCAATCAACAGGATACATCACATTAACAAATTGAAGAACAAAAACTATATATTATCTCAATAGATGCAGAGAAAGCATCTGATAAAAAATAAACACCCTTTCATGATGAAAACTCTAAGCAAATTGGGTTTAGAAGGAACATTCCTCAACACAAGCATGGCAATTTATGATAAACCCATGGCCAGCATCATAATGAATGGGGAAAACTTGGAAGCATTCCCACTTAGATCTGGAACCAAACAAGCATACCTGCTCTCAACATTCCTACTCAATATAATCCTGGAAGTTTAGAAAGCCATCAGGCAAAAGAAAAAAAGAAAAAAGAGATTCAATTGGTAAAGATGAAGTCAAACTATCGCTATTTTCAGATGATATGATTCTATATATAGGGGACCCAAAAGACTCCACTAAGAGACTATTGGATCTCATATAACATATAGAGACAAAAGCCTTCATATGCACAGGCAATGATACAGCTGAGAAAGAACTTTCTAAGATCAATTCCATTTACAATAGCTACAAAAAAATCAATTCCTTGGAATAAATTTAGCCAATCACGTCAAAGATCTCTACAACAAGAATTACAAAACTCTAAAGAAAGAAATAGAAGAAGACACAAAAATATGGAATAAACTAAGTTCATGGATTAGAAGAATGACTATCATCAAAATGTCCATTCTTCTGAAAATAATTTACAGATTCAATGCAATGTCAATCAAATACCAAAGACATTCTTCTCATATCTAGAAAAAATGACACTGAAATTCATTTGGAAATACAGGAGACCTCCAATAGCTAAAGAAATCTTATAAACAAAAACGGAGCTGGAGGCATCATAATACCAGATTTCAAGACATACTACAGGGCAGTTATATCAAAATAGCCTGGTACTAGTAAAAAAAAAAAAAAAACACAGATGGATAGACCAATGGAACAGAATAGAAACACGAGAAATCAGTCCAACCATCCACAACCAATTTATATTAGACCAACTAGCTAAAACCATTCCCTGGAGCAAGGAAATTTTCTTCAGCAAATGGTGTTGAGAAAACTGGATTTCCACTTGCAGAAGTATGAAGCAGGACCCCTATCTTACACCTTACACAAAAATCCATTAAAACTGGATTAAAGACCTAAATCTTCGACCCAATACCTGCTTTCCGAGGCCATAGCAGAGATCTGGAACAGAATTGGAGCGGCCAGATCTCAAACCTGTACCCATATTAGATGCCAGTACAGCAGGTGGAAGCTTTAGCTGTTACACCACAGTGCCAGCCCCGAATCACCCTTGTCTTGACTGTCAATGAACAGTTTATTATTTTATTTAATTATTTTTTCTACTTAATATCCTTGGTTGAACTCTTTACTTAACATAGAATTAATCATAGGTATATTAAGTGAATTGAAAATAGATCCCAGTAAAAAGAAAGAGCGGGAATAAGAGAGGGAGAAGCTGTACAGTTCGGCACACATTCCCACGGACTTATCTCTAAGGGTAAAGCTAAAAACTTGCCATGTAACTCCAAATCCCAGTAAGCTGGGGGGTACTAATGCCATCTTATGTATTAAAGTGATCATATTAAGTGTGGAATTTTCATATAGATAGAATTGTCAAAGGGATCACATAAATAAGACCAAGTGTATGGTAATAACAATAGGTAGAATTATAAAAAAGAGAATGTTTCAACATGGGATGCAGTCCACACAGCAGACTCACAGAATGACTAATGCCTTAAATAGCATCTGACCTCAGAATCAGCCATTAAGGCATTCAGATATGGCTGAAAAGCGCATGAGAGCATTTCAGACATGGATAGCCAAGCCACTGTGACAAAAAATATTTTACATGAAAGATCTCTGTGAGACCCCATTGGAAAGAAGGGTCCATCAAAGGAAGATGTACTTTTCTCTGAAGGGAGGAGAGGACTTCCATTTTGCTTATGGTCCTAAATACTGACAGAGTTTGTGGACTCAAAAGACTTCCATAGCCTTGGAAGCTCATGTCAAAGCCTTGGGTGATCATTTATGTCATAAATAAGAGTGTTAATTGTTAAATCAACAAAAGGAGTCACTGTGCATTTACTCCACATGTAGGACCTCTGTCTTTAATGAGTTGTACCATGAGAATAAACTGTAAAACTTGTTCTCAAACAGTACTTTATACTTTGTGTATGTGTGTGGGTATATATTATTGAAATTTTCACTTAGTATAGAGTGGGTATTCTGTATATTAAGTCAATTAAAAATTAATCTTAATGAAGAATAGGACAGGAGAGGGAGTGGAGGTGGGAGGGCGGGTATGGTGGGAAGAACCACTATATTCCTAAAGCTGTACCTATGAAATTTGTATTCAATAAAAGCTTTCTTAAAAAAGTATATTGGACAGTATGGACTAGAGCAAGGAAGAACTACAAAGCCATGTAGGAACAAGATTGAATTATAGGTTGTCTGCTGGCATCTCTAAGGATGCCTAGAGCCATGATACAGAACTTTGGCCAAGACAGGAATGAAATGTACTAGCTAATGATTTATAATATGCTGCTTAAATCTTGAAATTTCCCAGGAGGCAACAAATACCAGCTTGTCTACACTATTTAGTGAAAATGTATCGATTGATGATCTGCACCTGGCTTACCTGGTCACTCAGCCTGATGTGCAATCAGTGAGATATAAAGGATTCCCCAGTGAACATGCGCCTCAGCTTCCCTGACACAGCTATCTCACTCTCACAGTGGTCAATCAGTATCCTGAGTTGAAACAGAGTCTGTGCAACAGAGAGAAGATCCTGCAAGCAGGGCTCTTGTTTTCCAGGGTTTTGCAAGGCTACTTTATGCTCTCTTGGTGTTGTTGCTGTATATTTTTACCTGTAGTAAATCTTTCATGAGTATACCTTGTTAGAGTCCTGCAAGTCCTTTCAATTACCTGACCCTCAGCAATCGCTGCACCCACGGTGCCCAATCAGATTTAGTCATTAACACATCAAACAGCCTCTGGATCCTGCTAGGAATCACTAATTAATCAAAGCTCTGGAGGTTCTGTGCCACTGAATGTGAGCAAGACACCATGACATATATAAAATGATATTGTTTGTGTTCACTACAATGTGCTGGAGGAGAGTTTTATATGACTTGATATTGAGAGCCAATGTTCTGCTGCATTGGATTAAACCACCATCTGCAATGCTAAAACCATTATCAGAGCAACAGTTCACATCCCAGCTGCTCCACTTCTAACACAACACCCTGCTACAGCACCCTGCTATCCACTCGGGAGACCCAGAAGAAATTCAGGGCTCCTAGCTTTAGCCTAGTCTAGCCCCGACCATGGAAACCATTTGGGGAATCAACTGAATGATAGAAAAATCTCTCGTTCCTTTTCTCTGTCATTCTGCCTTTCAAATAAATAAATGTTTTCTTAAAAGAAATATCCAATGGTACTAGAACAAAAAAAATACTAAAATGGATAAAGTATTACACTGTACATGAACAGTCAGGACAAGAGCTGATCAAGTCACTGTTTCTCATAGTGCCCATTTCACTTCAACAAGTTTCCCCTTTGGTGCTCAGTTAGTTGTCGCTGATCAGGGAGAACATATGACATTTGTCCCTTTGGGACTGGCTTAATTCCCTCAGCATGATGTTTTCCAAATTCCTCCATCTTGTTGCAAATGACCGGGTTTCCCATCAAGGTGGTATGTACCAATGCCATCTCACTAGTCCCAATGATCAATTTCTGTTCACAATTAATCATAATGATAGGACTAAGAACCAAAGGGATCACATAAACAAGAGTAGTGTCTGCAAATACTAGTTGATAGAATAAAAAAGGGTGAGAACGATCCAACATGGGAAGTGAGATACACAGCAGACCCATAGAATGGCAGATGTCCTAAACAGCACTCTGGCCTCAGAATCAGCCCTTAAGGCATGCGGATCTGGCTGAAAAGCCCATGAGAGTATTTCAGGCATGGAAAGCCAAGACACTCTGGAAAAAAAAAAAAAAACTAAATGAAATATCTCCGTAAGTGAGATCCCAGTGGAAAGAATGGGTCATCAAAGAAGGAGGTACCTTTCTCCGAAGGGAGGAGAGAACTTCCACTTTGACCATGGCCTTGTCTAAATATGATCAGTCGGTGAACTCAGGGGGCTTCCATAGCCTTGGCAGCTCATGACAAGAGTCAAGAGTCTAGGGTGATTACTGATGCCATAAACAAGAATGTCAATTTGTTAAGTCAACAACAGGAGTCACTGTGCACTTACTCCTCATGTAGGATCTCTGATCTTAGTGTGCTGTACATTGAGATTTAATGCTATAACTGTTACTCAAACAGTATTTTTCACTTTATGTTTCTGTGTGGGAGCAAACTGTTGAAATCTTTACTTAATGTATGCTAAACTGATCTTCTGTATATAAAGAGAATCGAAAATGAATCTTGATGTGAATGGAAGGGGAGAGGGAGTGGGAAAGGGGAGGGATGCGGGTGGGAGGGACATTATGGGGGGGAAGCCATTGTAACCCATAAGCTGTACTTTGGAAATTTATATTCATTATATAAAAGTTAAAAAGAAAAAAAAGAAAAAAAAGAAATATTCATAAAAACAACATATTTGACATGAATATAAATCATAGAGATTATATGTGCTAAAAGCCCAGAAAGATCATTTTATTCCCTAAACCTCATGTTCCTGTTCTGTAAAGTGGAAAATGTTACCTAAGTCACATCATAGCATTGTTAGAGGGTTAATTTGTATAATACATACAATATTGAGGATGTAGTAATAATTCTGTAAATGTCAGCTCTTGTTATCTGTTCACAATGATATTTACAACAAAGATGAATAATTTTACCTTAAAATATTGTTTTAGATTTTGTGTTTTATTCAATAACATGTCTTAATTACCTTCCAATTACACATCTATTTTGTTTTCCTTAAATTTTATTAAAATAAATATATACTTTATTTAAATAGTGCTACATCTGCCAACCATAAATACAGTAAATATTTTCATATGCTCTATTGATTGGTTTATAAAATTCTATATTTTTCTTCTATTCATGGCACTTGCTCAGTGGGAAAATTATGAATGTAATTGTTAGACCACAAACTCAAATTTCTTCCCCTGGTGGTTAATCATGGTTTCTAATCCCAATGACATAAATGGCTTTCCAACAGTTTTCTGCTATAATCCTCACCCTTTCTAGTGAGATCTCACAGCCAGTAAATGATAGAACCAGAGCTCAAATCCAGTCAGACCCATACAAATGCTAATGTTGTAAGAACACGTAGAAGGGCCAGCACCTCGGCTCACCAGGCTAATCCTCCACCTGAGGCGCTGGCACACTGGGTTCTAGTCCTGGTCGGGGCGTCGGATTCTGTCCTGGTTGCTCCTCTTCCAGTCCAGCTCTCTGCTGTGGCCTGGGAGTGCAGTGGAGGATGGCCCAAGTGCTTGGGCCCTGCACCCGCATGGGAGACCAGGAGAAGCACCTGGTTCCTGGCTTCAGATCAACACGGTGCGCAGGCCGCAGTGCATTGGCCGCAGTGGCCATTAGGGGGTGAACCAACGGCAAAGGAGGACCTTTCTCTCTGTCTCTCTATCTCATTGTCCTATCTGCCTGTCCAAAAAAAAAAAAAAGAACACATAGAAGGATGTGATATTTTTTAGAAAGCCTATTCATTATGATGGAATAACAAGTTGTGAATAGACAAAGAAAAAAATAAGAAATTACTCAAACCTATTTATAGGACAATATTTTGTGGGTAGCAGAAAAAAAAGTATAGGATGTTCTTAACCTACGGAACAAAGAATGTAGACCCCCTAGTTAGTCACTGTCCTCGTCAAGGTTCTTTACTTCACATGAAACAGAAACCCATTCAAGATAATTCAGGTGAAATGGTGATTTATTATAAGGCTGTCTCAAAGAAAAAGAAGTAAGTATGGCCGATTCCTGTGTAAACCAGAATTGGAAAGTAGAACTGCATTAGGAATTGAGGAAATTTAACCTTTCCCTCTCAAGACTCAACGTCTCTTGGATTGTTTATTCTGAATCATCTGTCCTGCCTCATCTCCTCTGCTTTGCATATCTGAATTTGGCCCAACACCACACGACTCTAAATTCCAAAGTCCATCACTTTGAGCTACCAGCACCTGCCTCAGCCATTACAGTCAGTCTGCTTCATTTACCCTGGGCTCCTAAGCTCTGCTGTCAATCAGTTTGGCAGAGGTTTGTGACCACAGAGAGTTTAAAACAGACCTTACAGGGCTGTGGGAGAACAAGTTTCTGCCAACATATACTTCAGCATACATCCAATGAACTGAATTTTATGCCCCCCACTACCATCTAATTCATATGTTGAGATCGTTCCAATGTGATGGCACTATGAAGTAGAGCCTTTGCGAGATAATTATGTCATGAGGACAGAAACCTCACAAGTGAGATAAATGCCCTTATAAAGGGAACCATAGAGAGCACTCCCACCCTCTGCTAGCTATGTGAGGACACAAGAATTTGGCAGCTGCAGCACACAAGATGGTCCTCCCAAGAACCAATCATGCTGACTCCCTGATCACCTATTTCCAGTCTCCAGACCACAAGAAATAAATTTCTGTGGTATATAAACCACCCAGTCTATTGGAACTTGTTTATAGCACAAGCTAAGAAAATACAGCATAAAAAGCCAAGAATCACGCAAGTGAAATATTCAGGGCTATTCTAGTGTTGCCCTATGATGTAGGTGACATTCTACGACTGTTGCTCAATATGTAGCAAAAGCAGAGTGCTCTAACAGTTCTATGGTAACAATATCCATGTGGATGTACGCAATGAGAAGGTTTCACATTGTTAGTGGAAAAATAGAATTAAAAGATAAGTTTGTTTTGGTACCAAAAAATGTTGAAATCCATGCATAGTTATTTCACAAAACACATTTTCTATAAACTTTTTGAAGACCCACTCATAGAGAAAGTGAATGTTACGGTTTCTTGACAAACGGGAACAGTTGGACTATGTGAAAAAAGCTAAAGAGGCAAGAAGGGGGGCTAGCACCATGGCACAATAGATAAATTCTCTGCCTGTGGCACTGACATCCCATATGGGTGCCAGTTCTATTTCTGATTGCTCCACTTCCAGTCCAGCTCTCTGCTGTGGCCCGGGAGTGCAGTGGAGGATGGCTCAAGTCCTTGGGCTCCTGCACCCACATGGGAGACCTGGAGGAAGCTCCTAGCTCCTGGCTACAGATTGGCGAAGTTCTGGCCATTGCGGCCATTTGGGGAGTGAACCAACGGAAGGAAGGCCTTTCTCTCCATCTTTCTCTCTCACTGTCTGTAACTCTGTCAAATAAATAAATAAGATCTTTAAAAAAAAAAAAGAGGCAAGAAGGTTCGAAATGCAAAGCTGTGTTTAAGGTGTAGAACAGAGTGGTTGAATTGGAGCAGTGTGTGTATAAAAGTATAGTAAAAGATATGGTTGTAAAAAATAAATTGTACACAAACTGAAAAGGTCCCTGTAATCTATATTAGAGGGAACAATTGTGCTTCTAAAAACCATGTTAAATAATACTCACTTTGAATATGTATGTGTGTACAGGTGTGTATGTGTATATATAAAGAAAAGTTTGGGGGCCAGAGCTGTGGCTGAGCAGGTAAAGCTACGATCTGTAGTACCAGTGGTTTGAGCACCAGATGCTCCACTTTTGAACCAGCTCCCTGATGGTTTAGGAAAGCAGCAAGAGATGGCCCAAGTACTTGGCCCTGCAAAAGCAGGAAACTAGGTGGCAGTTCCTGGCTCCTGGCTTCAGCCTGGCCATGTCCTGGCCATTGCGACCATCCGGGGAATGAACCAGCAGACAAACGACTTCTCTCTCTACCCCTTCTTCTGCTTCTCTCTCTAACTCTGACTTTCAAATAATAAATAAATACTTAAAAAAGAAAGAAAAGTTTTATTATCATGGCTGTTTGCAGAGGTGTCTTGGGTGGTCCAGGGTTAGGAAAAATGAAGTAAGGTGATATAGCATATCCTACTTCTCAGAGGTTACCCTTAGGAAAATATAAAAAGTAAAGACCAAGATTTCTGGACCAAAATATTCATGAAAGGGCTGCAAATAAAATGAAAACCTTGAAATGATTTAAATACCTGAAAACATGAGATTCACTGGTAAATTATGCATGTCCAGATGTTGTACCAATCAAATAGCAGAATCAGGCATGTGGTGATATGAGGTGTCGGGGGAGATTAGAGTGGAGCTACTCACTACATATTAATGTGGAATTTAATCACAGACTATACGTTTACATATATGATGTTGGCTGAAACTTAAATTTTCTCTAGGAAATTTTAGAATTAATCTGTCCTTCTTCAAAAGGATATCAATATAATTGGTCCCTTTTTAAATTAAGAATTAACTAGTTAACTTTATTTACTTCTTTGAGAAGCAGATAGCATGCATTCCCACTCCTACCCATTGGCTCACTCCCCCAAAGGGTTCCAATGGCCAGGACTGGGCAAGGTTGAAGCTGGGAGCCAGGAACTCAATCCAGGTCTCCCATATAGGTGCCAGGGACCCAAATACTTGAACCATCACTGTTGCCTCCTAGGGTCTCCGTTAGCAGGAAGTTGGAGTCAGGAATTGCTTCCATTTTTGACAATGATTTATCACAAGCCAACAGTGATATCTATTACCAGTATTAAGGTAAATGCTAAGCTGCTGTAACAAAGACACAAAAAACACATGGTTTCAATGGGATATAGGTCTACTTCTAGACCAGTTGAGTAGTTCTTTTTCATGGAATATGTAGTACATTACTTTACTTCTGGTTATAGTACCTCTGGTTATTTCCCATTGGTTGAATTTGGTAACATGGCCATATCTAACTGTTAGGGAGGCCAGGAAGTACTCTGTCTGGGGGATAGGGGTGCTCCATGGCTTAAAGAAAGAAGAGACACTGGAGGACAAGAATTGTTTCCACATCTTCTGGAGCACTGAAGGTCCTCAGGGACTTTTGTTAACTGCTCTCCAAACAATCTTAGGCGTCTTTTTATCCCAGTGTCAATAACAAAAACTAACTGTGGTAATCAGTAAGTGAATCACCAATTCAGGTTACTGTTAATTCAGCAACCTACTAGTCAATTACAACAATGATGAATCTCAGATCACAAGTTTAGGTGAGACAAAATAATCAAATTCCTTTATTTTCTTAAAATCATTTAGATCTTACTCCAGGCTCCATGTATCTGGCTGGCAAGAAACTCAACTTTGTACTTTCCTGGACCCTTTTCTCTGGAGGTGGTATCAAGGTCTTCTACCAAGTCCCTGTGGTCATCGGTTGTCAATGTACATTGGGAGCCATTAGCAGAAAGCTTCCTTTTGAGTGCCTGAGTCTGCTTCTTATTGTGCATAGAACACAGGGATATTTTCTGAGGCTACACAACCCTTCCCCCTGATATCAGTCTGCCATCAGTTCCTGCCCTTACCCTAGGAAGGCCAGGGAACAGGTCCCAGGACCCCTGCAGGTAGGGCCTCTGCATCTTTTTTAACCCTTTTGGTTTTGTGTAAACCTTTCTTCTCTGCCTCAGTGATGTTCAGAGAAACATGGTGAAGGCTAAAATCTGGAGAAGCAATACAAATGACAGAAAATACTTCAGTCCTTAAACAGGTCTTACTTCCTCACCCACTTCATATAGGAGACAAGGGGAAATACAGCAAACAAATCATATACAATCCCCTCTAAAATGATTCTCTAAAAATCATCAATTTGATTGTACTTGTGTGTAGAATCATAATCATTGTACATGAACTACTTATTTTGAATTCACAGAGATTTTTCTCTTCTTCTTGGTTTCAAGTGATTGGTCAGATTTTGAGGAGTTGAGGTCAGATACGCTCCACATAAATGATGTCTCCATGTATGTGTTTCTCCAGGAGAGAAGAAAGAGGGCAGGCAGAGGACACCACAAAAGGGGAAAAGCTTACTTACTTAACTGCTGCACCTACACAGTTTGCTCATGGTCAAAGATAAAGAATCTGTCATGACTTGGAGGGTATTATTTTATTACCCAAACTCAGGTGGGCATGGAATATTATAAGGAGCCTGAACAAGTAAGAAAGAAAGAGGAGAAAAATAAATTTCTCCCAAATCACAGCTGAGATACATGAGTGGTTCATTTCTTTCTTTAAGCAGCTTCCTATTCACATCTACCTCTGAGAAAATCAATCAATTTGTCTCAAAATCAGTTTTTTGGGAATAAACTCTTATTCCTCAGTTCTTTGCCCATCTGACTTGCCAAGCATCAACATTTCAAATTTTCTAGAAATATTTGACATTTTTCTTGTCGATTTAATGCAAGCCAGCAATACTTTTTATTTAAGAAAACGTACTTTAATGCACTGAAAATCTGACAAGAGGCCTCATGCAGACAAGCTCTTCCTACAGAGGTAGCTGCCTCTCAGCAGAGCTTGGGAGCGAAATGAAAGTCAAGGGAACAAAGAGAGGCTCTCAGAACATTCTCCACGTTTTCACTTTCTCCTGAAGATGAAATTTCCAAGATGCTATGGTTGACATCTTTATTAATGATCTTGCAGAGATAGCAAGTGCCACTTAAATGAAGTTTGCAGATGATGCTAAATTAAGAGCTGTTGCAAATATCAGTAATGATAACACAGTAATAAACAAACTCATAGATAAAAATTAGAAGGAAAAAAGGGGAAAGATAGGAAAATCTGAAAGTGATGTGGAACGTGCACATTTTGTGATGTTAAAGCCATCATGCTCTCACCAAAAGGAAACCTATTTAGGGGTAAATATAAGGACACTGCTTCATGGAGAAAAGAAATTACCCCTTTCTCCTAATGCCAGTGGAACAGAACTTGGAGCAGCATGTCCAAGGTCAAGTTGTAGCCCTATATTCAGTTATAGACTGAAAATAGAAAACAAAGCTGAACTGAGAATCACTAAAGGCAATGCAAATAAAAAGGCTAATGGGGATAAATATTTATAATAATGAGACTAAAGAGAAATCAGCAATTATTTGAAAGCTGCAAACACTATGAAGAAGAAAAATTATTTATCATAGGAAAAGGCTTGTTACTAGAAACAATTAAGTTGAGTGTGGCTCTATTTCAGAAATACCAGAAAACATTTTTCCAGCCAAAAAAACTATTATATCTAAGAAACAGATATAAAGAACATCCTTCCAGAACTTTCCTTCCTATATGGAAAAGAAGTAGTAATGAGAAGGACAATAAAGTAGTTTTTTTTAAAAAACAGTAATTTATTAATTTGAAAGGCAGAGTAACAGAGAGATAGAGGGAGTGATGGAGACAGAAACAGATCTTCCATTTGCTGGTTCCATCCCAAATGGCTGCAACACCGGGGCTGGGACAGATTAAAGCCAAAAGCCTAAAACTCCATCCAAGTCTCCCATGTGAGTGGCAAGGGCCCAAATACGTGGGTGTTTTCCACTGCTTTCCCAAGCACATTAAGAGGGGCTGGATCAGAAGCAGAGCAGCCTGGACAAACATTAATTCATGCTCCAATTAGGGATGCTAGTGTAGTAAGCAGGTGGCTGAACCTGCTGTGCCATAACTCTGGCCTCAGTAGTTTTTGTTGTTTCAGATTTATTTGAAGTCAGAGCAATGGATTGACAGGAGAATAGAGAGATACAGAGATCTTCCATCATCTGGTTCACTCCCTAAATGGCTGCATAGGCTAGGAGTCAGGAGCCTGAAATTCCATCTGGGTTTCACATGTAAGTACAGCACCCATGCACTTGGGCCATCTTCCGCTGCTTTCCCAGGCATATTAACAGAGAGCTGGATTACAAATGGAGCAGCCAGGACTCAAACCAACACTGTACTGTGGAATGCTGTCATAGCAAGTAGCAGTTTAACCCACAGTGCCAGCCTCAATATAAGGCAGTTTAAGAAAGCATCAGGGGCCAGCGCTGTGGCGCAGTGGGTTAACATCCTTGCCTGAAGCGCCAGCATCCCATATGGGTGCTGGTTTAAGACCCGGCTGCTCCACTTCCTGTACAGCTCTCTGCTATGGCCCGGGGAAAGCAGAAGATGGCCCAAGTCCTTGGGCCCCTGCATCGACATGGGAGACCCAGAAGAAGCTCCTGGCTCCTGGCTTTGGATCTGCACAGCTCCAGCCCTTGTGACCATCTGGGGAGTGAACCATCGGATGGAAGACCCTCCTCCCTCTGCCTCTCCTCTCTCTGTGTAACTCTTTCAAATAAATAAATAAACCTTTAAAAAAAAGGAAAAAGAAAGAGCATCAGCTCACCAGCAAGCAAATAGCTAGGGGAAGCAGAGACTTGGACCTCAGTAGGACCAATAAAGTCTCCTGGGCACCGTGAGGTCAGGATCTCGGCCCAGACTTGCAAAACCAAGCAAACATACTACCAGCAAGAAGGAAAACTCAATGATTTCCAGAACTCCTCATTCTAAGCTTGGAAAGGATATGCAGAAAATACTCCAGGTTTAAATTATGGGAAATATTTAGAAGAGATCTCTGACCCATATTCCTAGCATCCTGTAAGTATTAAGTCTCCCATAGGACAAGTAGAGCATCCATCACAGCAGCAAGTGTACTAGGGTGAACAAATCCATTAAGTGCATGTTGATACATTCTGACAACAAGACTTACCATGCAGTTGTAACATACTCTCATATCTGACAAGCTCTCCTCCCACCTCTTCTATTATGTAATCTTTCTAACTACTGAGAAATAATAAAGGAAAATAATTCTCAACTCAGAATACGTTTGACACCAAAGGTGTTGAGTTTCCACACTAAGAAATTCTACAATTCTCTGTGGATACAAAGTGGTGTTCCACAATTTAATTTAATTCTAACATTAACTACCCAGAGTTAGTGCAGAGCCCACAGGTTAAGGGCTGAGTCCCACAAGACTGCCCCCAACCCTAAGATGTCAATCACAAGCAGTTGGTCCCAAGGTTATTCACACTTGTGTCAGATTGGCTGCAAATTGGGGTCTCCCATAACCCCTCCTCAATAATTTACTGTAATGGCTTATAGAACACTTTAACTGTTTATCAGTTTATTTTAAGAGATATTAACAAGCATACAAATGAACAGGCAGAAGAAGAGGTACCTGTATCCTCACTGCAAGAGACTCTGAGGAAGGGGATTTGCTACAGTGGGGTGACTCCCAAGGGCAAATATCCCCACAAATTTAAGTAGGGTTGCAAGAAGTGCCAGGCAGTCCAAAAACATGACTGATATCCCTTGGAGGACTTGGTTGCCAAGCGCTAACATACATATATTAGCATATATTTATTCAGGAGCACCTATGGCACACAAAATTCTGCCACATGGTATACTCCTCATAGGAGGCACCTGACAAAAAAGGAAATAAAATTTCAAACTACCACTGCCTCTAGCTACAAATACAAGATCTCTGAGTTAAGTCTACTCCTCCTTTTCATCTCTCACAATTCTGCCTGGACAGTCCTCCAGCTGTGAACTATTTTGTAAACGTTAGTCTAAATAAAATGTGAAAAGCAACAGAAGAGGAAAAGTTAGAATATATGAATATATGCATGAAACAGTAAGGAAGAAAATACAACAGTCTTAATCTCCAAAGTTGTCACAAGGTTATAGTAAGTAATTTGTATTTCCCTCTTTCTTACCTAGCCCACGTTCCCATGGCCAATAGCAAAAACCTCCAGGTTCTTTACATGGTAGAATAACCCAGATTTTATTCCCATGGTATATTAAGCCTTGATAATCTTGCCCGTGGAGGGTAGTTGCAGTTTTCTTACCCTTATCACTGGATGAGGAAAAACTAGGAGATACTGCAGAGAATTGCCTGGCTTCCATCTAGAATTTTCCCTCTCTCCATTGTCTAACAGTAACACTGTTTCTCATTGATAATAAGGAACAAATATCTCAGTCAACATGGAGCACTTATTTTTGCCTACTTTCCGGGAACAAGAGGAATGGTGGTTGGCCTGGTAACAATGTCAACTTCCAGCACTGTTGCATTTCTTCACAGAAATGTTTCTCTCTTGGTTGCTGAAGTCTTTAAACCAAAGATAGGAGAAGAAAGACTATTGGAATAATTTGCCTACAAAGCTTTCTCTCCCAATTGAAGATAGGGTAAATCAGCTGTTCACCTCCTGGAAGAGGGCCCTCTCTGGAACTCAAATATGCTGGCATTGAAATCTTGGACATCCAGCATCCAGAACTATGGGAAATAATTTTCTGTTGTTGACAAGCCACCGAGTTACATTATTTTGTTATGATATTGAACTATGACTTAGAATAGAGAGCTGTGCCACTCCCATTCCCCCTTTTGGTTTCAGGACTCCAGTGTTCATGCTGTGATGGAAACAGCAGGAGATACTGCATACTGACTCAAACTAAACCTACATCTTGTGCAACAGCATTTGGGCTGAACAATTACCTGTTTCCCAACTAGAGATGTAACTAAAGTCTTCAATAAACTACTCCACTATGTTATTAAACCAGCTGCTTCTGGAGGGCAGGGTACACAATAGGACCAGTGAATCCAGCTCATGTCTTTTGCTTTGAAATAAATTCTTTATTGTATGGACTCTAGTGCTAATTCAGACCTCATGTGAAGACAATCATCTTCTACTTCTCAACCAGATTCCCATTGGGATCTTACCTCCAAGTAGGGGTAAGATGAGTATAAGGGATCAAAGGGCATGATTCTCAAGCTTCCTTATATTTACACAGCAACACAAGCTAGCCCGTCCAGCCTACCACAAGAGCTCTCAGAGGCCAAAGTTACAGCAGTCCTTAATCTTTCTCTCTTCTTCACCTTTTTCTTTCTTTATTCTCCTTTTACCTTCCTTCGCCTTTTCAACTTTCTTTACCATATAGTCTCTTCATAATTTTTGTAGTTTCAACCGTGTTTTCATTATCAAAATGGAGATAGCCCAAACCCTACTTATTTTAATTAGCTTTAACAGATTCAATGTGATTTGTAAATACAATTCTAAGAATATAATGATATTCCCTTCCCAAAGCAACCTTTTCCCCAAACAGCACTAAGGCATGCTGTGTCATAGAAAGCTAGGAACATGCCAAAAAGAAAAAAAAATTTTGACAATATTATGTAAAGTATTCTTAGCATAAAAATACATCAGTCTCTCTCATTTGTCTCATTTTAAGAGCTCAAGCTTTGATTCTCCCACTTCAAAAATTTACGTATTTAGGTATCAAGGAATGTGTTTGCAAATTCCTCTCTAGAATCTTTACAAATTTTCTCCATTTTTGGACTCTAAGATCACTTTTTCCAAATAAATATAATTTTTTCCAGTTTCATCTATTCTGTTGCAGACAGGATTTCATTTTACTGCTGTGTAGTATTACATGGTGTACATATCCCATAATTTCTTTATCCAGGCTTCAGTTGATGGACATTTGAGTTGATTCCATATATAGCCTTTGTCTATTGAGCTGCAGTAAATGGGGGGAGGGGATGTAAATATAATTCTTTCATATGCTGATTTCATTTCCCTTGGGTACATTCCCAGGAGTAGGATGGCTGGGTCATGAGGTAGATCTATGTCCAGATATCTGAGGTAACTCCAGACTGTCTTCCACAATGGCTGTACCAGTTCACATTCCCACCAACAGTGGATTAGGGGTACTTTTTTCCTTACATCCTTGCCAACATTTGCTGTTTGTTGATTTCTGTATAAAAATCATTATAACAGGGAGGGGGAAGTAAAACCTCATTGTGGTTTTGATTTCCATTTCCTTCATGGCTAGTGATCCTGAGCATATTTTTAGGTGTCTGTTGGCCATTTGGATTTCCTCTTTTGAAAAATGCCTGTTTAAGTCCTTTGCCCATTAATTAGCTGGGTTATTTATTTTGTTGTTGTTGAGTTTCTTGAGCTCTTTATATATTCTGGATATTAATCCTTTATCAGTTGCATAGTTTGCAAATAAATTCTCCCATTCTGTCAGTTGCCTCTTCATTTTTTAAGCATTTCTTTCACAGTACAGAAGCTTCTCAATTTGATGTAATCCCATTTGTCAATTTTGGCTTTGACTGCCTGTTCCTCTGGGGTCTTTTCTAGGAATTGTTTCCCTATGCCAATGTCTCACAGGGTTTCCCCAATATTTTCTAATAATTTGATGGTATTGGGTAACAGATTTAGGTCTCTGATCCATTTTAAGTGGATTTTTGTGTAAGATGTAAGGTAGGGGTCTTGCTTTATACTTTTGCATTGCAGAGATCCAGTTTTCCTAGCACCATTTGTTGAAGGGACTGTCCTTGCTCCAGAAATTGGTTTTGGCTCCTTTGTCAAAGACAAGTTGATTGTAGATGCATGTGTTGATTTTAGTTGGGTTTATTTATGTTATTTATTTATGTTATTTATCTGAATGGCAAGTTATAGATAGCAGAGAGACACAGAGAGAGATTGCCATCTGTTGGCTCACTTCTCAGATGGCCCCAGTGGACAGGGCTGAGCCAGGTCAGAGCCTGGAGCTTCATCTGCATCTCCCACATGGGTGACAGGATCCCAAGCACATGGGCCATCTTCCACTGCTTTTCCCAGACTGTTAGCATGGAGGTAGATCAGAAATGGAACAGACAGGACAGGAACCAGTACCCATTTCGGATATAGGCATTACAGATGGCAGCTTTACCACTATACCACAACGCTGCCATCCCAGATAGTTGCATTTTAATGGAGCATTTGGTAGACTTTAATCTGTATTCATGCTTCTGTATTTGATTTATTATGTTAGATTTATGTGTATATTGTTCAGAGCAGTTTCCATGTACACTTTTACCTTTGGCTATTTTCTTATATCTTTGTTGTTATTGTTGTTTTACCCTTTGTTAACTTGGGTTAACAAATTTTATTTTTGTAACTTTGATCTTCAGTAATAGATCTATGATAAAAGTTATCATTTCTATAATCTGACATCTTTCAAAAACTTTGAAGCCTAGGATTCAATATTCCCGATAGACTGTCAAACATCTGTTTTTATTAATAAAATGAATTCACTGAAAAGATAAAGCTTAAAAATTGCAGTGAAATTTGAGTCATAAATGGGAATGTACAGAAGGAAATTTATCACAAGTAGCAGGTGGTTAAAAATGTTCTAAAATGGAAAGAAATTTTCTGAAAATAAAAAAAGGAGTTATAGGAACATAGGCATATACACACACAGACATGCACACATTTTTCTCTAGAGTAGTGGTTCTTACTATTTTTGGGGTCCTAGAACCATTTTTTTCTTTTTTTATTTAATGAATGCATGTTTACATAGATACAACTTTAGGAATATAGTGGTTCTTTCCCCCAACCCCCCACCCCGCTCTCATCACACCTTCCATTCCCTCTCCCATCTCCTTCTTCATTATGGATCATATTTAGTATGACTTTATATACAGAGGACCAACTCTATGCTAATCATATGTTTCAACAATTTGCCCCCACTCCCTCACACAACATATAGAGTACAGTTTGGGGAGAGAATTTGCGATCAATTCTCATATTACAATTCTATAGGGACAGAGGTCCTACCCGGGGAGCAAGTACACAGTGACTACTGCTGTTCCTTTAACAATTAACACTCATTTTCATGATGTCAGTGATCACCCGATGCTCTTGTTGTGGGCTGCCAGGGCTATGGGAGATTTTGTGACCATAGATTTTATCGGTATTTGGACACGGCAATAAACAAAGTGGATGTTCTCTCCTCCCTTCAGAGGAGAGTGTCTCCTTCTTTGATGACCCTCTCTTTCCTCTGAGGTCTCACAGAGATCCTCCGTGTAGGATTTTTTTTTTCCACAGTCTTGTCTATGCATGCATGAGATGCTCTTGCAGGCTTTTCAGCCCAACCAGGAAGACTTATGGGTTGATTCTGAGATCAGAGTGTTATTTACTGCGAAAGTCATTCTAGGAGTCTGCTGTTTGCACTGCTTCCCATGTTGGTCCTTCCTTCCTTTTTTAATTCTATTATTTTTATTGGGTACTTGATGTTATTTATATCATCCCTTTTAAACTTAGACCAGTCTATATGTTGCCTTTAATATTCAATATGATCATTGTAACAATGAAGATGATTCTTATGGGTTTGGAGCCCCATGATCAGTTCTTAGGCTGTACCCTGAGAGGTAAGTCTATATGCCTGTATGCAGAACTAGACTGTTTTACAGTTTTAGACTACTTCCTCCAGCTAGAACCATTTTATATCCTAAATAATGCAGATTTTTTCCACATAATGAAATATATTGACCCACTGGATCCATGTACTCTAAGTTAAGAACCCATCTCTATGGAACATTAAAGACAATTAATCCAAATCGAAATATCTCCTTGTCCTGTTCACAGATCAAAGTCCCATTGGTTGAAGCTTGGTATACATCCTAAAGCAGAAAGACACTCCATACCACCTGTGCTTTTATCTTCCATCCACTGCAACATAGCAGAGATAGGATGAGGAACTAGGTGAATAAATGCAAATGTAATTCACCATGGGTATGCTAAGTCAAAATGTTATATGCAAGCCACAGTTTAGGGAAAGTCATCATGTGCAGAAGAGGCAGCCTGGGCCAAAGCAGGAGGTGTGAAGCTCTCTGCTTCTGCAGCAAATTACAAATGTCAAGGGGCAGCACAAAGGAGGGATTGTTCCATGGGTGGTGGGCAGAGCCCTTGTATATAATGATAAGCTGACTCTGGAAAAAGGACTTGGAACAGTTCACATTGGGTGTTAGAAGTCACAAGTCAGGCACCAAATAGATGAGCTTTCAATTCATCTCAAGGATCTAGAAAATCTGCAGCAAACCAGACCCAAATCTAGTAGGAGAACAGAAATAATTAAAATTGGAGAAGAAATCAACAGGATTGAATCCAAAAAAAATTACAAAAAATCAGACAAACGAGAAGCTGGTTTTTTGAAAAAAAAAAAAAAATTGACACCCCATTGGCCCAACTAACTAAAAAGAAGAGAAAAGACCCAAATCAATAAAATCAGAGATGAAAAAGGAAACTTAACAACAGACACCACAGAAATAAAAAGAATCATCAGAAATTACTACAAGGACTTGTATGCCAGCAAACAGGGAAACCTATCAGAAATGGATAGATTCCTGGACACATGCAACCTACCTAAATTGAACCAGGAAGACATCGAAAACCTAAACAGACCCATAACTGAGACAGAAATTGAAACAGTAATAAAGGCCCTCCCAACAAAGAAAAGCCCAGGACCAGATGGATTCCCTGCTGAATTCTACCAGACATTTAACGAAGAACTAACTCCAATTCTTCTCAAACTATTCAGAACAATCGAAAAAGAGGGAATCCTCCCAAATTCTTTCTATGAAGCCAGCATCACCTTAATTCTTAAGCCAGAAAAAGATGCAACATTGAAAGAGAATTACAGACCAATATCCCTGATGAACATAGATGCAAAAATCCTCAATACAATTCTGCCAATGGCATGCAACAACACATCAGAAAGATTATCCACCCAGACCAAGTGGGATTTATCCCTGGTATGTAGGGATGGTTCAGTGTGTGCAAAACAATCAATGTGATACACCACTTTAACAGACTGCAGAAGAAAAACCATATGATTATCTCAATAGACGCCGAGAAAGCATTTGATAAAATACAACACCCTTTCATGATGAAAACTATAAGCAAACTGGTTATGGAAGGAACATTCCTCAATACAATCAAAGCAATTTATGAAAAACCCACAGCCAACATCCTATTGAATGGGGAAAAGTTGAAAACATTTCCACTGAGATATGGTACCAGACAGGGATGCCCACTCTCACCACTGCTATTCAATATAGTTCTGGAAGTTCTAGCCAGAGCTATTAGGCAAGAAAAAGAAATTAAAGGGATACAAATTGGGAAGGAAGAACTCAAACTATCCCTCTTTGCAGATGATATGATTCTTTATTTAGGGGACCCAAAGCACTCTACTAAGAGACTATTGGAACTCATAGAAGAGTTTGGCAAAGTAGCAAGATATATCAATGCACAAAAATCAACAGCCTTTGTATACACAGGCAATGCCATGGCTGAGGAAGAACTTCTAAGATCAATCCCATTCACAATAGCTACAAAAAATCAAATACCTTTGAATAAACTTAACTAAGGACATTAAAGATCTCTACGATGAAAATTACAAAACCTTAAAGAAAGAAATAGAAGAGGATACCAAGAAATGGAAAAATCTTCCACGCTCATGGATTGGAAGAATCAATATCACCAAAATGTCCATTCTCCCAAAAGCAATTTATACATTCAATGCAATACCAATCAAGATACCAAAGACCTTCTTCTCAGATCTGGAAAAAATGATGCTGAAATTGATATGGAGACACAGGAGACCTCGAATAGCTAAAGCAATCTTGTACAACAAAAACAAAGCCAGAGGCATCACAATACCAGATTTCAGGACATACTACAGGGCTGTTGTTATCAAAACAGCATGGTACTGGTACAGAAACAGATGGATAGACCAATGGAACAGAATAGAAACACTAGAAATCAATCCAAACATCTACAGCCAGAATATTTGATCAAGGATCCAAAACCAATCCCTGGAGTAAGGACAGTCTATTCAATAAATGGTGCTGGGAAAATTGGATTTCCATGTGCAGAATCATGAAGCAAGACCCCTACCTTTCACCTTACACAAAAATTCACTCAACATGGATTAAAGACAAATCTATGACCTGACACCATCAAATTATTAGAGAGCATTGGAGAAATCCTGTAAGATATAGGTACTGGCAAAGACTTCTTGGAAAAGATCCCAGAAGCACAGGCAGTCAAAACCAAAATTAACATTTGGGATTGCATCAAATTGAGAAGTTTCTGTACTTCAAAAGATACAGTCAGGAAAGTGAAGAGGCAACCAACAGAATGGGAAAAAATATTTGCAAACTATGCAACAGATAAAGGGTTGATAACCAGAATCTACAAAGAAATCAAGAAACTCCACAATATCAAAACAAACAACCCGCTTAAGAGATGGGCCAAGGACCTCAATAGACATTTTTCAAAAGAGGAAATCCAAAGGGCCAACAGACACATGAAAATATATTCAGGATCACTAGCAATCAGGGAAATGCAAATCAAAACCACAATGAGGTTTCACCTCACCCCGGTGAGAATGGCTCACATTCAGAAATCTACCAACAACAGATGCTGGTGAGGATGTGGGGAAAAAGGGAAACTAACCCACTGTTGGTGGGAATGCAAACTGGTCAAGCCACTGTGGAAGTCAGCCTGCAGATTCCTCAGAAACCTGAATATAACCCTACCATACAACCCAGCCATCCCACTCCTTGGAATTTACCCAAAGGAAATGAAATTGGCAAACAAAAAAGCTGTCTGCACATTAATATTTATTGCAGCTCAATTCACAATAGCTAAGACCTGGAACCAACCCGAATGCCTGTCGCTCCCCCTCTCCCGGAGGAACGACACTGGACCCTGCGCTGTTCTTTTTGCCCAGCTCTTCCCGGGTTAGCTGCCATTCCCGTACTCGCAGAGGAGCGACACTGTCCTGGGTTAGCTGCCGGCCCCCCCACAGCTTTCCCCGCTTCTGCGGAGGAGTGGCACACCGCCAGCCGGCTCTCTCAGGGGCTGCTCAGATGTTCCTCAGATGTTCCCTGGTGCATATTGTCTCTCTCTTCCTTTATAGTCCTTCTCCACCAATCCGTGCTCTGCTGCCCACACGCCGAGCACGCTGCTCTCCTCCAATCAGGAGCAGGATCAGCTCCTGCCGCTTGTTAGACAAATTGGCGAGGCAGCTGCATAGAAGTTGTTTGCTCTCTCTCAGTGCCATATTGTGGGAGATCAGATGCATAGAATTAGTCCTAGCAGTTCCAGTAATTTAGTCTAGTCTGTTGCTCCCCACAAATGCCCATCAACAATAGACTGGATAAAAAATTACGGGACATGTAGTCAATAGAATACTATACCGCAGTCAAAAACAATGAAACCCGGTCATTTGCAACAAGATGGAGGAATTTGGAAAACATCATGCTGAGTGAATTAAGCCAGTCCCAAAGGGACAAATATCATTTGTTCTCCCTGATAGGCGACAACTAACTGAGCACCAAAGGGGAAACATGTTGAAGTGAAAGGGACACTATGAGAAACAATGACTTGATCAGCTCTTGTCCTGACTGTTCATGTACAATGTAATACTTTATCCATTTTAGTATTTTTTTCTTCTAGTACTATTGGTTGAACTCTGTAATTAACATACAATTATTCTTAGGTGTTGAAATTTTAACTGAAAAGTGATCCCTGTTAAATATAAGAGTGGGAATAAGAGAGGGAGGAAATGTACAATTTGGGACATGCTCAATCGGACTTGCCCCAAATGGTGGAGTTAGAAACGTGCCAGGGGATTCCAATACAATCCCATCAAGATTGCTTGTAGCAATGCCATCTCACTAGTCCAAGAGATCAACTTCAGTTCACAATTGATCACACTGATTGGTCTAAGAGTCAAAGGGATCACACAAACAAGACTAGTGTCTGCTAATACAAACTGATAGAATCAAAAAGGGAGAGAACGACCCAACATGGGAAGCAGGATACACAGCAGACTCATAGAATGGCAAATGTGCTAAATAGCACTCTGGCCTCAGAATCAGCCCTTAAGGCATTTGGATCTGGCTGAAGAGCCCATGAGAGTATTTTAGGGATGGAAAGCCAAGATACTCTGGGGATAAAAAAAAGTTCTAAATGAAAGATCTCTGCGAGTGAGATCCCAGTGGAAAGAACAGGTCATCAAAGAAGGAGGTACCTTTCTCTGAAGGAAGAAGAGAACTTCCACTTTGACTACGACCTTGTCTAAATATGATCAGAGTTGGTGAACTCAAAAGGCTTCCATAGCCTTGGCAACTCATGACAAGAGCCTAGGGAGATTACTGATGCCATAAACAAGGTGTCAAATTGTTAAGTCAACAATAGGAGTCACTGTGTACTTACTTCTCATGTGGGATCTGTCCTTAATGTGTTGTCCAATGTGAAGTAATGCTATAATTAGTACTGAAACAGTATTTTACACGTTGTGTTTCTGTGTGGGTGCAAACTGGTGAAATCTTTACTTAATATATACTGAATTGATCTTCTGTATATAAAGAGAATTGAAAATGAATCTTGATGTGAATGGAATGGGAGAGGGAGTGGGAGATGGGAGGGGTGCGAGTGGGAAGGAAATTATGGGGGGGAAGCCAATGTAATCCATAAACTGTACTTTGGAAATTTATATTTACTAAATAAAAAAAAAAGAAGTTACAAGTCACCCTGGCCATTCAATAGGGAGAAACATCATTAGAAATTGGCTGGGATATCTCAGAGCTGATCATACACTGAAATAGGTCAGTGACAGGAGACATAGCAAGAATAGACAAAGTAGAGCTTGGGTATGATGGAAGTGAAAAAGGAATGTGCCATCCCTACTGGAGTACTTCCATTTTACAGAAGATTTCAACTGTAGATTGAACAGCTTTAACATCCCAGACCTACCTCCACTGAGAGCCTTGGGTAGCTTTGTTGTGCTGTGGACTAGCCATGTGAGGGGCTTCCACTAAGGAAGCCTGGGTGATAGCCAAGACTGAAGCTTGTAAGCAGAAATATTTTTGGGGGGGAGAGAGGTAATGAAAGCCAACTTACTAATAATTTACACTCAAATATCTATATATTTCTTTATAGTCCAAACTTCCCCCACACTCACCACACACATACACACACATACCCACACACACGGCCCTAGAAGCATGGAGAGTGATGATGGATGGAGCAAATATAACAAGGGTCAGAAAGTCCAATCTATGCCAACCACATGCAGTCTCTTTGGCCAGGATTCTTGCACTTTGTCCAATACACACACTCATACGTTAAGTGTCTCAAGTACGTTTTCTTTGATTTTCAAAATGCATTCTTTTATATTGAAAAATTGCTCCTCTAAGTGCTTACACTAGTAAAATCACAGTTTATGATTCATATGCCTGATTCTGCTGCACTAAATTTTGACTATTTATAGCTACTATATTTTAGGGACATTTTGTATTTCCTGGTGAATTCTCTTTCCTTGTCTTTTTCAGCTCACTGGCAAGAGAAAGATAGGAAGAACCAAAAAGGAAAAAGAAAGGGAAAAGGCCATGTATTAAAATGTGCATGCTGTTAATTATTAATGGTTGTATCAGGGCCATTTACTCTCTTTTTCCTTCTATCATGCCCAGAATAGGTAGCACTGTCCAATGTGGCTACAAAATTTTTTCATTTCCACACACAGCCCTCAGTTAATTTCCATTAGTGCTTCCTTCAAGGAAATTACAAGCAAATATATATAATTATCAACACGTGATTATTTTATGAAAACTCAATTACAAAGTTCTCGAGTCTCCAACTCAAACATGCTGCTGTTCCTAAGCCCCTTCTATGAGGCTGAACCCAATTAAGTAGCCCTTTTTATAGGACAAGAACAGTTCAGCGTCATCTGTTTCAGGTGTTTCAACTAACTATGGAGAAATCCTAGAGCCATTTGGCCCAGGTTTTCCTCCTGAGATCACAGGAAAGACACACATTATAAGCCACTCCTCTGAGAATCCTCAGTTCTTCCTCACTAGAAGACCCACTCTCCTCTAAAGTGTCTGTTGGGTTGGAGGAGAAGTTATAAGAATTCTGAAAAACTTCGGGGCTTTTCTGGAAAAGATCGAGGAAAAGCCATCTGCAGTCTGTCTTATGTCAGAATTAGTGCAGTGGTGTAAAATCCCCCTCTCACTTCCCAGGACCACCCACCCAGGGCCACAGTGGGCGTGTTGTGCTGAGGACACAGTGCCACCACATGGTATTTTGAGGAAGAACACATTTCCCTCACACTAGAACTTGGGCTGACATCCAAGGAAGGCACTGTCCTGTTTTTTGTTGTTGTTGTTGTTGTTGTTGTCATCATTTTTTACAAAACATCCCTCCCTCCTGAGAAAAGGAAGGGGATGGGAGGGAAAATATGAATTTTATAAAATATTGTGACCAACAAAGGAAAATTAAAGAGTCCAAACTCTGGAGACACTGCTGAAAAAATGCATATGTCTTTAATAATCAACAATTTATGCTACCATGCCGGCTACCAACACAAGCACTGCAGATTTGATGCAATCAAGCTTTCATTTATATTTATGTGACCATGAGGACTTGGTGTTTGATGATTTTATAAGATGCATGGACTCAGCTCTGTTTAATTCTGATATATTGGTCTATTATCTATAAGAGGCCATTGGCTAAATTGTACTATTCACATGAGGGTCCGTGATGGAAATTCATCAGAATGAGAGGGAAATATTCAGATTTAGGTTTCTTCAACAGTAACATTTGAAGACTATAAGTACATTGTGCTTCCAAATGACCATCAAAACTAGATTTAAGAGGACCTCATTGCACAACAAATGCATTAGTAAAATAGTTTGTTATGCTGCATTAAAAGAGAAGCGGCTTGACAACTGATGAAACAGGAGGGATTGGATCCACAGAAATTCAACTGATGAAACTGCAGTCACAGGGAGTCAGATTCCGCAAGCCTGGAGGAGGGCTGTTATAGCGAGGGGAAGTGGTATTTGAGTTGTCACTAGCAAGTTCAATTTTTTGTTTCTTTTCTAACATTCATTTGTTTATTTTGAAAGAGTTACAAACAGAAAGAGAGGGAGGAAAGGTGGGATCCCCCATCTGCTGGTTCACTCCTCAGCTGGCCACAATGACCAGCACTGGAACATGCCAAAGCCAGGGGCCAGGAGTTTCATTTGGGTTTCCCACATGGGTAGCAGGAGCCCAGACACCTAGGCCATCTTTCATTGCCTTTCCAGAGCCATTAGCAAGGAGCTGGATTGGAAGTAGAGCTCCTGGGACAAGAACCAGAGCCCATATGGGACACCAGCAATGCAGGCAGTGGCTTAAGCCACTATGACACAATGCCAGCCCCAGAGCTCAGTTTTTATTTTGTGTCAATGAAATGTTAATTGAAATGGGTAAAATATTTACATGGGCATTTTTCAAAAGAAGAAATTCAAATGGCACGTGAAAAAATGCTCAGGATCACTAGCCATTAAGGAAATGCAAATCAAAACCACAGTGAGCTTTTATTTCACCCTGTCTCACCCCATTAGAATGCCATTCATACAGAAAACAAGCAAATGCTGGCAAGGATGTGGGGAAAATGGTACCCTAATCTACTGTGGGTGGGAATGTAAACTCGTACAGCCACCATGGAAGACAGTGTGGAGATACCTCAGAAATCTGAATATAGACCTACCATATGATCCAGCCATCCTACTCCTGGGAATTTACCCAAGGAAATTGAAATCAACAGATGAAAGAGTTATCTGTACCCACATGTTTATTGCAGTTCAATTCACAATAGCTAAGATATGGAATCAATCCAAATGTCCATCAACTGAAGCTTAGATAAAGAAATTGTGGGATATATACACCATGGAATACTACACAGCGGTAAAAAAAAAATATGAAATCCTGTCATTTGCAACAAAATGGATGCAACTGGAAAACATTATACTTAGTGGAATAAATCAGTCCCAAAAGGACAAATACCATGCATTCTCCTTGATCTGTGATAACTGACAGAGCACCTAAAAGCTGATCTATAGAAGTGAAATTAACACTTCAAGATGCAATGACCCTTGTCTCGACTGTTGAGGAACAGTTTTTATCATACCATTTGTTGAACTCTTTACTTAATATAAAATAAAACATATGGGTATAAATTTTATTAAAAAGAGCAAAAAGTAAGAATGCAAATAGGAGAGGGAAGAGGTAGAGGGAAGGGAGTATGGGTGGGAGGGTAGGTATGGTGGAAAGAATCATTGTATTCCTAAAGTTGTATTTACTAAAAGCATGAAGTTTGTTTGCCTTAAATACAAGATTTCTGGGGAAGGAAAGATATTCATTTAATTTTCATCACTACTAACTCATTCTAGACAAGTCATGTCAATTTCTAGGTCCTTCCATTCTCTCAGCACCTGTAGGCAGATGTCTCCAAACAATAGTTTATGTGAGGGGCATGCTTTTCCAAAGAGGATGCTCAGAATCACTGCCCTGAGGAGCCCAACATTCTGGAGAGGAACTACGCAGGGTACACTGACTGAGATAGCACAGTGGTCCTCTTGAAGAAGGTAAGGAGACACAAGGAATTCCTGGTCCCAGTGGAATGTCAGTAGCATTAAACAAAGATTATTGTATGGAGGCTAGCATTGTGACATAGCAGGTTAAGCCATCTCTTACTACAACACAGGCATCCTATATTAGAGTGCCAGTTCAAGTCCTAGCTGCTCTTCTTCCAACCCAGCTCCCTACTAATGCACCTGGGATGGCAGCATAAGATACCTAAATGCTTAGACCCCTATCACCCATATGGGAGACCTAGGTGGAGTTCCTGGCTTCTGGTTTTGGCCTGGCCCAAACCTGGCTGTGTGGCCATTTGAGGAGCAAACCAGCAGATAAAAGATATGCATCACTCTGTCTCTACTTCTGTGTGTCTCTGCCTTTCAAATAAATAAATTTTTTAAGAAAAGGTTATTAAATTGGCTTTGAGTCCCAATGAACATGCTCCCCTCTCAACATCATCATCAGGATGGTGTCCTGCTAAGGCACAGGGTATGTGTTTGCCATTATTGCTTCAAGCATTGGGTAAGGTTTTGCAGTAAATCATTTTTGTGTGTAATCCGTGACATGAAATTTTAAGATGCTAGTGTTGGTGAACAAGTGACTTACTGGAAACAATATAGAGGATTGAAAACGTATTTGACTGGGGCTAGCAATGTGGTATAGCAGGTTAAACCTTCACTCGTGATGTCAGCATCCCATATAGGTGCCATTCAAGTCCCAACTGCTCCACTTTCAATCCTGCTTCCGGCTGATGCACCTGGGGAAGGAGCAGCAGATGGCCCAAGTGCTTGGGCCCCTGCACCCACACTGGAGTCTCCTGGCTCTGGCCTGGCCCAACCCTGGCCATTGCAACCATTTGGGGAGTGAACCAGCAGATGGAAGATCTATCTCTGTCTCCCTGTGACTCTGACTTCAAATAAGAAATGAAAGAAACAAAGAAAGAATTAGATTTAGGGTCAGAGACCTAGACCCTAGTTCCAAGTCTGCAACTCCCTGCCTATGGGACCCTGAGAAAAATCACTGCACTTCCAAGTATCTCAGATATCCTATCTGTGAAATATCCATGGAATGTTGAAAGTCACTGGCAGCCTACATGTCTATGGCTTTTGTCCACTACCTCTAACTAAACAAGTTAAAATGCAGGCATCTGGGGCCGGCGCCGTGGCTTACTTAGTTGATCTTCTGCCTGTGGCACCAGCATCCCATATGGGTGCCAGGTTCTAGTGCTGGTTGCTTCTGTTCCAGTCTAGCTCTCTGATGTGGCCCAGGAGTGCAGTGGAGGATGGCCCAAGTGCTTGGGCCCTGCACCCACATGGGAGACCAAAAGGAAGCACCTGGCTCCTGGCTTCAGATGGGTGCAGTGCTTGCCAGCTGTAGCGGCCATTTGGGGGGTGAACCAACGGAAGGAAGACCTTTCTCTCTGCCTCTCTCTCACTGTCTAACTCTGTCAAATTAAAAAAAAAATGCAGGCATCTATGCACCATATAACTATCTCAGACACAGATCTAGAATTCCCTTTAGAAGGCCAAGTGAACATGCTGAAGAATTAGATTTTGTTGTCTTTGTCCATGGGATACAGAAGACTAAATGTCTATCTGTTCAATGGATATAAATAAACTAGGCACTTTGGGGCCCAAAAAACAATGGGAAGAAGAAATGGTCTGTCCCTCTCCCACAGCAGTAGGATGCATGGCTTGTAGCGAATATCATAGAACATTATACCTGAAATGCTCTGAGAGGTGAAAAACTCATTTTCTATTAGAGGATACCAAGTTCCAGAGATACCTAGTTTCCCTGAGTAACTCAGGGTAAAGAGCCACAGGTAGTCTTTACTTATTCAAAAAACATTCAAGCTGGCCGGCGCCGCGGCTCAATAGGCTAATCCTCCGCCTAGCGGCGCCGGCACACCGGGTTCTAGTCCCGGTCGGGGCGCCGGATTCTGTCCCGGTTGCCCCTCTTCCAGGCCAGCCCTCTGCTGTGGCCAGGGAGTGCAGTGGAGGATGGCCCAGGTGCTTGGGCCCTGCACCCCATGGGAGACCAGGGAAAGCACCTGGCTCCTGGCTCCTGCCATCGGATCAGCGCGGTGCGCCGGCCGCGGCAGCCATTGGAGGGTGAACCAACGGCAAAGGAAGACCTTTCTCTCTGTCTCTCTCTCTCACTGTCCACTCTGCCTGTCAAAAAAAAAAAAAAAAAAAAAAAAAAAAAAAAAAAAAAAAAAACATTCAAGCTCCAGACATTTTGCTAGATACTGAAGAAACACTATACAAGGCCCTCACAAATCTTAGAATATAATGTGAACCACAGATATGATTTGTTAAGTGTTATGATCTGGAAACCCAATTCAGAAAGATGTCAGAGGTTTTACTGAAGTTATCAAATCTAAGCTGAACTCTAAGATGAGTAATCATCATGGAGCTAGGACCATGACTCCTGACCAAGGATTCAACCCTCTTTTGCAAGTCAGGACTACAGGAACCAGATGGGACTTGCTCATCACTGGAGAGGACAGAGGCCTATGATTGGAAGATATTCACCTGTTCCCTTCCTGTCCAGCACAATCTGTCAACTAGTTCCAGGGACCCCTGATCTATGTACACCTGGCCCCTTTACTTTGGTGGCTGCATGAGAATAATATAATAGGGTGTGCCTTGTAAAGCCCAGCCGACCTGGGTTCAGTCCCAACCATGACATTGACTTCAGCTTTGGCCCATGGGTAAAGCACTTCCCTACCTGAACTTCTTAGCTACAAAATAAAGAAAAGACCTGCATAATAAAGTTGTAGAATCTTAATCAAATAATGAATATAAAACACCCACAGCTCCCAGCAGCCAGGCCAGCAAAAAAGCCCACAGAGAGCAATTCTGAAGGGTGAGACAAGTGTAAACACCCAAAATGGCAGGGTTCTTGTCACAGATGAATAAGAGACTTTGTCAAGGAAACAATAAATTCAAGGTACCTAATACCAACAAATGATCTTCTGTTCTGCCCTTTTGCTTCCTCATTATCAGTCAAAATTATAAACTTTCATGATGTTTTATGTCGTTCATTAAAACATAGCCCTTAAAACCTTCTATCCTAGGCTCATCACTGTTTTGGATTTGACTGGTAAAAGAACAAAAACAAGTAAACTTCAAGTGTAGATTTACTGGTCATGCATAATATGTGGAAGAAGCACAATTTCTGTTGTCTTGCTCTTCTGGGATAAATTAATTATAGTTTATTCAAAGGGGGTTTTAATGAAGGACCTTAAAAATGTGTAGCTGTAGAACTAGACATGTTCAAAACAAAAGTGTTGAGTCTTTTATCCTAATTTCTGCTTCAGAGAGGTTTATTCAGGGTGCTCACCATAGTCTCAGCTGCTTCGTTCATACTCTATATAACACATTGTCAAATGTTTTGTTAACTTTCTCATAAGACTACAAAGAAGGGAAATGATGAGTTACAAACTAACCATTCGGCCTGGTCTGAGCTGAGGAGAGGGCATTTGGAGGTCTGAGAGGCCACCAGAATGCCTGCGGGCTCGGCATGTAACATTATTTCTATGTTGGCTTTTCAAAAACAATGATATAAATCCAGTCTTTCCTATTCAAGAAGGTTAGCACCATCACCTTCTAGCCTCAGATTTTTACAATCTTAATGATCCCTAACCCACAGATTTCAATTCCAGTTTTTAAAAAAATCCTATAGGGTTTCCCTGGACAAGCAGCCAGCCAGTTCTCTTTTTATCCCTTTTCATGGCAAATTCCACTGTTATCAACAAAAATCGAAGCAGTCACATGAGAAAGGATAAGTGCAGTATTCTTAGCCCTGAGAGTGTTATTTTGCTTGACTTCATTAATCCAGTTGGTGACCTTGGTGCCCTTCCAACTAATCTTGGAACCTCTATCTATAGGCAATGCCCACAGTGTAATTTTAACGAACAGTCACATTTCAGACATGAGCAACATTGCACATGTGGAAAAAGCCACTCTGTTTTCAAACTCGGAGGTGTTCTGATCTCACCACTTGTGTGCTGGTGTTATCACCAAGCACATTTCACCCCAGGACCCTCAGTGTTCTTCTGTATCCTCTCACACCTGCAAAGTTCACATGGCAGAGCAGTGATGACCAGACAAGGAACTCTCAGCCCTGGGAAGACACAAAGGCCTTCCAATATAGGAATTCCTATAGTTTCCGGAGAATCAGTTTCTACATTTCCACACGCCATCTTTCCCAAGAAGGATTTGCCTGAGTAGATACCTGGGTTCAGCCACACCCATTGTTTCCACTTCACTTTACTTACATTGCTTCACCCTCCACCCCCAGTGTAAAAATTGTCAGAGTATAAAAGGGAAAAAAAAAGTACAGGTTCATTGTTTTGCAACTACTCAAGATAATTTGAGTTCTTAGAACTTCTAGTCAGTCCTTTTTTATGTACTCCTGATAAGGTGGAAGCTGGGCACTCAAAATAGAAAAAGAATTGGGTCCCTGTTTGGATGTTCTAAATTGAGATACCCCCCCCACACACACACACACATACACACACACAAATGGGGTTAATAGTAATAAAAATAAAAAGGAAAGAAATTGGGAGTAATAATAATTTTTGTTTAATGACTTTACCTCCTCTATTCTCCTAACTATTATCAAAGAATTTATTATTCATGAGGGAAAATCTGTTGAGAGCTAGGTAAAAAGAGCATCAGTGGGAAATACTGAGCACCAGAAATGGGCCCTTTTTGTGTATTTAAATGTAAGCACTTCTTTTCAGCTCTTCTCAATGCGCATCCCTAAGGTGTGTTATTAGCTGTGGAAAAAGCTTCCATCATCCAAAGAAAAGCACCTTCCATCAACCAAACAGTATGGGTTAGTGATGCGGATCTTTTAAATGGAAGTGAAATATTTTCTGAGAGTCCAGATTTTTCCAGACGGATCAGATAAAACCTACAGATAATTTTCTGTATAATTCCTTTTAAGATTCCATGTGTGGTTTGATGTAGTTAAAACATTTTATCTAGTCATATCTTGAAATATTTATTCTAATCTTTATCTTATGAAAAGTCTAGCATTGCTACCTCTTATTAATAGAATATAAAACTATGCTAACTGCCAGATTGAGTCATTTTTAGCAGTTTATACACCTTTTTTCCTTGTCTCATAGGTAGGAACTTTGATAATAGTGTTAAATACAATAATGGTGTCTTTGGTTATACTTACACCAGAATATCAGTGTATTATACCTACAAGGACCACTTATCTATGCACACATACTACACATGCATGTATACATGTACACACATTTACCTAAGGAATACCTTGACTTTATTGTAATTTCTATTTTTTGGCAACTTATAAATTTACCTACATATTACATAATATTGTCACAAATTAAGAGATGGAAATTACATATGAATTTCTTTTATATCTTCATACTAAAGGGATAAGTTAGTCATATTAGATCTAAACAATTTTAATTTTATTTGCCTGTTTTAGTAACCATTTTTATAAAATGCATTTCTTGGTTTCTTTCTTCAGAGTTGTTTTTATTGAATACCACAAAACACACTAATTGAAATACTGACTTAATTTTAAAATTGTCATAAAGATTCCCAGTTCTGGGAGAAGAGAAAATATACTCTTTATATTCTTTCATTAGGTAGAGTTATAAACACTGGACATTATATAAAAGCAAGCAAACATTCCCTGAAAGGTGTAGGAGAGAAAGCAGACCAGTAAGAGGTCTTGGGTCTTAAGCAATAACATAGCAGTGAGTTCCTTGCTTTTTCTTGTTGCTTTGTATGCCCTCAGTTGAGTTGTAGAGAAAGTAGCAATCCAGAAAAACAAGTATAGGAAAAACTCAGCCAATTAGTCTGCTGTTTGCAACCAAAGGACTAAGAAAGGGTCACCCAGCAAGAGAAAAAATGCACAGACAATACTTACCTACTCCGGCTATACATCACGGAAAAACCAAAGATCACATTTCTTAGACTATCATTCATCCGGTTAAAACTAGATTTGCCTCCTTACTGCAAGGATGCTGTCAGAGAGGGCCCAGTAGAGAGCAAAGGCTTTCACCAGCACCTAGGGGTAACAACAGCGCCCTCTATGTCGACCCCACCCGCAGCCCTGCCCTCCACATTGTCAGTGGATTCCACATGGGGGACTTAAACACCAAGTCCTACCCAGCACTAGGCACCATCCCCTGCACCCATGTGTTTCTGGCTCCTGGCTTCAGATTGGCTTGGCTCTAGCTGTTGCAGTCATTTGAGGAGTGAACCAAAGGATGGAAGACCTCTTTCTCTCTCTCTTTTTCTCTCTCTCTCTCTCTGTCTCTGTCTCTACCTCTCTCTATAGCTCTTTCAAATAAATAAAATAAATCTTTAAAAAATACTTCATTATTAAATTTTTATTTTATACATACTGAAAGAAATTTGAAGCTCATTTAGATGTATAATTATATATATATATATATATATATATATATTAAAGGGAAAATGGAAAGGAAAGAAATAGGTTAAGGTGGTCCTGAAACGTCATCATATTGTTTGTTTGGTTTTTTTAAGATTTACTTATTTATTTGAAAGACAGAGAGAGAGAGGTCTTCCATCTGCTGGTTCACTCCCCACATGGCCACAATGGCTGGAGCTGGATTTATCCAAAGCCAGGAGCCAGGAGCTTCTTTTAAGTCTCCCAAAGGAGTACAGGGGTCCAAAGACTTAGGCCATCCTCTACTGCTTTCCCAGGCCATAGCAGAGAGCTGGATCAGAAACGGAGCCACCGGGACTTGAACTGGCACCCATATGGGATTCCAGCACTACAGGCAGTGGCTTTACCCACTATGCCACAGCACCGGCCCCCAGTTTGTTTTTTAATGTCACTTTTTGAGTTCTAGTTTTTAAAGTACTTTATTTATATACTAATTGATTCATTTACTTATTTGAAAGAGAGAAAGAGAAAAAAAAAAATCTTCCATCTGCTAGTCCACTACTCAAATGCCTGCAGTAGTCAGGACTGGGCCAGACCAAAGCCAGGAGACCAGATCTCAATCCCATCTCGCATGTGGGTGCAGGGACCCAGGTAAACAAGCCAACATCTGCTGCCTCCCAGAGTGTGCAGGAAAGTAAAATCAGAAGCACAGCCAGGACTTGAGCATAGGCACTCTGATATGGGATGTGGACATCTGAAGCATCATCTTAACCATTGCACCAAATGCCAAGCCTGCCTCGTGAGTCCAACTTCCATGTCTGTGTGATTCCATACAGTGTACTCTCCGTGCCCTTAAGAATATTGGTGATGCAGCAGTTTTTATAAAAGTGTTCTACTAACATCTCTGGGACTTCAAGTGGCTGATACGCCTGCAGGAAGGCTCTGCAAGCTCTGTCCGTGACTCTTTTGTGGCATGAAGGATAAGTTGTCACCAATAGCCTTTCAAACAAATACGCTTCATACTTCTTTGCGTGGCTTCCTTAAGCAGTTTACTGGCAGTGAGGGCATGCGGTTCTTCAGTTGTCTCTGTGAATAACTGAGTATGTGTGTGAAACAACCACAATGTGGTGGCTGCTACCCGGCTATTAGTGAGAGGAAGACACCAGTAAAGTTAAAGGCATCCAGGTTTCATGAATAATATGATGTAGAGGAAAAAGTGTGTCCTAGATTTATTATGATAGTGTGAATGGTGAGTTTTCTTTGGAACATACTAGGATAATTAGTTTAAAAAAGAAGGTGATACCTGACCATATTTTTAAAAATTGCTAAACAGGTCTTCTCTATTGGACAGAGAAAGTGAAAGGGAAATGAAAACATGAGGCATCAAGGCAAGCTGGGGTATAAAGCAGTTGGTGAGAACATAAGATTAGTCTGTGTATCTAGATACAAATGAGTCACAGGCGCCTAAACCTCAAAAGAAGGGGCTTAGGCTCTATTGGCTGGCTGTTTTTGTTGTTAGAGCAGTGTTAAGGTGGTGTTTTTGTTTTGTTTTGTTTTTTAAGAAAAACATTCTCATTGCCCAGTGAGGGAGAAGTTTAAGGGCTATATTGCCTGAGAATAAATAAGCAAGAAAGTTACTGGCAGCAATGCACCAAAGACTAACTGATTGGGTACTCCCAAAAGTCTTAAATAGAATCAAAGCAGCATCCACAACATCTAAATCCACAAGTTCTTGAAGAACAGAACAGTTATGAGTAGACAGAACTATTAAAGAGGATCTGGTATTGGAATGAGTTTCTAGTGGTGGTCCCTTGCCTTTGAGCTTTCAGACCTCAGTCCACCAGGCAAGAGGAAAACACAACTACTAAATAAGACTCCCTGGCTTTCTCCAAACTTGCATTAGGCCTATACAACCAAGAAAAGAGGTTTTTAGGTATTTTCCAGATATAGGTGAACCAGAGGAACTAAATTAAGCTCTTATTCTTCAGAAAATACAGTAGGACTGTAAATAGGCATTTGCTCATAAAAGGAAGGAAGGGAGGGAGGGAAGAAGGAGGGCAAGAGAGTCAATACTTTAAATAGGAGAGTCTATAAAGGATCTTTAGTAGGGTCATGGAAATAAATATCATGGGAAAATTATGCACGGATTTCAAAAACATTTCCAACAAAAGAAACTTGCCTTTTAATTTTTCCCAAGAACTATTTAAAAAATCCTCAAAAATGAACTTTGAAAATTTAGAAAGGTTCTAAGAGCTGATGTAAGAGGATATCTTCACTTTCTAGCACTCTGTGATTTCTGCTTTACTTGTCAATAGCTGTGACTGCCCTCAATTCTGTCTTCTGATTCTGTGGACCAGAAAACAACTTGAAAATTTTCTTTCCGGATTTTTGCTACATCTTGATGACCTCTTTGACCTACCCTCAGATTAAATGCTATTTCTAAGTGTCAACTCCTCTCCATAATCTGCCTACTTTTGTCCACTCTGTACAGAATTTATAGTCTTTATCAACAGGATGGTGAGTTTCAGTAGGAGATACTCATCACACTAAAAAGGGAAATCTACTATTTCTGATTATGATTTATAATGACTTCCTGAGCCTTTTCTTTGCACAGGAGCTGTGCTTCTTTGTGAATTATCTCATTTAGTACCATAGGAATCCCACTGGGACAAAACTTTTATCGCTTACATTTTACAGATAAAGAAATAGGAGTTGAGAAAGACCCAAGTCACACTTCAAATAACAGATTCAAATCAAAGTGTTTTAGAGTCCAAAGTCTGTACTCCTAACCTACTGCTCGAAGAAAGAAAATTAGTTCTCCCTACCTAAAGGTTCCCTGAGGCACCAAAGACTGCCCAAGGCAGGCTTCTTAATCAGAAGCCAACTTTAAACTAGTTGATTGCAGGCTTGGAAATTCATTTCCTTATTCACTTATAGCAGTGCTTCCCCAAGTTGCCTTATCATACAGATCACCTGAGGGGACTCTGGCTACAGATCACAGACTTTGTGAATCAGTCTCCAGGGGCAGAGGCTGAAAATCTGAATACTGTATTTAACTGGCACTTCAGATGATTCTAATGTTTCCCCAGTTTGAAAACACTCAAAAAATGAGCACCTGGTATGCATATGCTTTATTCACGACTCTGTACTTCCTGGGATACATGATGACAAGAAATGCTAATTGTCACCAAGAGTTTACCTATGGCCGGGTAGACATTTTTCTAAGTATTTTACATGTGTTGTCTCCTTTAGCCCAGCCAACTTCTAAATAATTACTGTTCTTATAAGGAAACGAAGGCACTAGCTGCCCACAATCATACCAGTTAGGACCAAGGTAACCTGTTTAATCAGAGCCACTTTTCTGAGTCACTACTTCATTCCACCTCCACTCATTCCATCTGCCACAACCACACTTGAAGACAAGTTTGGGTGAAAACGTGGCAGTGATGCACTCTTGCCCAGGGGCCTGGAAAGAAAAAGCTCCTTCTGTCAGAACCCATTGAAGCCTTAGGTTGTGCTCTGAGCAGCAACGAAGGGTCTTGCTTCTTAGAAATTTTCAGCAGGAAAATTGGAGACGAGAAGGAAGGAACTCTGGAAGATTTAGCCAGTAGATTCACAACATGCACTTAATTATCGCCACATATTTACCATAGCAGTCCCTGGGCTTGACTTCAGTGTATATTTCTGGTGACTGCTGTAACCTGAACCTTGGCACTCCCCAGATTTGCTTCTCTTCCTTAAACACAAAGAAAGCTGTGGCTGCATCCCCAAGGAAGGCTAAAAGGGAGTTTCCCTGAAGCAAACAGACCTCAGCAGCTGCTAGATCGTCCCTAATTTCTCCTGGGGAGGCAGAGCAGCTGCTGAGAGCGTTGCTGGTTAGGCTGCAGCAGAGGTCCTTGTCTCTTCCTAAGAATGCAAATGAGTGACAGAGGTTGGTGGTAAGCCAGCTAGCCAAGTTTAATGAAGAAGTACACCTGACAGACCAGGTGGGCAGCTCCATAGAAAACCAAGTGCCCCATTTGTGTTTATACCAAGGTATTTACCAATAAGAGGTGATCTTCATCCCACCGAGCCCCCATTCTGGAATGTTACCAGGAGGAAAAGCTTCCTGGGCACAGAGCTACCCCTGTGGGTTGTGATTGTGGAATGTTGCGGGGCAGAAAGGTTGCTGAGCCCTAGACCCCTGACCTTTCTTTCGATATTATCAGGAGAGCCTTTGATCTGCAAATGTCTGGTTGCTTTCAAGACATGTCTTCAAGACATATAAGCCCCTTCTGTCATTACCACTTTTGTTTTCTCACACACACAGGCTAATGTCTGTCTTCCTGCTTAACACATAGACATGATGAGGAGTTTACAGTTTAAGTAAGGAAAAAAACAATAATGCCATCTACTGCAAACTGACATGTTAGCCATATGTACAATTCTTAGGGTAAATCACAGGCTATGGGATCTACTAAAGTTTAAAATGGAGAGGGTCAGCTAATGCCTTACAATAAGTTATACTAAAAGGAAGTCTTACACTTGCTAATTAATTAATCAAATGTTTATTAATTCAAGTTTTATTAGCACAGCAAGTATTAAAGGAAGAATTCAGGAGTAGGCATTTAGCCTAGTGGTTAACATGTATGTATCCCATATAGAAGCACTCAGGTTCAATTCCTGGCCACAACTTCCTACCAGTGCAGACCCTGGAGAGGCAATAATAATGGAGCAAGGAATTGGGTCCCTGCAACTCACAAGGGAGAGTGGATTGATTTCCTAGCTCCTGGATCTGCCCACCCCATCAAGCCCCAACCATTGTGAGCATTTGGGGACTGAACTAGTGGCTGGGAGAGCTCTGTCCTTCTAGTAAATAAAACTTTAATAAAAATTTCTTAAAATGTTTTAAAAGACATTTTGCTAAATCTCACCAGCAGTTTGATTCAAAAGGTCTGGGCAGCATTTGAGGGTTTCCAGCTCTAACCAGTTTCCAGGTGCTATTAATGATGCTGGTACATTAACATCACCTGAGAATCACCAGTCACTCCTACCCCTACCTGCATAGGTAACAGAGACTGAATAGAGCTCACCCTGAAGGTCTGTTACTAGAATGGATTCCTCTTTTTACGGGTTTTATCCTCTATCACAGTAAAGAATGGCTGGTCAGCAGCTTTCTCATTATAACCTCTCATATCCTTGAAGACAAATATTAAGTTTTTCTTATTCTCCATTTCACCTATCTAAAGTCCTGATTTCCTTCGCCTCTCCTGATAATCATATATCCAACCTGCTCATCATTTTTATTGCTGTTCCCTGAAGCCCATTTTGAATTATCACCCCACCCCCACTCATCCCAATCTCTGTTCATAAGACAAGATATGAAGAAAGGGAAAGATGCTCAAATGAACCTTGAATGCATAACTTCATGGGCTACTCCTACCAGGGTCTCTGGCTATAATACTTTCAGTAGTTTCATAGAAATTGACACTACAATTTTTCCCTTCAGCTCTTATTTCAAAGATTATAGTGTTACACAAATAGGTAGAAAATATTGGCGACTTTCTTCATATTTATTCAGATATAATCAGCTGCACCTTTTAGTACAAATGTATCAATGCATAGATTTATTCCACAAATATTTGTTGAACACATCTGTAACATGCCAGGCACAATACCATAGCTTATGTGGCTTTAGCTTTTGATCAGAACAACCTGCTTATGCACATCTTAATAGTCTGAGAATATCAGAAATGTCTTCACAACCCCACCCACAGTATGGCTAAAAATATAAAGTTTAACAACACAAAACATGATTTTGGCCTCCTTCAAATCCACTATGTTCATACAGATGTGGACCTAGATTATAATCAACTTCCAATTATGTAAGAAATACTATTTTCTGTAATTCAAGTTGCCATAGAATTAAAAATAATCATTCTGTTGGTCTTTCAGGTGTGTTATGAAATATGCATATTCTGCTTAGTGTTGTCAGGGAGCACTAATTGATTAGTCAAAAACCTGTTTATTGTGTGAAACATTCTTCTCCCATCCACCCCAACCCCAAAGTTGCTCAATGACTTTCTCCATGTCCTGAATACTATTCTGTACTCTGAGGCAGCAAGAATGTGTATGGTGGACTGCACTGTGTGCTCTCGGTGCTGTATCCTCTCAGCACTGAACATGTGGTGTGAAGATACCTGGCAGTTAACATTCTACTCAGGCTACCTTGTTTAGGTGTTCTCTCACATAGTTCAACCCTCTTTTTTACCAGTTATTCTAGCTTATAATGAATGGGGGGGTCCAGCTTTTCTAACATCCAACAACAAAACGTAGGCAAATAACAGTGCTAAACCTATCTCAAATAAACAACAGCAATAATTTTGCCACAAAAATGGGAAAATGGAGGTTTTATGATAGCTCATGTCTCCTAAAAGTAAATGACCATAGAAAAGAGAGTAGAAGTGTCCAGGAAATTAGGAATAAGTAGAAGTGCTTTGGCTTAATGAAAGGTTTCAGATATCAATAGCCAGTGCACTTTGTGGCTCCAGAGGAATGAAGAAAAAGTGGATTTGCTATGTACAATACAAAGATCCCATCCTTAGAGTCTGCTGTAATCTCCCTCCTGGTATCAGTTCCATTCCTTCTAGGAACACATGGGCTACCCTGTGTGGGAATGTAAGGCAGCAAGCAATCCCAATGTGAACTTCATATCCTCAAATTGATTTTGAAATTTTAGTGAAAATTTCAGATAAAATACTAGGAGGTGAATTCAACAGTACATTAAATTAATAATCCACATCACAAAGCATAATGTTATAGGAAACTTGTTAATTGGCAACATAAGAAAACCAATTAAGTAGGAAATATTAGAGAATAATCTCAGTATATGCTGAAGAGAAATTTGATAAAGTATACTTCCATTCTTCATTTTAAGGTCTCTGAAAATGAAGGATGTCAGACTATTTTCCTATAAAGAGGAATACCTATCTCAAACCAAAAAATAATATGTTCAATGATGAAATATTATAAGCATTTCTATTAAAATCCAAATTAAACAAGTTTGCCTACTACAATAGCTGGGCAAAATCTACTTCTTTGAAAATGTGCTAAACTTGCACATATTTGTAGGCACTGGGGGTATAATAATGAACAATATAAAGCCAATTGTGAAAGTTGTGATTAACCGAGAGCACATGAACTATGCCTATTGGAAAACAAACAGAAAAGAACCATTACTTACAAATAACATTTCTGTGTATGCAGAATATATCAGATAATATACTGAACATGTAGTAGAAAAAGGTGAGATTAAAATAAACACTCTGCTTTCATCTGTTCAGGCTGCTGTGATAACTACAGACAAGGACATTTATAAACAATAGAAATTCGTTTCTCGTAGTTCTGGGTGCTTGGAAGTCTGAGATCTGGAAGATGACATTTGCACACTGGGTTTCTGGTGAGGGCCTACTTCCTGGTTCATATACAACAGTTCTCTCCTGTCTTCATACACCAAAAAGAACAGGGAGCTGTCTAGGAGCTCTTTTATGAGGACACCAATCTCATTTGCAAGATTCCACTCTCATGACCTAATCACCTCTCAAAAGGCGCCACCTTCTAATATTATCCATCATCATGTGGCATAGCAGGTAAAGCCACCACATGCAGTCCCAGCATCCCATATAGGTGCAGGTTGAGTCTCTGCTGCTCTGCTTCGGATCCAGCTCTATGTTAATGTGCCTGGGAAATCAGCAGAGGATGGTCTGAGTCTTTGGGCCCCTGTACCCACATGGAGAACCAGAAGAAGCTCCACGTTCCTGGCTCCTGGCTCTGGATCAGCTCACCTCTGGCCTTTGCAGCCATTTGGGGAGTGAACCAGTGGATGGAAAACCTAACTCTGCCTTTCAAATAAATAAAATCTTAAAAAAAATCCTTAATCATAAAGACTCAAGAATACCCCACTAGAGTTAACTTGTCAATGCTAGCTCCTATTCTGAGAGCTTTTAAGGGAACTTACAGGCCAGGATCAAAGAAACAAATACCCAATCTACTCTTAGACCCAAACAAACTAGAACCCACCTTTGCTATTTCAGAGGAAGCATGTTGGCCCCTATTACTAATCAATCAAAATAAAGCCAAGTACACTGTAAACAAACCAGAGGAGCTGATCACACATTGTTCATCCATCTCCAACTTTGAACTGTAAGATTCATTGCCTTCAGCTCTCTGCTGTGGCCAGGGAGTGCAGTGGAGGATGGCCCAAGTGCTTGGGCCCTGCACCCCATGGGAGACCAGGAGAAGCACCTGGCTCCTGCCTTCGGGTCAGCGCGGTGCACCGGCTGGAGGGTGAACCAACGGCAAAAGGAAGACCTTTCTCTCTGTCTCTCTCTCACTGTCCACTCTGCCTGTCAAAAAAAAAAAAAAAAAAAAAAAAAAAAAGATTCATTGCCTTTGCTGCCTCTGGGGGTCTGAGAAGTGAGCATCAGTTACCCATCTCCTTGCTCTGGGCTTTGCAATAAAAATCTGCTTTTTCCACCACCCAGGTGTCAGTGATTGACTTACTGCATGTAGGGTGAGCAGGTCCAGTTTTGAGGGTCTACACCAACTCCTTCGACCAGTTTTGGGAGAGTTTCTTAGCACTCTAGACATGATTCTCAAGAAACAGGGGAGTCTTTATGTTCCTGAATCCACCCTTCCCCAGGGGTGGTGCTTCCTGCTTCCCTTACTCTGAGGGAAAAATCAGCACCTCATGCTAGTCTGAACTAGATCACCAGGTTACAAAATATCAGCCGTATTCCTAAAATTCCTGCTTCCACCTCACCAACAGCATGAAATAAGCCTCACTATACAGCTAGTGAAGACTCTTTGCCCTCAAAGTGTTGAATTTAAGAAGGAGCGCATAGCGAGATGTGCCTTGAAGTCTCAGTGTGGTTAATCTATAAGCACATTTTATTAGATATTTATTTAGACACTCTGGGCAGATTGCTTTGTTTAATTTTGAATTTCAGTTTCCAGGTTGGCAGTAGGGTTTTAAATACTTGAATTCTAGAAAGACAGCAGCTTTTAACCTTTGTGCTTCTCTTTTTAAAAAACTAATTAGGAAATTAAATCCAAGAGGGCTGAATCCTTAAAATGTTGGCTTTGTAATGCTGATGGAACAATTCAACTCACCTGCTATTTTGGTGGCCTCTCCTGATTAGTCATTGCAATGAGATATTCAAAGAAATTAAAAAAAGATTTAAAAAAAAACTTTAGGAGCTCTACCACCTTTGTTAATACTAGAAACTTTATTACTTGGAAAATTAAATCTGAACAGAGAAGTCTTTTAGATCTTCTCATCACTGCTGCCTAAACGTTTTCTTAATTTATTATACGCTTGATCAGTCAGTAAACTTTTGGGATAATTCCTAGTCTTCGTGTCAGCTGGAAGGCCAGAGCCTGCCGGTTATCTCTGCGGGTGCCCGGGCGCCCTGAGGGCTCGCACCACAAACAGCTCCAGTCCACTAAGAAAAAAGGCACTAAGCCTTTTCTACCCCAGAGCAGTGATAAACCGCCCCTCCTTTTCTTCAGCTGACGGTTCTGTCGGCTGCAGCGACCCTCGACCTCGTCAAATGAGTTTAAGATACCTCCTCGCACCGAGTTAAGTTTTTTCTTTTTGACCTTAAACATGCTCAAGAGCCTGTGAAATCCCATCTATTCAAAAGGAGACCCCGGTTTGCTGGCCTCCAATCTAAGTTGCCTAAGACTCACCTACCTGTCAGGATTTTAATTTGGATATGCTCTTCTCAAGTACCAGTGGTGAAGCATATGAGTAGTTTTGAGAATAGAACATGATTTTTGATTTTTGTCTTACATTCAACACAGTTTTTAAGGGCCTGCCTGGGCACAGAGGAGAAAATCCAGACTGAGGAGCTAAGGCACTCACAATTTAGCAGGAGATGCAGAAATGCAAATGAGAGATTTCTAGGTTGTAGGCGCTATAGGGCCGAAGAAATGTCTTTCCTTATCTGTCATAGGTTCATGGCTGAGGCATTACTAGCCTGCTGGGGCTCAGAAAATGGCACCCAGTGTGGCGTCTCTGTTGTGAAGAAGAGGGTTACCAGCTGGGTTTATTCCAGGTTCTTTCCTCCACGTGTGAAAGATTTCAGGGTGGAGACGTAAAGGTGTAGGAAATCAGGATTTATTTAAAGCAGTAGCACACATTGAGACACCAATGTAGGCAACCTCTCTCCATGAGGACTGAATGGCAACTGCCCCCACCAAAGTTCAAGTAGGGCTGGGGAACCTCTGTTCTGCCAAGGGTCATTTGGATATTTATAGCATCTTTCACAGGCCATACACAATTATTAACTTTAAAATTAGCTGGCCTTTACATTATGGGGATTCAGTTTCACCTGTGGTCATCATGGTATCATGCATGAGGGGAAGTGAGTCTCAGAGACATGATAGGGAGTGGGTGTATCAAGGCTGGGGTGGTGTTCTATCAGCACAGAAGGGGGTGGGGTTTGTGGAGTGTGGGGCTATGTCACAAAGGCTTCTGGCACTCTCTCAGTTCCTCTGCTCACTAACTCGTTGCCTAATCCTTATTGCTTTGATGTACTGAAGAAATGTGCTCAAGAATCCGGATCTCTCTAAGCTTCCTTTGTTTCTCCAGAACCCAAGTATAGGGTGGAGCTCTGTGTAAAGTTCCCTTATCTGTCTAAGGAACTTCTTGCAAAAGAAATGTACTTAATGTACTCCTTTCCCATAGGAGTCTCATCAAACGTTCTCTGGAGAAAAGAGACCGCACCAGGCCCAAACTTTTCTTCTATTCTTCTAAGGGCAGCTCTGAGTGACCATTTGAGAGACTATCTGCATACTGAGACAGTCTTTTCTCACAATGAAGTCTGTCCACCAGCTTCCTAAAACTTTAAAACAATTTTTTAAAATTTATTTGGGGGGAGAGAGAAAGAGTTTGCAGGCTTAGGCCAAAGCCAGGATCCAGGAACTCTATCAGGTCTCCACTCGGGTGTCAGGGACCCAAGTATTTGTAACATTCTTATGCTGCTTTCCATACACATTGACAGGTACCTGGATCTGAAGCAGAGCAGCTGGGACTCCAACCAGTGCTCTGATATGGGATGCCAGAGTTGTTAGGAAACTGGTGCAGTTGTAGCCAGGTGGCCCCATGGCCCAGCTACCTGAGCCAGGCTCCACCCCCATCCTAATGGGATTCACTGCTCCTGCTTCCCTGCCCACCCTCAGGCAAAGTTTTAAAAGGGCCTGTTCCTGAACATGTGTTCTCTTGGCCCTTCTCTCCTGCTCTCTCTTGGTTCCTCTCTCTAGCCTCCTCCTCTGGGCTCTTGGCCCTTCCCTCCTGCTCTCTCTCGGTTCCTCTCTCTAGCCTCCTCCTCTGGGCTCTTGGCCCTTCTCTCCTGCTCTCTCTCGGTTCCTCTCTCTAGCCTCCTCCTCTGGGCTCTTGGCCCTTCTCTCCTGCTCTCTCTCAGTTCCTCTCTAGCCTCCTCCTCTGCACTCTTAGCTCTTGGCCCTTCTCTCCTGCTCTCTCTTGGTTCCTCTCTCTAGCCTCCTCCTCTGGGCTCTTGGCTCTTGGCCCTTCTCTCCTGCTCTCTCTCGGTTCCTCTCTAGCCTCCTCCTCTGGGCTCTTGGCTCTGCTCTCCTCTCTCCTCTTTCTGCTCTCTCTTCTCTCCTTGCTAGCTCCTCTCCTCTCTGTTTCCCTCATATTTTCCTTCTCTTTTTCCTTCGCTGCCCCTTCACTCCTGTCTGTAGGGTGTTCCCCAATAAACCCTTTCCCTTACTCCGGTGTCCGGTGTGCTTTGCGACGGCTAGCATTAAGATATAACAAGAGTCCCAAGCAGTAGTTTAGCCTGCTACAGCTCAATCCCCACCCCATCTTCCTATGATCATTGCTACTTCCCCTGGATGAAAGAACTTTGTACCAGGCTAATGTCTGTTCTCTGGCTTCATTCAGTTCTCCTAAAATTGTTTACCACCACTCTAAAATTTCCAATAACTCCTCTCTACACTCCCAACCCAATTCTCAGCTCCTGCTTAAATCCCAACCCTCTAGCAGAAGTAACTGGTACCCATATGAATAAGGAATGCCAGCCACCATCCACCTGTAACTATGAGAAAGAATGCAAGCAAGAATTATTTTGCTGAGTCCAGTCAATCTCTGCTACCATAAGAATAATAAATGATGGCTTTGTTTTAAGCCACAATGCTTTGGGGTGGCTTTGTATACAGCAACTGTTAACTAGACCACAGATGAAGGAGAAAGCCTAAATAACAGTGCAGACACACTGCACAATAGTCTGGGCATTGGAGCTCATTGAGATAGAGGGAATGGCATATAAGGAAATCATGGCTTAAGACTGCGGGATAGGGAATGGGGCTGGATATGAATGACCATGAAAACACATCAAAGGGTGAGGATTTCATAACATAAACAATAGAAAAGCCATTAAAGAGGTCTTGGGGGTGGGGAGTGTTAACATCAGATGGAGATCTGTAGAGATGGAGGGAGACAATAGTGGCAAACATGCCGTGCAAAAGAAATCTATTGAATTGAGTGACTCTCTGGAGTTGGGGTCGAAGAGAGGAAGAACCAAAGAGAACTCATCTATTCCTAAAGTTTAGTTAAGAGACTACCAATTATCAAACATTTTAAATTCAAACAAAATATATGGACAAGTCTCCAAAGAAAAGAAGTTCTACTTAGGAATGGAACACAAAAATACAATTGCAATCCAGGACGTACATGCGTAAGTATGTTATCAAAAGCTCAGTCCCTGTCTCTGGTGCCAAAACAAAGTAACAAGGACAAGGGTTGAGGATAAAGGAAAGAGAAAGTTTAATCTACCAATAGATGAAGGTGCAGTAGACCTCCGAGTATCAAAATTACCACCCTTGTGAATGAAGGTGTTCTGGGGTTTTTATGTAGTTTGTAAGGAAGAAACAGTCAGGAATAAGGGCAGCAAATGATAGGAAAAGCTGCATTTGGATTCTGGCCAGGCAATAAGGAGTTGGCTAGCATTCAAGGCACCGTTTAGGGGCTTGGAATCAAGTAGGGGTTGCCTCTGGAATGTCCAAAGAATAAAAGAATAGTTGGAGTTTTATTAGGGCAGAAATCTACCAAGTTAGTTGGAAATAAGTTAGTTGGCACTTGAGGGATTTGCAGATACTGGTAAGCTCTCATGGGTGAGTGGCAGCAGTTACCATGTAAAGATAGTCATCAAGTCGTAGTTGTTAAGTAAAACTAGTCTGCACTTACGTCAGACTCTTCCCTTGGATTGGCTGTAGGAGATAGTGGCTGGATAAGGCTTTCTTGATCTGAGAATTTTCTCGCCATGGCCCCTCAACTCCATTTTATTGGAATGTGCCAGGAATGACTGCATTTTGCATAATAATTTATACACATACTTCTGGGCCTTAGGAATAAAGCAGTAAGATATTCTTGGTTCTTGTATGCTTAGATTCCAGTGAGGAAGAAAGACAAGAAAAGTTTGAGTTTAAAGCTCAATTACTTTCTAGCTAGTATCTGTCCTATTAATTTCCTTTCTTAGGTACCAGGCAGTACACAGGAGAAACAGATCACTTTCCAGAAAGTAGGCAAACTCCTTAGTTTAATTTTCCACAAATGACCAACTGAGGCTGATCTGAGAGCTGTAGAGAGTTCTGTTTTGAGGGGCTGGCTCTTTGTTATGCTTACGTCTAGCTCAGAAAGGTCAAGGGCTACCATGAGCTATGTATCCTGTCTTTGAGATGAGAGACTAGTGACCATGAGCAAAAGGAAGTATGAAGGGCATGTGTCAGCCAGAGAAAAAAAGGATTCTCATTCATTTTTCTATAAAAATTTGTTAATTTTCTATAAAGTATTTGTTAATTTGACAAATTCCCACTGTTTTGACTGCTAGGCATAGCCTGGTGAAAAAGAAAACTCCCTACTTCATGGACTTACATTGTATTGGGGAAGACAGATAATAAACAAGAAAATAATGCTAGTGAATTAGCTTCCTATTGCTGCTGTCACTGCTTACCACATGCTTAAAACACCATGAATTATTTTCTCACAGTTCTGGAGGTCAGAAAACTGAAAATGAATCAGATGAATTAAAATCAAGGTATTGGTACGATAATTTTTTTTCTGAGAATCCATTTATTTCACTTTGTCAGCTCCTGAGAGTCACTTGCCCACCCCAGCCGTTGGCCCCTTAAGCACAAGAATCACCCCAGCCTGTACTTGTGTCGGCACATCTCATTCTGTGACTCTGATCTTTCTGTTTTCTCTCTCACACACACTTGTCCCACTTGGCTAATCCAGGATAATCTCCCCATTTTGATTTCCTTAACTTAATCACATCTGTGAAGTGCCTTTTTGCCATGTATAGTGACATGCTGACAGGTACTGGAGATTAGGATGTGGACATCTTTGAGGAACCATTACTCAACTGACCACAGTCAAGTACTGATGGCTGTGAAGAAAAGTAAAGCAAGATAAGCAGGAAGAAAGTGTGACTTGGGAGAAAGGGGATAAAAGGTGAGATCAAATAGGAAGTCTAATCATGTAAGGTCTAAAGACCATGATAAAGTCTTGGGATTTTATTCTCAGTGTTCCGGGCAAACCCCGGATTGACAGCTTAGGTGTGGCAGAATTTGCTTTACAACTGTGAAGATTCACTGTCAATGTGGTGTGGACACCATGGTAAAGGAATTTTATTCAAATAATAAACAGAAAAAAAGGAATTGAAGGGCAATATATCATCAAGGAGGTATTTTTGTTTTGATTTGACTTGAGTTGTCCCATGAGTAATATTTCAGCAAGTCTCCATGCTGATAAAATTGTCTAGTAAAGAAAGGGAAATGGATGATGCAACAATAAATAGAGTTAAAAATAGAAGTACAGCCCTTGGTCAGGCAAAAGGGCAGTAAGATCTCATGCACAAATATAGGGATTAATTTTGACAGGTACAGAAATCATTCTTTGTTTAAAGGGTAGAAGGAAAAATAAGAGAAGAGACAGTTGGGAAGAGAACAGTGCATTGTACCTATTTATTGGAATAAGACAAGGGTATTGCTAAGTGTATATATAAGGGAGTGTGTTGGGGATGATTACTGATGGTTACTTTAGAGAGGAATAAGTGTGAGGTATTTATTTAGTGGAGTGGGAGAAGGCATTGGTAAGGGAAATGTTAAAAACCACTTAAGGAGTATAATGACTAATTTAAAACCAGCATGGTTGTGTGCGTACATCTTCTCAGCCATGATCAACTGCTAGAGAGCAATAATTAAGAACATGAAAAGTTGGATTTACTCAGTGTCTGGGTTTTGAATGTGAAATGATGGAGAGAGAAGCGGAGAAGAGATCTGAGAGGGAATGCAAGCAAACAATTATAAATATGGACTATGAAATCTAAGCGTGATAAAGAATGGAAATGAAGCCACGGGGTAGTGATAGACAGTAAATAGAGGTCAGGTAAGTGGATAGAAGGTCTCAGAATGGTAAAAAGCCAATGATATGGATATACTGAGTAGTGAGATTGAAAAACAGAAGGGAGTAATCATAATGAGATACTTAAAACTGAGATTTTGGAGATGTGTATGTTGGGTAGTAAAGCATACCACAGAAGTAGACGTTTGGGTTTGCATTAAGACACTAATTAGGATGCCATATCAGAGTCCTACATTAGAGTATTTGTATTTGAGTCCTGGCTCCAGCTCCTGATTCCAGATTCCTGCTAATGCAGACCCTGGAAGGCAGCATATCATGGCTCAAATATTTAAATGTCTGCCATGTGAGAGACCTGGATTGCATTCCTGGCTCCTTGCTTTGGCCTGACCCATCCCCAGCCATTGTTAGCATTCAGGGAGTGAACCAGGAGATGACAGCTCTGTCTCTCTCCTCTGCCCCCTTTATGCCTCCATCTCTCTGTCCTTCAAATTTAAAAACAAAACAAAAAAGAGATAAAAACACCATGGCTTTGGATAACTAAGGCACAATGGAAGCTGAAAACATCGGAGGTGATCACAAGGTATTGGACACGTTATCCATAGAGATACTCAATACACAAAGTCTACCAATAGAATAATGGTAAGTTTGCAGCAAGCCAAATTCTTCAACTGATGTACGTAACAGGTTAGAGGGATGGTGACTGATTTCTAGAAGGATGATGCAGTATAGTCAAAGAAATTTTGGGGGGCCGTCACCGTGGCATAGTGGATAAAGCTGCCGCCTGCAATGCTGGCATCCCATATGGGCACTGGTCGGAGTCCTGGCCGCTCCACTTCAGATCTGCTATTGCCTCAGAAAACAGTAGATAATGGCCCAAGTCCTTGGGCCCCTGCAGCAATGTTGGAGACCTTGAGGAGGCTCCTGGCTCCTGGCTTTGGATCAGCACAGCCCCAGCCATTGTGGCCATCTGGGGAGTGAACCAGTGGATGGAAGACCTCACTCTCTCTCTCTCTCTCTCTCTCTCTTTCTCTCTCTCTCTCTCTCTGCCTCTGCCTCTCTGTAACTCTACCTTTCAAATAAATTAATAAATCTTTTAAAAAGAAATTTTGGGGAAGAGTGGAGCCAGGGAGAGCAATGATCTGGAAAGGATCATGAAGGAGCTGAATGACAATCAACTATCATCTGAAAGAGCTCTAGAGAAAATACTGGTCTCAAGGGATAGCCAGGTTGCTGCGAGAGTGAGGTGACAGCAACACTCAGGCTGAGCATTTCAAGTATTTTTTTTTTTATTACACACTATGAGTTCCATAAAATCCAAGTAGAAGTTCAGAATCTCAGGGAAGAGTAGGAACTCCACAGAGCCATCTTGGATTCAATAAGCCATGGCCTTCTGTGCAGACTGAGGTAATAAGGCTTGGAGGGAATAATGGAATTAATCCTGATGTTTTCTTGGGGCAGGGTCAGCAAACATTTTCTATAAACAGCCTGCTGGTAAATATGTCAGGCTGTGTAATCATTCTAGTCTCCATCATAGCCACTCAACTCTGCCACTGAAGAGTAAAACAACCATAGATAACACATAGAAAAGTGTACTATCTAAACTGAGTTCCAATAAAACTTTATTTGGAAAATCAAGCAGTTTGCAGACCCCTCGCTTAAGAGATATTGGATGATCTGTTCTGGGGACTTTTATTACCGTCGGCAACTGCAGGGATAAAGCTAGAGAGCAGTTGGGAGGAAGGTGGTGGGAAGAGTATTCTCACCAGGAGCTCGTGCCATTTCAGGGACTTCCATCCTGGCAGTGGAGTGAGCACCAGAGCTCTATTTAGATTGGCACTATTTGGATTTCTGTGGCCCACTCACATCCTGCTGTGGCATCCCAGGCTTCAGCTAGGAAACATGAAGGGTGAGGCCATTCTCCAAGACACAAGTGATGAGGGGGAATCATTTGGTAGGGCCAGATGATAAATTTCATTTATGGCATTAATTTTGAAGTAACTGGGAGGTATCCAAGTAGGGATGACCAAGAGCCAGTTGTATTGGGATCTGGAGATCAGAAGATACCTAGGTGAGACATATACATGGAAGTGTTGTCCTTGGGCTGAGGAGGAGAAGCCCAGCTCTGTTTCCGAGTAACTAGAGAAGACCTCCCTGGGAACAACACTGAATGATAGGCAGAGATATTCAGACATAGAAATCACCTCTGATTTTCTTTCTAGTTTTATGTATTTATCAAATAAATCTTCTGTTTTCTAAATCTCAGCCTTCTTTTCTGCTAGATAGGCCCTGAGAATCTGAAGAGTATGAGACAGGATGTTTCTGCTGTGCACAGATCCCATAAATGCACTACTTGCTTGAGGTTGTATAACCAAGCACTGAGCACATGAAAAAAAAAAAAATACTTGGAACTTCTGAAAATTTTCCATGCAGCCAAACTAATGAATTACTTGTGGGTTGATCCTCCCCTTTCCATTTTGATAACTCATTTTTCTGCCCATCATGCTTCTAGAAGAGAACAAAACAATGAAATAAGGAGGTGATAGCTAAACCATTTGACATCATTACTGATTAACAGCTTCTCTCTAGGAAGGAGTGGAGGCTCTTGCTTAAGTAAGTGTTTTTCAGGTTCTCTCTTCTTGTGCCCTGAGAACCCAGAAAGTTAGCCAAGGTTGTGAGAATATGGTTTGCTCTTGGAATCAGAGGACCCACAGCTGAGAGGTGATTTGGGCACAAGAAGCATAACTTTGAGCACCTCACCTAACTTTTCCTGTAATTTCTCTGTACCCCAGGGCACTCACTTGTAAGACCCCACTGTGTTGCAGGCACAGCCCAGATGCTTGATAGACTCCTTGTTTCATTTAGTAATTCCTGCTGAAAGCAGGATTGCTGTGAGTGTCAAATGAGAAAATGAATACAAATCACCATGTAAACCATAGCAACAGACCAACAAGAGGCAGTGCATAACACTAATCATGTGTTTTCGGGGCCCTCATTGCCATAAAAACAAAGGACTAGGTTTGTCCATGCATGAAGGCCTCATTCTTCAGTTTAGTTTTCTTTCTATGCTACTGGATTTTTATTATTGTTTTTAGATGAAGAAATCAAATCATCAATTTATACTTCATATTTTATAATAAAATTGCCATAGTCAGGAAAAGGAAAGCGAAGTTCTGAAATTCTTAGGTAACATGAGCCCCGATCCTCTTATGAAATTTGCTGCGACTTTTATAAATCCACAGTCTGCTGCCCTTTCTAAAGCTCCCCTAGCAAAGTAAGGGGTTTGGAAAAAGAATCCATAGGGGTGCTCTTTCCTGGGCGGAGGAGGAACTGCCATTAGAATGTGATGGCATTCGTGCATTATAATTTACACCTGCATTTCATGCATTTTATTCATTGCCAATAATTATTGAATAATTACTGTGTTCTCCCACTGAGGCCTCTCTTTGTACTCCCACTTCTTCCTAGGGCTTCAGCTAGATTGTTGCCTTTTCAAAGTTTCTTTCCCTCTGAAAAGAAGGCAGGTGGTTTGTAATTCTTATTTTTGAGCCAAGGATTTAAATAGGAAAGCTTTTTACCCAGTAGCCTGTCCTGTCCCCCTGGTTTCTGCACGCACTGTTGACTGGAGGGATAACAGGAAGTAGTTTGTCCTAGAAAGTCACTTTTGCTTAAAGACCTTACCATCCATGTGTTTGTGACTCCCATGTTACCTATTTTCGGGTAGCATCTTCCAAATTTGCTAAGCTGATTTGAATTGAGATAAATTAGATCATTTGCAGCCCAACTTGCCTGCCAAATTCAAATTGGCACTTGAAGCACTTTATCTATGTTTTGGGGTTTGTTGGAAGAAAAAAATCATCAAGACTTAGCTGTATCGAAGGAGTTTGTTTTATTTCCTTTATGGGAAAACAAGTTGATTTTTTAGTCTGTCTAAGTATCTATTGTCTAAGTGAAAGGAGAATTGTTTCCTTTGTAGAAAACAAAATTTTCACAAGTAATTAATAAATTTAAAATCCTAAATATGATCTGATTGCTTTATCTGGGTGATCCTCTGATAGAGGATCATTCTAGTGCCATTGGTCCCAGGGAACTTTATTGTTAAGATTGGAATCTTTACTCTCACTCCTTTCTATTAAACACTTATAATTAATACTGGAAGGAACTTCAATTTCTGTCATTCCTAGAAGGGTGTTCTGTTGCTATAACAAAATATCTGATGCTGGGTACTTTATGAAGAAAAGGTTTTATTTAGCTCACAGTTTGGGCAACTGAATATCCAAGATCAGGTGGCCCCATCAGCTCAACCTCTAGTGGGGACCCCTTTTACTGTGTCATACCTTGTGATGACATCATGGTGGGAGCACCTGCAGGAAGGAAAGAGCAGTCACACAGTAAATCAAGAAGCTGTGGGCATTTTGGGGCCAGGTTTGCTCATTTTTATAACTCTGTCCTGCAGAAACTAACTGAGATCTTTCAAGAATTGTATTAATCACTCCCAAAGGCAGCACTTGCAACAACCTAGTTTCCTTCCACCAACCCCACCTCTTAAAGATTCTACCATCTCTCCACATGATCACACTGAGGAGCAAGCTTTCACCTCATGAATCTTTGGGAGAACAAACCACATCCAAAACATAGCAGTATGCTAAAGTGTTTACTGAGTTTTTGTTGCATACTTTATGTCCACAACAAACCTCAGTAAGTGTAGGTATAATATTGTCTTTCTTGAGCCTAGTTATCAAATTGGAGATAAAAGTTTTTCTGGAGCCCAATCCTTGCAAACAGCATCAGGCTGCTTTGTGTATATACTCAACCTTAGAACTTAAAACCAAGGCCGGCGCCGTGGCTCAATAGGCTAATCCTCCACCTTGCGGCGCCGGCACACCGGGTTCTAGTCCCGGTTGGGGCGCCGGATTCTGTCCCGGTTGCCCCTCTTCCAGGCCAGCTCTCTGCTATGGCCAGGGAGTGCAGTGGAGGATGGCCCAGGTGCTTGGGCCCTGCACCCCATGGGAGACCAGGAAAAGCACCTGGCTCCTGGCTCCTGCCAGGATCAGCGCGGTGCGCCGGCTGCAGCGGCGGCCATTGGAGGGTGAACCAGCGGCAAAGGAAGACCTTTCTCTCTCTGTCTCTCTCTCTCACTGTCCACTCTGCCTGTCAAAAAAAAAAAAAAAAAAAAAAAAAAAAAAAAAAAAAAACCAAATGGCCAGTGCTGCAGCATAGTGGGTAAAGCTACTTCCTACAGTACTGGCATCCCATATGGGCACCAGTTCTAGCTCCAGCTGTTCTACTTTCAATCCAGCTCCCTATTAATGTGCCTGAGAAAGCAGCAGAGGATGGGCCAAGTGCTTAGGCCTCTGCACCCACCTGGGAGACCCAGAAGAAGCTCCAAGCTTTGGCTTGGCCAAGACCCAGTCGTTAGAGCTATTTGGGGAGTGAACCAGCAGATGCAGGACCATTCTCTCTCTCTCTCTCTCTCTCTCTCTCTTTCTCTCTTTCTCTCTTTTCTCCTCTCTCTCTGAAATTCTGCCTTTCAAATAAATAAGGAAATCTTTTGAAAAATTTAAAATGACTATAGCCCTAGAACTATGGAAAAATTGAATGCTTATTACTTCAAGGCATTGGATAAACATGGGTGTTGGTCAAATTAGTGGTATAATGTAACATTGCATTGGCTTAAGCAAAGTGCTTTATACTCATTTCTTAGCTAATCCTCAAAACAAAGTATTTATGATGTTGGTGGGTGGAAGGTAGGAAGTAACATGATACTGCACCTTATTTTTTAATAGTTATTTATGTGAAAGGCAGAGTGACAGAGAGAGATCTTTCATCTGCTAATTCACTGCCCAAATGGTGCAATCATTGGGAGCTGGTCAATGCCAAAGCCAATAGCCTAGAACTCCCTGTGGGTCTCCCACATTGAATGGAAAGGTCCTCAGTACTTGGGCCATCTTGCTGCCCTACCAGGTGCATTATCAGAGAGCTGTGATCCTTCATTTTATAGCTGAGGAACTGGAGCTACCGGAAATTGGTTTGGAAACCTAAGATCCAGATACTCTGGACATGTTTTGTTTTCAGGAGTCTCATCCGTATCAGGATGTTTTGAGCAATTTTCCTCCAAAGAAAAGGGATGCTGATAAATAGAACCATAGAAGAAATTGAGACTTCATTTTGTTTTATTGTAAATAGTATATTTCTTTCAATAATCTCTCTTTATGGCACATATGTCAGCTCACCTAATGATCTCTGTTGTGAAAAACTTAGATTTGAAGAGGACAGATTGACATTCCCCAATGTCCCTATTGTTATAAAATGTTTGATAAAACTGAAGTCTGCCTCCATGAATTTTTTAGACATTGGTCAATTTATTCATTTAATAAATTATTACTGAACATCTGCCACCTGCTACATACTGCACTAGTTGCTGGTTATAAAACAAACTATAGTCCCTGCCTTCCTCAGGCACTTAGCAGCTGCTGAAAATAAAAGTAGAATTAAAATCTAAGAGAGAGAGATTGGTTTCATAGAGAAATGACTGACCTCAGGAAATAATTTGTGTGGGGATAGCTTAGGAGAAGGTAAAACACATAACTGATAAACAATAATGCTGTGTTGAATCAGAGCTATTATCTAATCCTGATACAGTGAATAGAAGTTGAAATAATTAATTGAATCCATTCACTACTATATCAGATTTGTATCCTATGTATACTTCCCTTATCCTCATAGGAATTACAGCATTTACTTATCAATTTCTCCCTCAGTCTTTCCCAGCTATGAAAATATCACCACACTCATTCAGTTCCTCACACCACATTGCAGTCATTATCTTCAAATTGTTTTCTTCCCCTCAACCTAAACCTCCCAATTTTCTCACCCCCAATGCATAATCCAGAAAAAAAATTCCCAACCCTCAGGTATACCATGAATCTGCTTTTCCCATGCCTATTGTTTCTTCCAAAGTCAACACATACATACACACAGACACACACACACAGACACACACACACACACACACCCCATTCCACTTGACAGAGTGAACTTTTAAAAAGATAAGACAGACTCACCATTACCCATGTCAGGTGGTTTCCCTTTGTTCAAGAAATGGAATCCAAGCTCCTCTTCCTGGGTTAGAAAGTCCTGTATGATCTAACCCTAGTCTTTGTCTACAAGTTCAGCTCCTACCACAGTTGCCCTGATTTACCAACTTCCTTCCCAACTTTGGGCCATTGTACAGGCTGGCCCTTCTGGTGTTTGCACAGCTGGCTTTCTCCTTTAAATCACAGAGCGTAGTCACATCTCCAGGATTCTTTGATCCTCTCAACCTCAAATCACCTGCACTTTAATTCTCATCAGACCCCTTATCACAAGGTAGCGTTTTTTCCCTTTTATTGACTAGGATTCTTGTTTGTCTACGCCACTACAACAGAAGCTCCCTGTCTCTGTTGTTTGCTTCTATATCCCTGGTACCTAGAACAGAGCCTGATATGCATTTCACGCTTAATAAATAAGCATGGAATGAATGAATGGGTAGCATCTGCAGAAAAGAGGGATAATTGAGGAGCTGGAGAAAGAGGAGGTGAGAAGAAAAAGGAAAGGTTGAGAGATGGAAAGAAATGAGAAGATATTGATAGACTGAGAGCCAGAAAGAGAAATTAAGTTACTTTGAGGTTGAGATTATGATGACAGATAAAAGTTAAATACAGCATGTGTATAAAGTAGAGATGGAGAAGAGGACAAAAAGATGAGGATAGTGAGGTAAAAAGCAGGTGGATCATCAAGAAGATTGAAATCCAAGCAAAGGAGTTTGTACTTTTTCCCATGGAACTCAATTAAGGGTTTTAAGGTAGGGAATGATGGGATCAGATTCATGTTTTAAAAGATCACTGTGGTTGCAGTGTAAAGAACAAATTAGAAGAGAGAAGATGGAAGGAGAATTATGTTAACAGAAAGGAACGGTTGGCGTGCCAGCTGAAACAGAGAGACGTCGGAAAGACAGGACTTGGCAATGTTTTTCCGGCACTGTCAGGGAAGAGGCAGTAAATCAAGCCTGAGCATCTCGGTCACTGCAGAAGAAGTATATAATGGTGGTTAAGAGCCTGGCTTGGAGTCAGACAGACCTGGGTTTGACCTCAAATCTATCACACTGTAGCTTAGGTGATCTAGAACAAGCGATCAATTCTAAGCCACACTTTTCTCTTTCATAAATTAGAAACAATCATTGTTAGCATGTAAAATGCTTAACTTTCTGCCTGTTATGAATGAGTATTAGCCTTATTGTAATCTTATTAGGGATACTCAGTTATGGGCTTGAATAACTCTAACTGGTTATCCCATGACTAATATAAACCACTTCAACAGTCTCTACCTTCTTTTAAAAACTTACATATTGACAAGCTATAGTTTTACATATTTCGGGGGTACAATATGGTGTTAGAATTCTTTGATGGAATGTGTGATGATTAGATCATGATATTGAGCATATCCATCACTTCAAATATTAAATGTATTTCTGCAGTTAAGTATTTCAGGTTACTTTCATTTTGTTGCAGAAGAAGACAGGATTTCATTTATTTTATCGCTGAGTAGTAGCCCATAGTGCATATATACCATAATTTCCTTATCCAGTCATCAGTTGACAGACATCTGGTTTGATTCCATATCTTAGCTATTGTGAATTGAGCTATAATGAACATAGGGGTACAGGTAACTCTTTCATATGCTGATTTCATTTTGTTGGGTAAATTCCCAGGACTGGAGTTGACTCAAATGGTAGATTTATTTTTGAAATTTCTGAGATGTCTCCGTACTGTCTTTTACAGTGATTGCACCAGTTTACATTCCCAGCAACAGTAGGTTAGGATGCTTTTTCTCCACATCCTCGCTAGCATGTATTGTGTTTTGATTTCTGTGCAAGACCCATTCTAACTGGGGTGAGATGGAACCTCATTGTGGTTTTGATTTGCATTTCCCTGATGGATAATGATCCTAAGCATTTTGTCATGTGCCTGTTGGCCATTTGAAATTCCTCTCTTGAAAAATGCCTACTAAAGTCCTTGGCCCATTTCTCTACTGGATTTTTTTTGCTGTTGCCATGTTTCTTTTTTTTTTTCCAGAAATATTTTATTTAATGTATACAAACTTAATGCATTTCATAAATACAACATTAGGAACATAATGATTCTTCCCACCCTAAGAATAATGTTTTCTAATTGCATCCGTTTTGTTGCAATGACAAGATTTCTTTTTTTTTTTACTGCTGTGTAGTATTCTGTGGTCTGCATATCCCATAATTTCTTTCTCCAATCTTCAGTTGATGGGCATTTGGGTTGATGACATATCTTAGCTATTGTGAGTTGAGCTGTAATGAACATGGAGGTACAGATAACTTTCATATGCTTATTTCAATTCCTTTGGGTAAATTCCCAGGAGTAGGATGGCTGAGTCATGCGGTAGGTCTATATTGCAGATTTCTGAGGTATCTCCCTATTGTCTTCCACAGAGGCTGTACCAATTTACATTTCCACCCACAGTGTATTAGTGTATCATTTTCCCCATATCCTCACCAGCATATATTGTTTGTTGATTTCTTTATGAAAGCCATTCTAATGGGGTGAGGGGAGTGAGGTGAAAGCTCATTGTGGTTTAGATTTGCATTTCCCTGATGCCTAGTAATCCTGAGCATTTTTTTATGTGTCTGTTGGCCATTTGGATTTCCTCTTTCTAAAAATGCATGTTTAAATCCTTTTCCCAATTCTTAACTGGGTTGTTTGTTTTTTGTTCTTGAGTTTCTTAAGCTCTTTATATATTCTGGATATTAATCCTTTATCAGTAACATAGTTTGCAAATAATTTCCTCAATTCTGTCGGTTGCATCTGCAGTTTGATGAATGTCTTAAAATTAGGTATTATGATGCCTTCAGCTTTGTTTTGGTTGTATAAGATTGCTTTAGTTATCCAGAGTTTCCTATGTTTCCGTATGAATTACAGCATTGTTTTTTCTATATCTGAAAAGAATGTCCTTGGTATTTTTTGGTATCGCATTAAATCTGTAAATTGCTTTTGGTAGTATAGATATTTTGATGATATTAATTCTTCCAATCCATGAATATGGAAGATTTTTCCATTTTTTGTGTATCTTCTATTTCTTTCTTCAAAGTTTTGTAATTCTCATCATAAAGATCTTTGATGTCCTTGGTTAAATTTATTCCAAGGTATTTAATTTTTTTGTAACAATTGTGGATGGTGTTGATCCTAAAAGTTCTTTCTCAGCCACGGCACTGTCTGTGTATAAAAGGCTATTGATATTTGTGTGTTGATTTTGTATCCTGCCACTTTATCAAACTCTTTTGTGAGTTCCAATAGCTTATTAGTGGAGTCTTTTGGATGCCCTATATATAGAATCATATCATCTGCAAATAAAGGTAGTTTGACTTCCTCCTTTCCAGTTTGTATCCCTTTGATATCTTTTTCTTGCATAATGGCTCTGGTTAAAACTTCCAGGACTATGTTGAATAATAATGATGAGAATGGACATCTTTGTCTGCTTCCAGATATAAATGGGTATGCTGTCAACTTTTCCTCATTCAATTGGATGCTTGCCATGGCTTAGTCATAAATTGCCATGATTGTCTTATGGAATGTTCCTTCTATACCCTATTTGCTTAAGATTTTTCATCATGAAAGGATTTGTATTTTATCAAATGCTTTCTCTGCATCTATTGAGATAATCATATGGTTTTGTTCTTCAGTTTGTTAATGTGATATATCACATTGATTTCTGAATGCTGAACCGTCCCAGGGGTAAATCCCACTTGGTCTGAGTGAATAAGCTTTCTGATGTGTTCTAGGATTTGATTGGCTAGTATTTTGTTGAGAATTTTTGTGTCTATATTCATCAGGGAAATTGGTGTATGATTCTTTTTCTCTGTTGTATCTTTCTCAGGTTTAGGAATTAAGGTGATTCTGGCTTCACAGGAGGAGTTTGATAGGATTCCCTCCTTTTCAACTGTTCTGAATATCTTGAGAAGAATGGGAGTTAGTTGTTCTTTAAATGTCTTGTGACGCCACTTAGTCTTGGGCTTTTCATTGTTGTGAGGGTCTTTATAACTGATTCAATTTCCTTCTGGTTATTGGTCTGTTTAAGTTTTCTATGTCTTCTATGTCTTCATTTTAGGTAGGTGGTATGTGTTCAGGAATCTCTCCATGTCTTCTAGGTTTCCCAATTTATTGGCACACAGCTCTCTGTAATAATTTCTGAAAATTCTTTTTATTTCTATGGTATCTATTGTTACATTTTCTTTTTCACCACTCTTTTTATTTTTTTATTAGTTTGACCAATGGTGTGTCAGTTTTGTTCTGTTTCCAAAAATAGCTCTTCATTTTGCTGATCTTTTGTATTTTTTGTTCAATTTTGTTCATTCTCTAATTTTAATTATTTTCTCCTACTAATTTTGGGTTTGATTTGTTGTAGTTTTCCTAGATCCATGGGATGCATTGATAGCTTGTTTATTTGGTGCCTTTGCAATTTATTGATATAGGCACCAATTGCTATAAACTTTCCTCTTAGCTTTTGCTGTATCCCGTAAGTTTTGATATGTTTTGTCATCTTCATTCATTTCCAGAAATGTTTTGAGTTTTCTTTTGATTTCTTTTTTGTCCCACTGCTCATTCAGGAGCATGTTGTTCAGTTTCCATGTGTTTGCATATGTTGTAGAGATTCTTGAGTTGTTGATTTTCAGCTTCATTTAATTGTGGTCAAAGAAGATTCATGGTATGATTTAAATTTTTTTGAATTTGCTGAGACTTGCTTTATACTAGCATGTGGTCTATCCTAGAAAAAGTTGTATGCACTGATGAAAAGAATGTATGTTCTACTTCTGTAGGATGAAAAGTTCTGTTGATGTCTGTTAGGTCCATTGGTCTATAGCATTGATTAACTCTATTCTTTTCTTGCTGATTATCTGTCTGCTTGATCTGTCCATTGCTGAAAGTTGGGTATCGAATTCCCCCATTACTTTTGTATTGGAGTCTATGTCTTCCTTTGGGTCCATTAACTTTTTTTTTAATAGCCAGGTGCCCTGTAATTAGGTGCATATACATTTATTATACTCACATCTTCCTGTTGAATTGATCCCATAATTATTATATAGTGTTCTTGTTTCTTTTAACTTTTTGTGTTAAATTCTATTTTGTCTAATTATGATGACTACACCAGCTCTTTTGTGGCTTCTGTTAGCATTTAATATCATTTTCTAACCTTTTACTTTTAGTCTGCATGTTGGTGAGATGTGTTTCTTGTAGGCAGCAAATAGATGGGTCTTGTTTTTTAATCCATTAAGCCAGTCTGTATGTTTTAACTGTAGGGTCAGGGCCATACTATAAATAGGTAATGACTTGGCCTTCCCATTTTTCCATAAATACTCTATTGTTTACTTTGGATTCCCTTTGTTCTCTTACTGGGAGATTTTTCTGCCTTCACCTTCTTTCATAGTGATGACCATGTTTCTGTGTTTCTGTGTGCAGTACATCCTTAAGCATCTGCTATAAGGCTGGACGAGTGGTGACAGATTCTTTCAATTTCTGTTTGTTATGGAAGGTCTTTATTTCACCTTCATTCATCTATGAAAGCTTTGCAGAATATAGTATTCTGAGTTGACAGTTTGTTTCTCTTAAGATTTGGAATATATCTCACCATTCTCTCCTAGCATATAGGGTTTCCAATGAGAAGTCAGCTGTGAGTCTAATTGGAGATCATCTGAAAATAACCTGGCATTTCTGTTGTGTATACTTTAGAATCTTTACTTTGTGTTTTACTGTGGAGAGTTTGGCTACAATGTGTCATGGTGAGGATCTTTTCTGGTTATGTCTTTTAGCATTTCTATGTGATTCCTGTACTTGTGTGTTCCTTTCTTCAAATTAGGGAAGTTTTCTGTAATTATTTCACTAAAAATGCCTTCTAATTCATTCTCTCTTTCCACAGCTTCAGGAACTCCTAAGACCAATATATTGGATCATTTGATAGTATCCCATGAATCTTCAACACTGTTTGAGTGTTTTCTAATTTCTTTTTATTCTTGTTTTGTCTGAATGTAAGATTTTCTGAGTTTTATCTTCTAACTTCATTATTCTTTCTTCTCCCTCACCAAGTCTGTTGTTATGGCTTATCCCCCTATTTTTTATTTGATTTATTGAATTTTCATTTCCAATAGTTCATTTTTATTTCTCTTCAAGAATCTCCATTTCATGGAAAATTTTTCACTCATATCATGTATGTATCTATTTAATTCATGGATTTGCTTCTGATTACTTCTAAGTAATCCTATGATCAATTTTTTAAAAATTCTGTTTCTAGATGTAAATGGAAGGGGAGAGGGAGTGGGAAAGGGGAGGGTTGCGTGTGGGAGGGACATTATGGGGGGAAGCCATTGTAATCCATAAGCTGTACTTTGGAAATTTATATTCATTAAATAAAAGTTAAAAAAATTCTGTTTCTAGCATTTCTTCAATCTCTTCATCTTTATAGTATAATATTGAGGCCGGCGCCGCGGCTCACTAGGCTAATCCTCCACCTAGCGGCGCCGGCACACCGAGTTCTAGTCCCGGTGGGGGCACTGGATTCTGTCCCAGTTGTCCCTCTTCCAGGCCAGCTCTCTGCTGTGGCCAGGGAGTGCAGTGAAGGATGGCCCAAGTACTTGGGCCCTGCACCCCATGGGAGACCAGGATAAGTACCTGGCTCCTGCCATTGGATCAGCGCGGTGCGCAGGCCGCAGCACGCTGGCTGCGGCGTGTGGGGAGCAACTGGGAGCAACTCGGAATAGACTAAGTTACTGGAATTAAGACTTATTCTATGCATCTGCTCTCCCACAATATGGCGCTGGGAGAGGAGGAAACAGCTTCTACACAGCTGCCTCCAGTTCAACCAATAAACAGCAGGACCTGCTCCTGATTGCAGGAGAGCAGCGTACTCGGCGTGTGGGTAGCAGAGTTGGGATTGGTGGAAGAGGACTATAAAGGAGGAGAGAGACAACATGCACCGGGAACATCTATCTGAAGGAACACCTGTGCAGCCCCCGAGAGAGCCGGCCGGCGGTGTGCCGCTCCCCCGTGGAAGTGGGGAAAGTGGCCAGGGGAAACCGCCCTTCCACGGAGGTGGAAGGGGTGGAAGGGTCGGTAGCCAACCCGGGAAGAACCAGCATCCAACCCGGGAAGAACCAGCAGCAAACCCGGGGAGGGCCGAGCAGACGAAAGAACAACGCAGGGTCCTGTGTCGTTCCTCCACGAAGACGGGGAGCGACATAATGGTGCCGTGACTTGGATAAGAAGCCTAGGAAGGACTTAGTGTCGTTCCTCCATGAAGAGGGGGAGCGACACGGCGGCCATTGGAGGGTGAACCAATGGCAAAAGGAAGACCTTCCTCTCTGTCTCTCTCTCACTCACTGTCCACTCTGCCTGTCAAAAAAAAAATATTGAAGTGTTGCTGTGTTCCTTTGGGTGGGTGTCATTTTATCTTCCTTATTATTCTTGCTTCTTGTATTTTTACATTTATTTTTAAGCATTTGTGGAGATACTTGTTGGTTTTTGTTTCCCCTGTATGGCATTTATCTTTGGACTATGCCTCTGTGGCTCAGTGGCATGTCTGCTCTTTCAGTGAATACCCAGAAGTAGGTTCTGAGTGTGGCCCAGGAGCTCTGTTCAGTGCTCCAGAGTGAGGGGAGTGTCCAAGGTGACACACAAGTTGGTCATTGCAAATCTCTTTTTTGTATGAGAGGGGTTGGTATAGTCTCATGCTGACCTCCTCTCCACCAAGGTGACCAATGCCTGAGCACTAGTCCCCCTGGGTGCAATATTTATCCATGCTGCCACAAGAGCCACATAGAGTTCTCATTGTGAGCATGAATCCTGCAGCAATGACTTTCACCAGGCAATTAGAGAGCCCTGAGTGTGTGGAACCATCCACCATGACTGCTCAGAGACCCAGCCACATCCTGTGCCCTCCCATGCAGCCACAGTGTTTTTACAGTCCATCTCAGCACACAAGGCTCACACCGTCATGAGCGCCTAACCCCCTGTCAATTCTCCCAGCCAGACTCAGATGTCATCTCTCAGCTGGTTGCTGGGTGCATGGACACAAGCTGGCACAGCTGTTACTTGTGTCCAAAATGGTGTCCGCCTTCTCTCAGCTAGTCATAGGGCACTGGTGCTGGGCAGGTGGGGGGAGAGAGAAATGTGTCTACCCTCTTTTCCCTCTAGGTTGGTGGGTACACTGCCCCCCACTAGGCTCCAACTGTACTCATCCATGCTCTTCCTGCTGATTTATCGCTGTGGCTTGGGCTGCTTCAGTCTGGTCTCACCTCACTCTCCAAAGCTGATGTTGAGGCTCTCGGCTGCTGGGGTCCTGAGTTGTATGTGTCCACACCCTCCACATAGATCATAGTGTTCCTCTAATTTGCATGGCGTTTCCTCTGCAGTTTTCTCCCTAACTCTTCCCTGAGATTACACTCTCTCCAGTTTTTGTTTTTTAACAATCTTCCCCTACTACTATAAAGGTACTCTCCCTCCCTATTCTGCCATCTTCTTAGGAGTTCATTGAGCTCTTTATACATTCTAGATATTAATACTTTACCATTTTCATAGTTTGCAAATATTTTCTTCTATTCTGTTAGTTGCCTCTTCACTTTGCTGAGTGTTTCTTTTGCAGTGCAGAAGCATCACGGCTTGATATAACACATATGTTTGGCAAATTATCATTGCCTGTGCTTCTGGGGTCTTTTCCAAGAAGTCTTTGCTTGTGTCACATAGTGTCACATAATTTACACAGTAGCATAATAGGTTAAGCCTCCGCCTATGGTGCCAGCACCCCTTTTGGGCACCTGTTTGAGTCCTGGTTGCTCTATTTCCAATCCAGTTCCCTGTAGTGGCCTCAGAAAGCAGTGGAGGATGGCCCAGGTGTTTGGGCACCTGCATCCATATGGGAGACCAAGAGGAGGCTCCTGGATTCTGGCTTCAGATGTACACAGCTCTATCCATTGTGGCCATTTGGGGAATGAACCAGTGAATGGAAGATCTCTCTCTGTGTTTCTCCCTCTCTCTGTGACTCTGCCTCTCAGATAAATAAATCTTGGGAAAGGAACAAAAGAAAACATCATGGTACTGTAGAAAAATTGCAGAGGTAGCTAAAATTATATATATATATATAATAAAAAAATAAATAAAAATAGAAGTCTTTGCCTATGCTGATGTCTTACAGAGTTTCTGTAATGTTCTCTAGTAATTTGATGGTGTCAGGTCATGGATTTATATCCTTGATCCATTTTGAGTAGGTTTTTGTGAATGGTATAAGGTAGGGATCTTGTGTCATACTTCTGCATGCAGTGATTTAGTTTATTGAAGAGACTGTCCTTGCTCCAGTAATTGATTTTACCTCCTTTGTCAAGGAATAGTTAGTAGTAGATGTATGGATTGATTTCTGGAGGTTGTATTCTATTCCATTGGTCTATACATCTTTTTTTTTTTGCCAGTACCAGGATGTTTTGATAATAACTGCCCTGTAGTATGTCTTGAAATCTGGTATTATGATGCCTCTGGCTTTGTTTTTGTTGTAGAATATTGCTTTATATATTTGGGGTCTCTTATGTTTCCATATGAGTTTTAGCATTGCTTTTACTAGATATGAGAAGAATGTTGTTTGTATTTTGATTGGGACAGCATTGAATCTGTAAGTTGCTTTCAGTAATATGGATATTTTGATAACACTAATTCTTCCAATCCATAAAATAAAATATTTTTCCAGTTTTTGTGTCTTCTTCTTCTTTCATTAATGTCTTATAATTTTCATCGTAGAGATCTTTGACTCCCTTGCTTAAATTTAGACCCAGGCATTTAATTTTTTTTGTGACTGTTGTGTATGGAACTAATCTTAGAAGTTCTGTCTCAGCTATGGCACTGTCTGTGTATAGAAGGCTATTGATTTTTCTGTGTTAATTTATAACCTGACACTTTACCAAGCTCTTTTATGACTTCTAATAGTCTATTTGTGGAGTCATTTTGTTCTCCCATATAGAGAATCCTGTCATCTGCAAATAGGGATTGTTTGACTTCCTCCTTTCCGATTTGTATCCCTTTGGTTTTTTTGTTCTTCTTGCCTAATGGCTCTGGCTAAAGCTTCCAGGACTATGTTGAATAGCAATGGTGAGAATGGCCATCTTTGTCTACTTCCAGATCTTAGTGGGAATGCTTCCAACTTTTCCTCATTCAATAAGATGCTGGCTGTGGGTTTGTCATAAATTGCCCTGACTGTGTTGAAGAAGGTTCCTTCTACGTCCAATTTGCATAAGGTTTTCATCATGAAAGCATGTTGCATTTTATCAAATGCTTTCTCTGCATCTATTGTGATAATCATATGGTTTTTGTTCTTCAGTTGTTAATGTGATATATAACACTGATTGATTTGTATATGTTGAACCGTCCCTACATTACAGGAATGAATCCCACTAGATCTGGGTAAATGATCTTTTTGATGTGTTGTTGGATTTGATTAGCTAGTATTTTGTTGAGGATTTTTGTGTCTATTTTCATCAGAGATGTTGTTCTGTAGTTCTATCTCCATTGTTTTGATTTCTGGTTTATGAATTAGGTGGGTGCTAGCTTTGTAGAGGTGTTTGATAGGATTTGCTCTCTTTAAATCATTTGAATACAGAGAAATTTGAGTTAATTCTTTTTTAAATGTCTGGTAAAACTCCTCAGTGAAGCTGGCCAGCCCTGGATTTTTCCTTGTTGGGAGGGTCTTTATTACTGATCTAGTTTCTGTCTTGGTTATTGATCTTTTTAGGTTTTCTATGTCTTCATGACTCAGTTTTTGTAGATTGTATGTGTCTAGGAATCTATGCATTTCTTCTAGGTTTCTTGATTTTTTCACATACAGATCTTTATAGTAATTTGTTTTTGGTTAGTTGAGCCAGTGGTGTATCAGTTTTCTTTATTTTTTAAAATAAGCAGTTCTTTTTTTGGGTTTCAATTTTGTTTATTTCTTCTCTAATTTTAATTATTTCTTTCTTCCTATTAATTATGGGTTGGGTTCACTGTTATTTTTCTAGGTCCTTGAGATACATTGATAATTCATTTATTTTGTACCTGTCCAATTTCTTGATGTAGATACTAATTGCTATAAACTTCCCTCTTAACAGTGCTTTTCTTGTATCCCATTGTCATCTTCATTCATTTCCAGAAATTTTTTTATTTCTCTTTTGATTTCTTCTGTGACCCACTGCTCATTCAGGAGTATGTTGTTTAGTCTCCATATGTTTGCATATGTTCTCAAGATTCTTAAGTTGTTAATTCCTAGCTTCATTCCATTGTAGTCAAAAAAGATGCATGATATGATTTCAATTTTTTTGAATTTTGTGAGACTTGGTCTATGGCCTGGCTTGTGGTCTATCCTAGTGAAAATTCTATGCACTGGTGAAAAGAATGTGCATTCTGTTACTGTGGAATGAGAGAGTCTGTCTATATGTTAAGTCCACTAGGTCCAGAGTATCAATTAACTCTGTTGTTTCTTTGTTGATTTTCTTTCCAGTTGATCTGTCCATTGATGAAAGTGGGGTTTTGAAGTCCCCCATTACTATTGCATTAGATTCTAGGTCTCCCTTTATATCTATTAACAGTTTCTTTAAATAGCCAGTTGCCCTTACATTGGGTGCATATACATTTATTATAGACACATTTTCCTGTTGAATTGATCTCTTACTCATTACATCATGCTCTTCTTTTTGTCTTTTAACAGTTTTTGTGTTGAAATCTATTTTGTTTGATATAAGGATGGCTATACCTGCTCATTTCTGCTTTCTGTTTGCATGGAATATCTCTATCCTTTAACTTTCAGTCTATGGGTAACCTTGGTGAAGTGTGAAGTGTGTTTCTTGTGGGCAGCAAATAGGTAGATCTTTTTTGTTTTTTAAGCCATTAAGCCAGCATAATATATATATATATATATACACACACACATATACACATATACATATATATATTATTTTCAATTAACTTTATTTTTCCCTCAAAGCAACCTTTTGCAAACTTAATGCATTTCATAAGTACAACTTTAGAAATATAGTGATTCTTCCCACCATACAGACCTCCCACCCATTCTCCCACCCCTCTTCTCCTCTCCAATTCCCAGTCCCATTCTCCACTAAGATCCTTTGTCACTTAACTTTATACACAGAAGACCAACTCTATACTAAATAAAGAGTTCAACAATTTGCACCAAAAAAAAAAAAAAAACTATTCCTCAACAGTCAAGACAAGGGCTATTCAAAGTTAATTTCATTTCTTCTGTTTTTTTCTTTTTAGAAACTTAATTCTAAAGAAGAACCCAAGAATGACACATCTTTTGCAAGCACTTAGACACAATTATAATACAACTCTTTGAGGACAGGGGTCCTGTATGAGAAGTTAGTGCACAGTGACTCATGTTGTTAATTCAACGATTAACACTCTTCTTTATAACATTAGTGATCACCCGTGCCCTCGACATGAGCTGTCTAGGCTAGGGAAGTCTTTTGAATCCACAAAATTTTGAATCCACAAAATTTAGACAACAGCTTATATATTTTAATTGGAGAGTTTAGGTCATTTACATTCAAGGTTTTTATTGATAAGTAATGATTTGGCCAAGCCATTTTTCCATAAATATTCCTATTGCTTGCTTTGTATTTTCTTCGTACTTTTACTGGGAGATTTTCTGCCTTCAGATTCTTTCATAATGATGATTATTTTCCTGTGCTTTTGTGCGTAGCATATCCTTAAACATCCTTTGTAAGGATGGACAAGTGTGACAAATTCTTTTTTTTAAGATTTATTTATTTATTTGAAAGTCAGAGTTACACAGAGAAGGAGAGGCAGAGAGAGATAGAGAGAGATAGAGAGAGAGAGATCTTACATCTGCTAGTTCACTCCCCAGTTGGCTTCAACAGCCGGAGCTGTGCCAATCTGAAGCCAGGAGCCAGGAGCTTCCTTCAGGTCTCCCATGCTGGTGCAGGGACTCAAGGACTTGGGCCATCTTCTACTGCTTTCCCAGACCATAGCAGAGAGCTGGATCAGAAGTGCAGCAGCCAGGACTTGAACTGGCACCCACTGGAGTTGCTGGCACTGTAGGCAGCGGCTTTTTCCACTCCCACAGTCACAGGGTGCAGAGCATCCACTCTGCCCCACTAGCCTGACCCAATCACAAAGAGGCAGCAATGTTCCCAGAGCCAGCTGCTTGTGGGTACTCCACCTAGGCGTTTGATTCCTGGAGCCTATGAAGTATTGAGAGGCTGGGAACACCTCACAGTCCTATATGGGTGTCCAGCAACCCATCACTTCTCCTAGCCAGACTCAAAGTCAATAGATAACTTGGATTTTTTCCTCCGCTAGAATCTCTGGATCGTATGCAGATGCAATAGCCACTAGCCAAATTGCCTTGTCCCCACCATTAGCTGGATGTGTGCACTGGAGCTGCTGCTATCAGTACTGCTAATAAGATGGCATTTTGTCCCAGCCAGTTCCTGGGCACATGCACAAGAGCTTTTGCAGCTGCTTTTTATGTGTCAAATTGCACCCATTATTGCTCAGCTAGTTGCTAGGTGCCATGGTGTGTATGTGTGAGGGGAGGGATGTGATGAGAGAAATGTGCCCCTTTTAGTTTATTGGGTCAGCAAGTACCCCATCCCCCTTAGGGCTCCAGGCTGGACTCACACCATGCTCTCCTTCCAGCTGTATCATCAATGGCATGGGCTGTTGCTGTCTGATCTCACCTTACTCTCCAAAGCTGGCCCTTTCTCTAGCTCTCAGCTGCTGGGGTTTTGTGTGTGTCCATGCTATGTGTCTGCACCTTCCAGACCAATCCCCAATGTTCTTCTTCCTTAGATTTTCTACTGTGGTTTCACTCTCCCCTGAGAATGTACTTCCTACACTTTTTTTTTTTTACTATTTACCCCTAGCCTAGAGCAGTGTATGCTCTTCACTATTCTGCCAACTTGGAATTGGCAAAACCTCTGATTATTAACTTGATTTCCTTGATACCAGGTTGATCCTGGCCACCAATATAAATGTGCTTCTCAGTTAATATTACTAAAACGGTGTTAGGTTTAGTCTCTACTGAGTTTGAGTCAATCCATAAATTTATTCAACTTTGTGAAAACCAAACACTTAAATATGGGTTTATTTTCTTTTTATTGTTTCTTTTTTGAAGATTTACTTATTTGACAAGCAGAGTTAGAGAGAGGGGGACACACACACATACATACACACACACACACACACAGATTGAGAGCGAGAGAGAGAAAGAGAGATGTCTTCCCAAATGGCCACAATGGCCAGGACTGGGTGAGGCTCCAGTCAAGAGCCAGTAGCTTCATCTGCATCTCCCACAAGGGTGGCAGGGGCCCAAGCATTCAGGCCCCATCCCCTGCTTCTTTTCCAGGCCATTAGCAGAGAGCTGGATCAGAAGTAGAGCAGCTGGGATTCGAACTGCTTACCTATATGAGATGCCAGCATTGCAGGTAAAGGCTTAACCCACTATGCAGCAATGCTAACCTCCAGAGACATGGGTTTCTGACACTGAAATTCAGGATATGGATCAGTGAGCGTGCCAAGGAGTCTCAGCTCTGGGATACCTAGTACAGACTGCCCTGGACTTGGGATTTTTTTCTCTTGAAAACATCAGCAGTTCCCTGTTGTGCCATGTAGAATCATATGCATTTTATATTATTTACATGGATAAGTCTTCCAAAACTTAAAAACATCCTGTTTTTCTCTTGCTATCCTCCCCCAAATACCTCCTTGAAAACAGACCTCCAGATAAAATAAGAGGCAGCTAGGTTCATTTTATAGTTTCTAGCTTCAAATGGGAATAAGAGTGATGCCCATCTATGCATTTGATGTTTTTCTTTGAATCTGTTCTTGGGGGAAAGGGCTGTATGCGTTAGAGACTTAGTATTTTTAGAAATGTAATAGGCTCATTTAGAGGTAAATATTTTAAACAGCCACCCATGCATTGCATTAACTGCACCTTTCTGTGGCATTATCATAAAGACTTCAAACCTTAGTGACTGGGAAACCTTTTAACACTGTGCTTAGTAAACGTTAAACCCTTGGTTGATGATCTGAGTTCACTCTCCCTTAGTATAGATCAGGCTGCTGAGGCGGGTGATATTTCAGTCATTTGAATGTCAGCCTAAGAGCACGGCACATCACTGCTGCACATCATCAGAGCCCCGGGTCATTTACACTTGTGGTTGTTTTACTTCACAGCCCAGAGCCTTCCCCGAGCTGCTGTCTTTCTGACCCTGAGGCTGCCCTTCACAGCCTCCTGACTCCGTTCCCAACATCCTCTTTCAAGCTGACACAAAGCAAAGGCTGACCTTGTCCTATCAACCACTTACCCACATAGACCCAATTAATCTTTGGTTGCCAGTCAATCTAGTACACTTCCCTCTTTGAATACTATGGGATTTCACAGAAGGGATGTTTTGGCTTCATTTGCTTCCCTATGAGATGAGCTGTGAAACAGAGACAGCTGCCCTACAGAATGATCTGAGGACTCCTGGTGACCAACGATGTCCTCTTTTCAAAATGTCAGGGTGTGGGAACTCACCCCTCGCTGCTTTCAGTTGTACCTTGGGGCTTCTGTCCAGGGATAAGAAATGCCTAGAGTAATTAACCAATTACCTCCAATAAGGCAGTGTAGACCTAAGACAGAGTCCACACAAGGATGAGGGGAAAAGGATGGGAGAGGGCATGAAGGTAGGGATTTTGAGGGCTGTCAGACACTTGAGGGTACCGGGTGCTTAACAAGTAATGAGACCATACCTGTCAGACCAACACAACACTGGTGTTAAACCAGTTTGGGTTTGTCCAAGTTAATTAAAGGATGTTACTTGAGTAGGACATACAAAGAGCTGGCCACAATGCCTACCTGGCACATGGATGTATTATAATCAAGACGAATGTCATTCATTTGGAATTTGATTTTGGCCAAACTTGGCTTCCCTCAGGAACCCAAAACCAAAAAGCACTGACTTCTTCCACAAAGCCAAATCAGGGTTAAGACTAAGACTCACAGATTTTGGTTTCAGGAATCGGCACACTTGAAATCCATACAGATCACTGCAGGCAGATTGCTAACTGGGATTTGGGGTGGAAGGTCTGATAGGGAAAAGAGCATTACCCATGGAGTGACAAATTTGAGGGGTAGGGAAGTACATTGATTAGCGCATATTCTAACACCAGTAACAGCTTCCCATGGTACCATTTGCACAGCTCCTGGGATTCCTGCCATCAATGAGGCATGAGTAGAAGATACATTTCTGACCTGTGGTAGCTAGAACAGTGCCCCCTCCTGGAACCTGTAAATATTTTAACTTATGTGGTAAAGATGAATTAAGATTGACACTAGAATTAAGGTTTCTAACAGCTCACCCAGAGATGAATGAGATTATCTTGAATTACCTAAGTAGGTTTAGTGTAACCACAAAAATCTTTAAAAATAGAAAATGGAAGCAGCAGAGGCAGATATAAGGAGTTGACCCATTGTCCCTGGCTCTGAAGATGGAAAAAGGGAGTCACTGAGAAGGAACGTAGGCTACCTCTAAGAAGCTGGGAAAGGCAGGGTCACAGAGTCTCTCCTAAATCTACAGAAGAAAGGCAGTCCTGCCAACACCCTGAGTTTGGTCCAGATACACCCACGTTGGCCTTGCAACCTACAGAACTATAAGATGATAGGGTTGCATTGTGTTAAATAAGACACCAAGTTAGAATTTGTTAGAACAGCCATAGAAAATGAGTACAGGTTCTATCCAAGTTGAGATCCAGGATGTTTCCTGCCTCAGTTTCTGTTACTATAATTAAATACTTAAGACAAGCTTATTACAGAAGAAGGGTTTTTTTGGCTCAGACTTTGGAGGTCCACAGTCCGAGAATAGATAGGCCTATCGGTTCAGTTGTTGGTGAGGTTGGGGTGGCCAGGCTGAAGTATGTGCAGAGGAATAGTCATTACAGGGAATCGTGAAGCTCAGAAAGCACAGCTAGGCTCATATATATGGTTATATGCTCATAGATATGGTCATATATTGCTTATTTGAATCAGGCTCATATAACCAATCCTCTCCTGAGAACTACTTTCTGAAGTCATGCCCCAGTGACCTAAAAACCTTCCACTAGGCTCACCTGCTAAATATAATTGGCTCAAATCTCCATCCTTAGTCCTCCAGCCCTTAACACTGATCCATTAACTCAGAACTGTGGGGATCTATTCTTTTGCACACCGGGGATGCCCAAACTAATATTCAAATCATAGCCCTTCCCACCAGAGATAATTCATCCAAAGTAGTGAAATCATTATTTTCAGTCCCATGAAAAGGTACTTTAGCATCTGTCACCAAAATCAGAAAGTTTCCCAGTTCCATTTTCACCTAGGGCATTTAGACTTGAAACCACACCCTCAGGCCCACAGGCATTCAGACGTTCCAAGTGGACTGTGGGGTGCTGGCATGGAAGATGGGAAGTCAAAGTGAAATTTACCTTGGAACACTTCAAAAGGAGAAATAAACACTAAGGGGGCTGTGAAGGATCCAACTAGGCAGCTTTGGGGGAAAAAAAGGAAAACAGAGACAAAATGTGTCCTGTATCTCAAGTTTACCTTTATTGTTCCAAAGAATAGCAGGGATCTTAGAAGACTGTCGTCTTAAGGCACAATGTGTCGAGTTAAAGATGGAGTGGCGGTATTAATGGAATTGCCTTGCTTTAGTAGGTTTAAGGCAAATCCTTAACATTATTTTCCTGCCGCTTTCTAAATTAAATTTATAAGAAATATTATGTATCCTGCTGTGCAAAGTGAAAGCTCTATTCTTGTAAAGGGCTTATAATCATATTAAAAAGCTGGAGGGTGAAGTTTGTTCATGCCATCAAAGTCACAAAGTAAAAAATAGAGTCTTATATTGTGCATTTTTATAATGGTAATACCTTTTGGGGTATATAACACCACAAAGTGCTTCACTGATATTGTTTTGTTAATCCTCAGAACATCCCCGGTGGGGAGGTGTATTTTTATCTCCACTTTGCATATGGGAAAACTGAGGCACAGCAAGTGTCAGCAATTTGCCGTGGCCTGCCAGTGGGTTGGCAGCACAGCTTGCGCGGAAACTCCAGGATCTTAGCCCAGAGACTGTTCACACCATTCATCCGACGACAGTCATCTTTCTAATCTACCTTTCCCCAGGTACAGAAATAGCTCCGGGAGGACTTCAGCATCTCGCAAATTTTATCTGCAAGTTCCTCAAGAAAAAAAAAACAACTATAAATAGATTTTCTGTTAATTCTACTACATACGCTTAAAATCCTTAGGAACAGTCGGTGGGTTGGAGTGGGAGGCTGCTGCATGGGGCTCAGAGCGGGGGCAGTTTTGCAAAGTTGGTGGGGAATGAGGTTGCTCTTGAGCAAGCCCATGGGGATAAGTGGGGAGAACTGGGATAAAAGTGGTGAGCCAGACGCTCCCTCACAGGAGCCTGCATGCAAACCAAAAGACACATATCCCCTCTGACCAGGGAATTCCGGGACTTTCTGGAAGTTAGTCAGCAATTTTTTTTTCTGAAGATGTGACTTTTACCCTGCCTTTTCAGCCTCTGCTTTATGTGCTTTAGTCCAGATGGCACACTCTGTGTTTGAGTATCTTGATAAAATTGTTCAGTCTCTGAAATTAACAATCAGTACTCCATCCTGTGCCATGGAAGAGTGCGAGTTTCACATTATTCTCTTTGCTGGTCCTCGTAGCTGTGTGGCCCTGAATGACAAAGAAACCAAAGGCTTGAGCACCTTGCAAGCAATATGCAAATGATGTATGGGATGCCCACTATGTGTTGGCATGAATTTCATTATGTCAGTACTGTGGCCTTGTTGGAATTACACTGCCTCACTTGCCCAAGGTCACACAGTAAATTATTGGGATGGGGATTCCATCCTAACTCTTTTGAGATAGAACCACCTGCTTTTAACTATCGTGTTTGCTCCCTCCAGTATACTGGGTGGATCAATATCAAATGAGATATCCTGCATGCTGTGACACATGGATTTGTCTACTAACCATGGGCCTCCTAGCACAGTGATATGGTCAGTGTTGCTTGTGTCTTTTTTTTTGTATCCCATTATCTCACCTGATAAGCACACTCATATCTCTTCATGTTAGGACTTCTTTAATTAAAATAATATGAGATTGTTTCTAGTTCTTGCTGGAAACGGATTTAAAACAAAGACAGTGAAATTATTTGGATAGTTACTGTTTTCAATTGCTTTCCTTCCTACACCCATATGTTGTATTTGTCTCATTAGTGTATTGCAATTTCAGTTGTTCAATGATTTATTTGTATGGTCAACTGACTACACAGAGCTCATTTTTTAAAGATTTATTTATTTTATTTGAAAGTCAGAGGTACAGGGAGAGGGACACACACACACACACACACACACACAGAGAGAGAGAGAGAGAGAGAGAGAGAGAGAGAATGAGAGACAGAGAAAGAGGTCTTCCATCAGCTAGTTCGCTCCCCAGTTGGCTACAATGACCAGGGCTGGGCCAGGTTGAAACAAGGAGCCAGGAGAAGCTCATTATTTTAAACTTGTTTTATTTGAGAGTCAGACAGACATTCAGGCAGAATTACTATCTACTGGTTCCCTTCCAAATGCCTGCAAAGGCCAGGGTTAGGTCAGGCCAAATCTGGGAGACAAGAACTCAATCCAGGTCACCTACATGGATGGCAGGGATTCAGTTACTTGTGCCATCACCTGCCACATCCCAGGGTACACAATAGTAGGCAACTGGAATGAGTCAGGAACAGAGCAGGAACACTGGCCCAGGTACTCTGACATGAGACACTCACATCAGAAGCTCATCTTACAGAAAAATCCCATTGCAGGGTTTAGAGAGACAATGGAAAGATAAGGGACTTATTGTGACCTGTCATGGATGGCGTACATGCTACTCTGTAGTGTTGATTCTCACATGGAGTATACAGAGACTTCTTAAAAGTCTTTTGTATTTGTGGGTTGAGTTTGTTTTTTCAGACCTGGCAGCATGTCCCCTGAGCAGAACCCCTGTCACATCCTGCGGCTGAGCACCAATCCAGTACCTGCCGATGACTTCACGCTGCAAACACCTGGATTCTCTGTCTAGGATTTTCTTTGACCTTGCATGTGAGCAATCCAAGAGGAGACTGGGCCAGAAGTGCCAGGGACTTTACACCTCTTGGAGCAGCTGTAACCAGTGATGAATTAGAATTAGGAATCAATATCCCACTTCTCTTGCCTCTTAGGCGGAATATCTGAAGCAGATCCTATAGTATGAGTATCCCAGAAGCCCCTACATGATTGAACCCAGTTACCCACAGAAGTAGTGTGCTCACCAATATACTTCTTCCCTTTCCCTATCTCACATTCCCACTCTTTGTTGGTGCTTCCTTGGATCATATCTCAAATGAGCATGAGGTCTGCTTTTGGGGAAACCCAAACTAACCCAACCCATGTTTCCTGGACTTCTGTTTTCCCTTGTCATGTACACCACTGATCAGCTGAATCACAGAGTGGCTGTTTTTCCCCTGCCACTCCTCCACCCCAGTCCTACTTCTACACATGGAGATATCCATAAACGAAATTTAATTATTTTCCAGTAAGAACCAAGAACAGAGCTGAGCCTAAAATATTAAAGGTCAGAGAATGTGGAGGTTTGTAAATTCAGGTCGTTCTATACTGTGTGTTTTCTTTGTGCAGTGCATTGTGGTGTGTGGTGCAAAAAATTCTATGATCGATAAAAGTACCTCCACCTAGCAGGGCAGCAGGACATGTTCACACAGGGATACAGAGCACAGTATTCTGCAAAAACCTGTAATAAAATGTAGGAGGGGATGGAGGTCATGGAAGAGGATTAACCAAGTGCAGTTGGAGTTAGATGCTAGAGGAGAGCTTTTGTCATCTCCTCTTATCTAGTCTCCCTGCAGAACCCAAACAGAGTTAAAAATAAATCTGAGCATGTTCTTCCAGGCTCAAAACTATATAATGTCTTTTCAGGACAAAAAAAAAAGTTAACTGTTAGGATTGTCTTCAAAGTCTCTTTTGATTGGAGCTGTGCCCAACTCAGCCTTTCCTGGTACATGTGCCTTCTCAGGCCCCAGTGAGCCATGGTGTTCAGTTCCAGGGCTTTCTTGCAGGCAACTCCCCAACCTGGAAGACTCTCATCCCATCCTTTGCTCCTCATTTAATCTTAACCACTAGGAGGACTCCCTTGATTCTCTCATCTAAATGATATCCCCTGTCATTTTCTAATGGCCCCTTGGCATTTGCTTCATACCATTTATCACAGTTTGCAATCATACACCTAGGTATGTGGTTATTTATTTGATGTGGATCTTTGCCACAGAAGTATAAGCTTTGTTGGAGATGTGATTTCTCATGATGTCCACACAGTGTGTCACAATGCTGAGAAACAGATATACAATCAAGACATTTGTAGAACAAATGATTTAGTGATGAATGAATGACAGCAATTGGATAAACGTTTTTCTGTAGGAAGGGGGTGGAATTTAAGGATAATTGTGAAGAAATTGCAGAGTTGGGGCAAGGATAACAATCTAAGAGAGTAAAGAATGTGTAAATGAGAACTCTAGGGCTTACTGTTTGGAAAATAGTTTCCAAGCAATAGTGTTTGTTTTTAATACCTAGGTTATGTCAAGGGAAAAGGTTGGCAAACTGCTAAACTGTCCAGTTAGTAAATATTTAAATATTTCAGGGCACTAAAATATTTTGCAACAACTCAACTCCGCAGCTGTTGTGTGAAAGCAGCCATAGATAATAATGTAAACACATGGGTATAGCTGAGTTCCAATAAAGCCTTAATTAGAAGAACATGTGCTGGGCTGGATTTGACTCATGGGTTGCAGTTTGCTGACCTCTGATCTAGGAAATTAGAAGAGGACTGCACTTGTAGGTTGGTGCAGCTCCCTTGATGCTAAGCTGTGAAGTCAATAACTCAGTGGATAGGTAATAGGGAGCCACAGCAGGGTCTTATGAAAGATGGTATGTGGTTAAAGTGGTTTTTTAGGGTGAATAATCCAGCAGTATCCTCTGATAAAGTGGATCAGAAGAGCACAGAGAGAAGCATTTATAAGACTGTTGTAAAAACCCTGAGGAGAGATGATGATGACGATGAGCCTCGCCTGAAAATGCTGAATGTGAAGTGACGAAGGAGACTGAAAAATTAACTCTGATGTCTTTATCCACGGTACTAGAAAACCATATAGGAAAAGTGGAGAAGAAGTAAGTGTATTGGGAGGAGGATTTCTTTGGTATTGAGGGGAAATGGCCAATTGAGTTTGTACATCTCCAGCTTAAGGTGTTAGAAGATTCAGGGCTCTCACAAGGGCTTGGAGCTGCAATGCAGACTTCAGTGAAGGCTGACAGTATGGAGAGGGGGAAGGAATGGTGGCCTTCATTTAGACGTTGAATGGAGGAAGAAGAGGATGCTAAGTGACCCAGGACCCAGGATAGCAGAGCCACTGGAAACAAACAGGGAAATAGTTTTAGAAAAGAAAGATAAAATGCAAGGAAATCCATCTGCATAAAGTTAATTTGAATCTGTTACTAGAATAATAAAAAAATAGGTAGAGGTGGGTATTTGTCTCGGTAGATAAGCTGCCATTTGGGATACCTGCAAGTCATATTAGAATGCCTAGAATTGAGTCCCCCTCCACCTCTGCTTCTTAATATACCTGGGAGTTTCCTGATAATACATCAGGGAGGCAGCAGATAATGACCCTGCTAGTGAGTTCCTGCTACCTACATGGAATTCCTGTATGGAATTCCTGGCTCGTGGCTTGGCTTGTCCCAGATCTGTTGCAGGCATTTTTTGGATGGACAGCTAATGGAAGATCTCTCTCTGTTGTTCTGCTTTTCCAATATTTTTTAAATTGAATAAATATTAAAAAGTAACAGATGGAAAAAATAGAAAAATACATAGCCACAACATGGTGCACCAAGTAAAAATCATGTAATAAAATTAGCTAGAGTGAGCCTGGAGCTGGGATTAGTCAAGAACATGCATTATGAAAAACATGACACAGGAGACAGAGATCTATTTACTTTCTTTACTATCGGCAGGCATGCATACTTCAAATGACCTGAAAAAATTCAATAATCTGTTCATTTGCTGGAGTCTCTCTCTGAGACTCCATTGACGGGTGATTCATCAGAGCGGCCAGGGCCAGGGCTGGGGCATTCTCTGTGTTTGCTTTAATGCCCTGTTGCCAAAGCACGTTATCAGGATTGAAGGTCGTTATTTCCATAGAAAGCAAGAGCTTGTGGTTAATACAGCCCTGTGACAGGAGAGATGACTGGCGATAATGAAAGGGCTGGGCACTCATTGCCATCCATGTCCTTCAGTTGATGCCTTCTCCTGTGCTCTTGCCTCCCCCTGCTGATGCCCTTGCCTCCCAGGATGAGTGGGCTATGTCTGCTTTTTAGGAGGAAGGTCTTGGAAGAGTCTATGGCCCCAGATGAGATCTGGAGGGAAAAATGTCTAGCAGAGAACTGACAATGGCTGATTGAACCAGGCTTTTCACTTCCCACTTTGAGTCGCAGGCGTTTGACCACAGACGCCTGTGGTGAGGCTGGCAGAGAAATTAGCGGAAGGAGCAGAGGGATGCTCCCTAGCCGCCTTACCTGGAAGAAGCCCAGTTTGTTCTTCCCTGCTGATTTCTACACTCCTCCCTGGTGCTCCTGAATTCAAACAACTGTTTATTAGTTTCTGTGGATTCTCTTTGTGGAAAGATTTACCATTTTGCACTTCTTGGGAGAAAAAAAAGCGTAAGGCATCTTGGGGGTTTTACAATCAAGAAATAGAAAATTGTATTTCCAAGTTGAAGTTAATGAGAGATCATCCTGTAATAGATGGGCTATGAGACTGTGTCTGCGGAGGGAAGGGATCTCCATCAGGCAATTTGCTGGCTGCTGTTCTCTGTCACCAGAAAAATTTCGACTTTACAGTATGACAAGGAAGGTTTGCAGCCAAGAACAAGTCATACCCCAGGTAGACAACAACTGTTACCAGTGCAAGTAACAATGCATCTGATTTTCACGAAGTCATCTGGCTTCAGGATAATGAATCTGTTATTTCCCTAGAATTACTTCCAGTAGAATGTCTCTGTGAATACATTTCAAATTCTAACAACACTTCAGAGTTGCACCTATAAAAGCTGCCACATTATAAATCGATCTGTGCAAGGCATTTACCACTTATGCTACCAGATCTGTTCTGTGCCTTTCTCTGTACTGCAGGACATCAGTTTTAAAAAGGGCTTCACCTGGCCTCTTTGTTCTCTGCATTCTGGTTGAGTTCATCCAATGGTAGGCTGCAGCCAGCGAGCAGAATATGAGGGCTGTCAGAGGATCTATTCCCCATTCCCTTGTCTACTCCCTGCCCTGCAGAGGTTCTGCCCCACAGTCCCTCTTGCAGCCTACAGTAACAGGGTCTCTCCCTCTGTCCTTTCAGGCTCAAGGATTCTAATAACTTCCCATTGTTTATCCCTGGATGCTGCTCCATCTCTTGTTGGTTCTATTCTACCTGTTCAAACCCTAAGCAATCCCTCTATTAATCTCTCCTCATTGAAACCCTTTAAGTTTTCTGGGAACAACAGTCATGTTTTCATAAGATACTACATATCTACATGTACAATAATGTAAAGATGAGAATGAGAAGATAACTATATCTACCTCAGTCAAAATCTTAACAGGCACATTAGGAAAGTTGATAGAATAATTCTAAATTTCAACTGGGAGAAAAATATTCAAAAATATAGTTAGGAAAATTATGGAGAAAGGTTTTTTTTGAAAAATTGTTTTTATTTTTTTTTTTAATTATTTGAAGGGTAGAGTGACAGAAAGAGAGAGAGAGAAAGAGAGAGAGAGATCTCCTATTCATTGGTTCATTCCTCCGAATGGCCACAATGGCCAGGGATGGGCCAGGTGGAATCCAGGCCTGAAACTCTATCAAATTCTCCCACATGGGTTCAGGGACCCAACTACTTATGCTGTTTCCTGATGCTTTTCCAGGTGCACTAGTAGGGAGCTGGATTGGAAACAAAAGATCTGAGACCTTAACCAGCACTCTGATATGGGATGCTGGTATTGCAAATAATGTCTTAACTTCCAGTACCATAGCAATAGCCCCTGCAATAATAATTTTCTACATAAAACACAAAATTCTACATTTTAAGAAATGTGACTTACATGAGAAAAAATACTGATAAAATTAGTTATGGGCAGAGTTGAGGAATAGATAACCTAAAAGATTTTCCTGCTGGAAACAGTTAAAATTTCTGGATTGCAAGAATTAAAGTTTTGGCTTTTTAAAAGAATACATTTTATTTATTTGAGAGGTAGAGTTACAGACAGAAAGGGGATGAGACAAAGAGAAAGGTCTCCCCATCCACCAGCTCACTCCACAAATGGCCACAACAGTCAGAGTTGGGTTGATCCAAAGCCAGGAGCCAGGAGCTTCCTCTGGGTCTCCCATGGGTAGGTGTAGTAACCCAAGCACCTGGGCCATCTTCTTCGTTTTTTATTTTTTTAAAGATTTATTTATTTATTTGAAAGTCAAAGTTACTTAGGGGAGACACACACACACACACACACAGAGAGAGAGAGAGAGAGAGAGAGAGGTCTTCTATCTGTTAGTTCACTCTCCAATTGGCTGCAATGGCAGGAGCTGCGCCCATCCAAAGGCAGGAGCCAGGAGCTTTCTCTGAGTCTCCCATGTGGATGCAGGGGCCCAAGGACTTTGGCCATCTTCCATTGCTCTCTCAGGCCATAATAGAGAGCTGGATTGGAAGTAGAGCAGCCAGGACTCGAACCGGCGCCTATATAGGATGCCAGCCCTATAGGCGGTGGCTTTACCTGCTATGCCACAGCACTTGCCACCTGGGCCATCTTCTACTGCTTTTCAAGGACATAGCAGAGAGCTGGATTGGAAGAGGAACATCCAGGACAGGAACTGGTACCCGTATGGGATGCCGGAGCCACAGGTGGTAGATTAACTCTCTGCACCACAAAAAGCTGGCCTCAAGAGTTAAAAGTTACATCAACAGTCAGGACAAGGGCTGATCAAGTCACTAATACTTATCCCTTTTAGTATTTTTGTTGTTGTTGTTCTATTACTATTGGTTGAACTCTGTAATTAACACACAATTATTCTTAGGTGTTTAAATTTAACTGAAAAGTGATCCCTGTTAAATATAAGAGTGGGAATAAGAGAGGGAGGAAATGTACAATTTGGGATATGCTCAATCAGACTTGCCCTAAATGGTGGAGTTAGAAATGTGCCAGGGGATTCCAATTCAATCCCGTCAAGGTGGCATGTACCAATGCCATCTCACTAGTCCAAGTGATCAACTTCAGTTCACAATTGATCACACTAATAGGTCTAAGAGGCAAAGGGAGGCCAGCGCCTCAGCTCACTAGGCTAATCCTCTGCCTTGTAGCGCCGGCACACCGGGTTCTAGTTCCAGTCAGGGCGCCGGATTCTGTCCCAGTTGCCCTCTTCCAGGCCAGCTCTCTGCTGTGGCCAGGGAGTGCAGTGGAGTATGGTCCAAGTACTTGGGCCCTGCACCCCATGGGAGACCAGGATAAGTACCTGCTCCTGCCATCGGATCAGTGCGGTGCGCCGGTCGCAGCGCACCGGCCATGGCAGCCATTGGAGGGTGAACCAACGGCAAAGGAAGACCTTTCCCTCTGTCTCTCTCTCTCACTGTCCACTCTGCCTGTCAAAAAAAAAAAAAAAAAAAAAGAGTCAAAGGGATCACACAAACAAGACTAGTGTCTGCGAATACTAACTGATAGAATAAAAAAGGAGAGAACGATCCAACATGGGAAGCAGGATACACAGCAGACTCATAGAATGGCAGGTGTCCTAAACAGCACTCAGGCCTCAGAATCCTTAAGCCCTTAAGGCATTCGGATCTGGCTGAAGAGCCCATGAGAGTATTTTAGGCATGGAAAGCCAAGACACTCTGGGGGAAAAAAAATAATAAGAAGAAGACCTAAATGAAAGATCTCTGTGAGTGAGATCCCAGTGGAAAGAATGGGGCAATCAAAAAAGGAGGTACCTTTCTCTGAAGGGAGGAGAGAACTTCCACTTTGGTTTTTTTTTTTTTTTTTAACTTTTATTTAATGAATATAAATTTCCAAAGTACAGAATATTGATTACAATGACTTCCCCCCCATAACGTCCCTCCAACCCGCAACCCTCCCCTTACCCACTCCCTCTCCCCTTCCATTCATGTAAAGATTCATTTTTGATTCTCTTTATATACAGAAGATCAGTTTAGCATACATTAAGTAAAGATTTCAACAGTTTGCTCCCACACAGAAACATAAAGTGAAAAATACTGTTTGAGTACTAGTTATAGCATTAAATCTCAATGTACAGCACACTAAGGACAAAGATCCTACATGAGGAGTAAGTGCACAGTGACTCCTGTTGTTGACTTAACAAATTGACACTCTTGTTTATGGCATCAGTAATCACCCTAGACACTTGTCATGAGCTGCCAAGGCTATGGAAGCCCCCTGGGTTCACTGACTCTGATCATTTTTAGACAAGGGCATGGTCAAAGTGGAAGTTCTCTCCTCCCTTCAGAGAAAGGTACCTCTTTCTTTGATGACCCATTCTTTCCACTGGGATCTCACTCGTGGAGATCTTTCATTTAGGTTTTTTTTTCCCCCAGAGTGTCTTGGCTTTCCATGCCTGAAATACTCATGGGCATTTCAGCTGGATCCGCATGCCTTAAGGGCTGATTCTGAGGCCAGAGTGCTGTTAGGACATTTGCCATTCTATGGGTCTGCTGTGTATCTCACTTCCCATGTTGGACCATTCTCTCCCTTTTTTTATTCTATCAGCTAGTATTTGCAGACACTATTCTTGGAGAACTTCCACTTTGACTATGACTTTGTCTAAATAAGATAGAAGTCGGCGAACTCAAAAGGCTTCCATAGCCTTGGCAACTCATGACTAGAGCCTAGGGAGATTACTGATGCCATAAACAAGAGTGTCAAATTGTTAAGTCAACAACAGGAGTCACTATGTACTTACTTCTCATGTGGGATCTGTCCTTAGTGTGTTGTCCAATGTGAAGTAATGCCATAACTAGTACTGAAACAGTATTTTACATGTTGTGTTTCTGTGTGGGTACAAACTGATGAAATCTTTACTTAGTATATACTTAATCGATCTTCTGTATATAAAGAGAATTGGAAATGAATCTTGATGTGAATGGAATGGGAGAAGGAGTGGGAGATGGGAAGGGTGTGACTGGGAAGGAAGTTATGGGGGGGAAGCCATTGTAATCCATTAATGTATTTTGGAAATTTATATTTACTAAATAAAAGTTAAAAAAATTTCATTAAATACCATAAAAAAAGTTAAAAGTTTTTAATATGTACTGATTAGCTGGAAAAACACTAAGGAATTTGCTGAGGTCAAAAGTGAAATTGAATTAAGACCCTATGAGACAACAGCTCTGAAATGGCCCTGAGGCTTCTGCTAACCCTGGTGATTCAGGTCTCCTTTTAGTAGTAGCTGCACAGACAGAAAGACAACTTTATCACGCTTTATCACAATGGAGAGGGAGAGGGAGGGAGGGAAGAAGGGAGGGAGGGAGAGAGAGAGAGAGAGAAACTAGCTCTGTGCCATGGAAGGGAGAGCAAGGAATTGTGTTGGTGACCATCTTGGCTCCAGGTGGACAGAGAGAAAAACTGCCCCTGTGACTTCCCAGCCTCTGTGGGGAATTTTCAACCATAGTTCTCATTGTGTGCTATAGTTAGTCCCAGAATTTCAAGTTGGCAGTGGCCCCAGGCAACTGGCAGAAGGAAGTGCAGATCTTCTCTGAGGGCATGCAAATTCAACTCAGGCCTAGAAAACTCTCAAAGATAATGGTCCAGGAAAAATGATCTTGCAGTCAGAAAGGAGACAAGATACAAGATGCAAGAGCCAGCACAGGTAAGTTGACAAAATCTTCAGATATCAGAATTATCACACACAGACTATACAGTAACATGTTTAATGTGTGAGTAAATGCAAGAGAATGTTAAAAATATGAGAAAGTAACAAACTACTATAAGCCAATCAAACTTTTTTTTTTTTTTGGCAGGTAGAGTTATAGACAGTGAGAGAGACAGAGAGAGAGAGGTCTTCCTTCCGTTGGTTCTCCCCCCAAATGGCCGCCACTGCTGGAACTATGCCGATCTGAAGCCAGGAGCCAGGTGCTTCTTCCTGGCCTCCCATGTGGGTACAGGGCCCAAGCACTTGGGCCATCCTCCACTGCACTCCCTGGCTACAGCAGAGAGCTGGATTGGAAGAGAAGCAACCGGGACCAGAACCGGCACCCGTATGGGATGCTTGCGCCGCAGGTGTAGGATTAGCCAAGTGAGCCACGGCGCCGGCCCCTCAAACATATTTGGAAAAGAAGCACACAGAATTCCGAAATCTAACCATAAAATAAAATCAAACACTCAACCCTTGAGTGAAAGGGAAGGTTAGACATAGCCAGAAACAAATGAACATCCTGGAAAATTGCAAGAAAGTATCCAAGTGTAGTGTCAAATAGCAAACTTTCAGGCACAGTTAAAATACAGAAGACAGTCAAAGTCATACACACACACACAGACACACACACACACTATATATAATATATATATATTTATATATATATATAATAGGAGTTCCAAAAGATTATGGAACATTGATGAGATAATGGCAGAATTTTTCAGAAAATGGAAAGACATTCAGGAACATTCGCTGAACCTTAGAATAAATAAAAACAAAACCATAGCTATATATGTCATGTTGAAACTGCAGAACCCCAAAGACAAAGACATTTAAAAGACATCAGAGAAAAGTGAGATTACATCTAAATAACAGCTGTTAGACTGACAACTGGTATCTCCACAGCAACAACACATCTTGTAGAATAAAATCATCATTGAGCTGAAAGAAAATTTGCAAACATAAAGTATTTCAAGAATAAAATTAAGGAAACTTTCTCTAGCAAAAATGGAGTTTCCCACCAATAGATTCTTACTAAGGGAAATTCTGAAGATCAATGCAAAATGATGCTGAAGGAGTGGAGATAGAGAAGAAGTGATAAGCAGAGACACCAGTAAATAAAGGGAAACTAAAGAAAAAGAAATTCTGTATGACAGTGATCACAGTGACTCAAAAATGGAATTGAAAGAAAAGTCTGAAGATAAATATTGGACAGCTTAAGGATGTAGTTTTGGGAGCTGGCACTGTGGCATAGAAGGTAGAGCTGCCGCCTGCAGCACCAGCATCCCATATGGGCTCTGGTTGAAGACCCAGTTACACCACTTCCAATCCATCCCCCTGCTAATGCGCCTGGGAAAGCAGCCAAAGATGGTCCAAGTACTTGGGCCCCTGTATCCATGTGGGAGACCTATAGGAAGCTCCAGGTTCTTGGCTTCGGCTTGATACATTCCTGGTCATTGTGGCCATTTGGGGAATGAATCAACAGAAGAAAAATTTCTCTCTTTCACTTTCTCTCTCTCTCTCTGTCTCTCTAACTTTACCTTTCAAATAAATAAAAAAGCAATATTTTTTTAAAAGAATGTGGTTTTACAAAGGTTTAATTGGTGTTAGTATTTACAAGGTATGCATTATTTGGAAGAAATGTAATACAATTAACTTTAGAACTGAGTCTAAGTTACACATGTATGGAAGACAGTAATGAAGTGAGAAATGTTGGAGAAAGACTAAAATTAGTATAGTCGTCCTTTGGTATTATTATCCAAAGAGACAGACATGAGCACATGAGCATGAGAAGAAAAAATAAAAAGTGTGTTTGGGAAAGAGCCTGGATGTCTTAGAAAAAAACCAACATTTGTGAATCAAAAGTCCTGCCTGGTAACATTTTTGGAAAGGTTGTGCACCAAAAATATTCCTGTCCAGTAACAGTGTAGGCGAGGTTCTGCACCCACAAATCTGTCTGATAACACTCCAAGAGGGCCCTCCCCATACCTTGGAAGATTTCTACCAGATAACATTTGGTGGGGTGGGAATTGGAGGGAAGAAGATTGCCAGTTCCCATAAAAACCCCAGTCTAAACACAGATGGGACGCTTGCTTTCTTCCAAGCTGCCCACCTGGTCTGTCAGGTGTACTCCATTAAACTTCGCTAACTTGCTTCCCGCCAATCTCTGTGTCTCTTCTGAATTCTTTCTCATGGGGAGACAAAAGCTGACCACCATGCCAGCCTTGCCAGTAACACACTCTGTGCTTGGTCTGCCTCCCCAAGGGATAGTAGGGATGGTTCATCTGGGACCCCTCACAAACATCAAATCCTTAGATGCTCAAATCCTTTATATAAATGGTGTCGTATTTACAGGTAACCTATGCACATTCTTCTGTATACTTTAAATCATCTCTAGATTACTTATGACACTAATGTTATGTATATGCCATGTAAGTAGCTGTTATACTATATAGCTTAGAGAATAATCACAAGAAAAAAATCTATGTGTTTAGTACAGACACATTTTTTCTTTCTGAATATTTTCAATCCAAGGTTGGTTGAATCCAGGGTTGTAGAACCTATGGATACAGCAAACCAACTATATATATGCAAACAAATATATGGTTATGCACACTTATATAAATATAGACTCACACAAATATGTGAATGTATTTATATGTAGAGAGTGATATACTTACATACATGGAAAAAGTCACACAAAAGATGGGACAGTGAACACACAATTTGGGAATCTCAAAGACTGGACACAAACCGTGGCCACTCTACACGGTTTCCATTAGCCTGGGATTGACCATGGTTCACTCTGAGGGCACCTTTGCCTGCCAAGTGGGGAGCACCTAGAGGGAACATGAGGACCAGTTCTCCTTTTTTTTTTTTAATTTTTTGACAGGCAGAGTGGACAGTGAGAGAGAGACAGAGAGAAAGGTCTTCCTTTGCTGTTGGTTCACCCTCCAATGGCCGCTGCGGCCGGCGCACCACGCTGATCCGATGGCAGGAGCCAGGTGCTTCTCCTGGTCTCCCATGGGGTGCAGGGCCCAAGCACTTGGGCCATCCTCCACTGCACTCCCTGGCCACAGCAGAGAGCTTGCCTGGAAGACGGGCAACCGGGACAGAATCTGGCGCCCGACCGGGACTAGAACCCGGTGTGCTGGCGCCGCAAGGTGGAGGATTAGCCTAGTGAGCCGCGGCGCTGGCTGAGAACCACTTCTCAATAGCACCTTCAATAGCTGAAGTGTTGGTAGTGAAAATGGAAAAAATAAACCAACAGGGATTCAGACCCCAGAGTCCCTTACTGTTTCAACGGCAGCTTCCAGTCTGACAGCCTGTGTACTCCCCAGGAGGAGTGATGGAGGTCCCCAGATGCTGCTGAGAGGGAGTTGCCACTGGCCAGTGAGGTGATGGCTCTCATCACAGCATCTGACTTACTGAAGTCAAGGGATGAGGTATTTCTTTATCTGGAGACACACACACATAATACCTCTCTCAAAATGTTACTAGAGATGAACTTTGTTAAAATTTCAGGGGATTTTCAGTTTCTTTATATTTTTTCTTTATAACTTCTACATAAAACACCTCAGATATGTATAAAACTAAACTTCCTTGACTGCAGGATATAACAAAGAGAACTTCCTGTGATTTGAAAAGGCCAATGTTTGCAATTCCCTAGAAGTTTCCCTGAAAACAGTCTGTTGTTGCAGTTGTAATGCTCTAAGTGCATTTCCTAAAGTAGCTGCACTTTTATAAACCATAAAGCAGCATCCACACTTGGTTATCATTACCTTTCCTATGTACACGTTAGTATCTGGTGATCATACTCCTCTTAAGAGACCACTCTATCAAAACACTAATCTGTAATTCAAGCTGTCACAAAAACACTAAAGGACTTTATAACGGAGGATCCCTGCATTGTGAGACCGCCATAATTACCCACACATGTAAATAGTAGTCTCCAAGGCAGAAAGTCACATCAGAGAGAAGGCTGTGCAGAGGTTTCAGTTGGTCTATTGTTCTTCCCTCCTTGAGACACACAGCCAGAGTACTTCTTTCTTGCTGTGTAGTGAGGTGGCCAAGTTCCTTCCAATGAAGCGTGAGTGCAGAGGTGCCGTCACTTCCAGGTCTGGCAATGAAAGCCAGCCTGTCACCTTCTGATGCTCTTTTTCCTTCTGTCTGCCTGCTCCCCTACCTTCTTCATCTCACTACCTAAGGCAAACAAAAAGCTGTCTGCCGGATTAGCAAAGCCACCATCAGCGTGGGGCTCTGACTGTGTGGCGCATTCTACTCCCCACTTCCACCCCCACCTCATACCTCATTAAAGCCTCAAGTGAGCAAAAAGTTAGCCACAGTCATTTAGGCCTTGAGTCGTCAGGCTCTTTGTTGCTGCCATCTTGCCTACCCCAACTATGAACAATGGCAGATTCACATACATGGTTCATAACTGGCTGCACAATGAAATTTTTTCTCTGAAGTTGTCTTCATATGAATCCTCAAACTCTGTGGTGGTTCATCTATGCATGTCAGACTAGCTAATTAGTTAATTTGCTCTCCTGAATGCAAAACTATTCCTCTTTTCACTCAGTATGGAACAGGCACACACACGGTGGGGTATATCTCAGGTGCTAAAAGTTATGCAGAGCCGTGTTGTCTCCTGGACCCATTGGGTTTGTTAAGATTATGGATGGGAATGTGATCGGGAAGCTGAAACTGCAGTTTTCAGAGAACAAAAATAACAACAACAAGCCTTAAATGTAGAGGAAGCCAGAGGTTGAAAATGACAGAACAAAAACAAAAATTAAATCAAATGTTCTGTTCTGGAATGGCTGCAGAAATTTCAGAAGAGCTGTCTCTCTCTGGGAGAAGTTGGCTGTTTCGATTTCTCTTCCTGATTCTGTCTGAGATGTTACTCAAGTGTAACAGAGCCTTTTACATGTATCCCACAGATCTGACTCCAGAAACATTGAGAAAAAATAGGAATACCGACTAAAGGTTTTCTAGAAGGAAGACTGCAGGGCTTTATACACAGAACACACAGAGAGTGATTTTTTAATTTATAAATCCTTAGAGAAATTTTATTTAGCTCAAAAGAAAGCTTTGTTTACTCTTGACAAGAGAAGGAGAGAATGGGAGAGTAGAGTTCCTTGAAGAAACTGCCTCCTGGAGATGTATGCTAGGGCTTTTAGAGTAAGGGTTGGGAAAGTGTTCAGGATGTATGTGGAAAAAGGGGTAGTGAGAGTGTCCTTCCTCATCGCAATATACATGCAGGATATAGAAAAAGGCGCGTGGGAGGGCCCTTGCAGTTCAAGCAGCATACATCTTCATGTATCACATATTTAAAACTCTGATGCAGACAGGTTTCTTGTACCTTTCTTTGGTTAATCGATGAACCGGCCTTCCCCAAGTACAATGCTGCAAGATAAGCTTTCCTGGGACATTTCCTTTTAAAAATAACTTAAAAATTTAGATAAGGTGAATAAGTTTCATGCAATTAATATATACAGATTTAGGAGCATGGGACATTTAGGAGATACTTCCAACCCTACCTTTCCTCCTACCCATGCTTTTGTACTCCCTCCTCCTTCCTTTCTTCCTCTTTTAAGTGTTACAATGACATACTGACATACTTTTAGTTTATTTTATAATAATGATTAACCCTCCACTACATAAAAAGTTAAACAAATAGTAAGGAAAAAAACCCATTGTTCCTTGATAGTAGAGACGAAGGCTGTAAAAATAATCAATTCCTGAAATGTCAATTTTGCTCATATACATTACATTTTTTTATTCTGTTATCACAGATCAGGAAATAAATATGGTGTGTGTCTTTTTGGGGCTGGTTTATTTCACTAAGTATAATGGCTTCCAGTTGCAATCATTTTGTGGTAAAAGAGAGGATTTTATTCCTTTTACTAATGGCTGAGTAGTATTCCATAGTGTATATATACCACATTTTCTTTATACAGTTGCTGGTTTATGGATATCTGGCTTGATTCCATACATAAGCTCTTGTGAATTGAGGTGCAATAAACATGGGGGTACAGAAAACTCTTTCATATGCTGATTTCATATCATTGGGGTAAATTCCCAGGAGTGAGATGGCTGGGTCATATGATAGATCTATTTTCAACTTTCTGAAGAATCTTCATACTGTCTTCCACAATGCCTGTACTAGTTTACATTCCTAGCAACAATAGATTAGGGTACCTTTTCCCTATATTCTCACCAGCATTTAATGTTTTTTTTATTTATATATGAGAACAATTAAAAAAAAGATTGATTGATTTGAAAGGTAAAACTAGAGAGAGAGAGTTTTCACTCACTGGTTCAATCCCCAAATGGCCATAGTGGCCACAGCTGGACAGATACAAAGCCAGGAACAACTTCTGGTACAAGGTCACCAGCACTTGGGTCATCTTTTGCTTTCTCAGGGACATTAGCAGGAAGCTGGATTGGAAGTGGAGCAGCCAGGACTTGAACTTGTACCCATATGGGATGCTGGTACTGCAGGCAGTGGTTTAATCTGCTAACTTCAGTGCAGGCTCTAATGAGACTCATTCTTTTTTTAAAAAGATTTATTTATTTATTTGAAAGACAGAGTTATACAGAGAGAGGAGAGACAGAGGGAGAGAGAGAGAGAAATGTCTTCCATCTGATGGTTCACTCCCCAATTGGCCGCAATGGGCGGAGCTGTGCCAATTCAAAGCCAGGAGCCGGGAGCCTCTTCTGGGTCTCCCAAACGAGTGCAGCGGCCAAGGACTTGAGCCATCTTCTACTGCTATCCCAGGCCATAGCAGAGAGCTGGATTGGAAGTGGAGCAGTCGGGTCTCGAATCAGCGTCCATGTAGGATGCCGGCACTTCTGGCCAGGGAGTTAACCCACTGTGCCACAGCACTTGTCCCCCTGCCTTTTTTTTTTTTAAAGAGAGACTCATTCTAACTGGGTTGAGGTGACACCTCATTGTGGTTTTTATTTGATTTCCCTGACGGCTGGTGATCCTGAGCATTTTTCCATGTGTCTGTTAGCCATTTGAACTTTACCTTTTGAAAAATGCCTATTCAAATCTTGTGCCCATTTATTAACTGGTTGTTTATTTTGTTATCATTGAGTTTCCTGAGCTCATTACAGATTCTGTATATTAACCCCTTATCAGTTGCATAGTTTACAAATATTTTCTCCCATTCTGTCTATTGCCTCCTGACTTCGCTGAGTGATTCCTTTGCTGTGCAAAAGCTTCTTAGCTTGATATCTCATTTGTCTATTTTTGTTTTTATTGCCTGTACTTCTTGGGTCTTTTCCAAGAAGTATTTGCTTATGTTAATGTCTTGTAGAGTTTCCCCAATGTTTTCCCCTAGTAATTTGAGGGGATCAGGTTGTATATTTATATTTTTTATCCATTTTGAGTAGATTTTTGTGTAAGGTGCAAGGTAGGGGCCTTGTTTCATATTTCTGAGCACAGAAATCCGATTTTCCCAGCACCATTTGTTGAAGAGACTGTCCTTGCTCCAGGGCTTGATTTCAGTTCCTTTGTCAAAGAGGAGTTGGTTATAGATGCATGGATTCATTTCTGCAGATTCTATTCTGTTCCATTGGTCTATATGTCTATTTTTGTGCCAGTACCAGGCTGTTTTGATTATAACAGCCATGTAGCATGTCTTGAAAACTGGTATTGTGATGCCTCTGGCTTTGTTTTTTTGTATAAGTTTGCTTTAGCTATTTGGGCTCTCTCGTATTTTCATTAGAATTTTTGCATAATTTTGTATCTGAGAAGAATGTCATTGGTATTTTAATTAGGATAGCACTGAATCTGTAAATTGCTTTGGGTAGTATGTACATTTTGATGACATCAATTCTTTAAATCCATGTACATGCAAGATTTTTCACTTTGCTGAGTGTTTGTTTTGCAGTGTGGAAGCTTCTCAGCTTGATGTAATCCCATTTGTCAACTTTGGCTTTGATTGCCTGTGCTTCTGGTTTTTTCCCAAAACTCTTTGCCTATGCCAATGTCTTGCAGAGTTTCCCTCAATGTTCTCCAGTAATTTGATGGTATCAGGTCATATATTTGGGTCCTTGATCAATTTTGAGTGTATTTCTTTTGTAAGGATCCAGTTTCATACTTCTGCATGTAGAGATCCAGTTTCCTCAACACTGTTTGTTAAAGATGCCGTCCTTGCTCCAGGGACTGATTTAAGCTACTTTTGTCAAAGATAAGTTGGCTGTGAATGCATAGATGGATTTCTGGAGTTTCTATTCTGTTCTATTTTTCTATCCATCTTTTTTGTGCCGGTAGCAGGCTGTTTTGATTATAACTGTCCTGTAGTATGTGTTGAAATTAGGTGTTGTGATGCTTCCAGCTTTGTTTTTGTTATATAAGATTACTTATTCAGAGTCTCTTGTGTTTCCATATGAATTTTAGCATCATTTTTTGGAGATTTGCAATGAATGTCATTGATTTGTTGATTGGAATTACATTGAATCTGTAAATTGCTTTTGGCAGTGTGGGCATTTTGATGATGTTGATCTTCCCATCAATGAACATGGGAGATTTTTCCATTTAAATGCTCTAGTCTATTTCTTTCTTTGGTGTTTTATAATTTTCATGGTTGAGATCTTTGACATCCTTGGTTAAATTTGTTCAAAGGTATTTAATACTTTTTGGAGCCTTTGTGATCTTAAAAGTTCTTTCTCAGGCATGGCATTGTCTGTGTATACAAAGGCTATTCATTTTTGTGGGTTGATTTTAAATCTTGTGACTTTACAAAACTCTTTTATTATGCGTTCCAATAGTCTTTTAGTGGAGTCTTTTGCTTCACCTATATAGAATCATGTCATATGAAAAGAGGGATAACCTGACATCCTCCTTTCCAATGTATATCCCTTTGACTTCTTTTTCTCACCTAATAACTCTGGTTAAAACTTCCATGACTATATTGAATAGCTTTGGTGGAAGTGGTCATCCTTGTCTGGTTCCAGATATTAGTGGAACTGCTTCCATTATTAGTTCCATTATTAGTGGTACTTTTCCCCAGTCAATAAGATGCTGGCTATGGGTTTGTCATCAATTACCTTGATTATGTAATAGAATGTTCTTTCTATACCCAATTTTGTTATGGTTTTTATCATGATAGGATGTTGAATTTTTTCAAATGCTTTTTCTGCATCTATTTATATAATCATATGGTTTTTATTCTTTAGTTTATTAATGAAATGCATCACAATTATTTTTTTCCTAGAAACCTTTTATTTAAGATGTACAAACTTCATGCATTTTATAAATACAACTTCAGGAACACAGTGATTCTTTGATTGTTGAACCATCACTGAGTACCAGGTATAAATCCCATTTGGTCTTGATGAATGATCTTTCTGATGTGTGATTGGGCTTGATTAGCTAGTATTTTGTTGAGGATTTTTGCATCTATATTCATCAGGGATATTGGTCTGTAATTCTCTTTCTCTGTTGTCTTTTTCTCATTTAGAAATTAAGGTGATGCTGGCTTCCTAGAAGGAGTTTTAAATTGTTTTTGAAAAGCTTGAGAAAAATTGGAATATGTTCTTCTTTAAAGTCTGGTAGAATTCAGCAGTGAAGCCATCTGGTCCTGAGCTTTACTTTGTCGGGAGGGTCTTTATTACTGATTCAGTCTCCGTCTTGGTTATTGTTCTGTTTAGGTTTTCTATGTCTTCATGACTCAATTTTGATAGATTATATGGCTCCTGGAATCTATTTCTTTTAGCTTTTCCAATTTGTTTGCTTATAGTTGTTTGTACTAATTCCTTATGATTCTTTTTATTTCTGTGGTGTCTGTTTTTACATTTCTTTTCTCAACTCTGATTTTATTGATTTGGGTCTTCTCCCTCTTTCTTTTAGTTAGTTGGGCCAATGGCATATCAATTTTGCTTATTTTTTCAAAATGCCAGCTCTTCATTTCACTGACTTTTTGTATTTTTTGTCTCAATTTTGTTTATTTTTTTCTCTAATTATTTCTGTCCTCCTCCTAATTTTGGGTTTGGTTTGTTGTTTTTCTAGTCCATGAGATGCATTCATAGCTCATTTATTTTATGAGTTTATAATTTCTTGATGTAGGCATTAATTGCTATAAACTGTTTTTGCTGTATTCCATAAGTTTTGATTTGTTGTATTGACATCTTCATTTCTTTCTAGGGTTTTTAAATTTTCTCCTTTTTATAGATTTTATTTATTTATTTATTTGAGAGGTAGAGTTACAGACAGAGAGAGGGCAAGACAGAGAGAAAGGTCTTTGATCTACTAGTTCACCTCCAAAATGTCCACAGTTGTCAGAGCTGAGACAATCCAAAACCAGGAGCCAGGACCTTCTTCCAGTTCCCCCATGTGGGTGCTGGGGCCAAAGCACTTGGGCCATCTTCCACTGTTTTCCCAGGCCATGGAAGAAAGTTGGATTGGAAATAGAGTGGCTGGGACTTGAACTGGAATATATAGGATGCTGTCACTGGAAGCAGAGGCTTAGCCTACTATGCCATGGTGCCAATCCCCTATTTCCCTTTTGATTTCATGTATGAAATGACTCACTATTCATTCAGGAGCACATTGTTCAGTCTCCATGTGTTTGCATATTTTCTAGAGCTTATAGAGTTGTTAATTGCCAGCTTCATTTAATTGTGGTCAGATTTCAATTTTTCTAATTTGATGAGGCTTTCTTGATGGCCTAGCATATTGTCTATCCTAGAGAAAGATCCATTCACTGATGAAAAGAATATATATTGTTCAAATTTGGGATGAAATGCCTTGTAGATATCAGTTAGGTACATTTGGTCCATAGTGCTATTAGCTCTATTGGCATTTGTTGATTTTCTGTTTAGTTAGTCTGTTCATTGATGAAAATGAAGTGTTGAAGTCCTCATTACTATTGTATTGGAGTCTATGTCTCCCTTTAGATTCATTAACATTTCTTTAAAATATCCATGCACCTTAGACTTGGGTGCATATACATTTATTATAGTCATGTCTTCCTATTGAATTGATCCCTTAATTATTACAGAATGCCTTTCTTTGTCTCTTTTAACAGTTTTTGTATTAAAATTATTTTGTCTGATATTAGGATGGCTACATCCTTTTTGCTTCCCATTAGCATGGGATATCTTTTTCCATTTCTTTTCAATTTCAGTTTGCATGTATCTTTGATATTGAGGTGTGTTTCTTGTAGGCAGCAAATAGATGGGTCTTTTTTTTTTTAATTCTGATCTTTACTTAAATATCCTTACTTTCTGTTTCTATTTTTATTTTTTTAACTTTAATTTAGTAAATATAATTTTCCAAAGTACAATTTATGGATTACAATGGCTTCCCCCCCATAACTTCCCTCCCAGTCACACCCCTCCCATCTCCCACTCCCTCCCCCATTCCATTCACATCAAGATTCATTTTCAATTATCTTTATACACAGAAGATCGATTTAGTATATATTAAGTAAAGATTTCGGGTCTTGTTTTTTAATCCATTAATCCATTCTATATCTTTTAATTAGAAAATTTGGGCCATTTACCTTTAAGGTTATATTGATAAGTAATGACTTGGCCTAATTTTCCATAACTATTCCTATTGTTTGCTTTGGATATCCTTTGTACTTTTACTAAGAGATTTTTTGCCATCTGTGTTTCTGTGTAGTACATCACTAGGCATCATTTGTAAGGCTGGATGAGTGGTGACAAATTCTTTCAATATCTGGTTGTTATGAAAAGTCTTTATTTCACCTTCACTTATATGTGAGAGCTTTACAGGGTACAATATTCTTTTAACATTTTTTTTTCTTTTAAGACTTAGACTATACCTCACCATTCTCACCTAGCCTGTAGATTTTCTGAAGAGAAATTAGCTGTCAGTGTAATTGTAGGTCCTACAAAGGTAACCTAGCATACCTCCCATATGAATTTTAGAATATTTTATTTGTTTTATTGCTGAAAGTTTGACTATAATGTGTAAAGATTGTAGTAAAGATCTCTTCTTGTAATGTATGTTAGTACTTCTAAGTCTCTTTATTTTTTCAAATTAGGGAAGTTTTCTGTTCTTATTTCACTGAACAGCCCCTCTAATCCATTATCTCTTTCCATACCTTCAGGAACTCCAAAGACCCATATGTTGACTCATTTGCTAGTATCCCATAGATCTCAAAATCTGTTTTTAATTTTTCTAATTTTTCTTCTTTTTTTGGTCTGAGATATTTCCAAGATTTGTCTTCTATCATGGATATTCTTTCTTCTGTCTAAGTCTTTGTTAATTATATCCACTGCATTTTTTTGACATAGTGAACTCTTCATTTCTAAAATGTAGCTTGTTTTCTCTACAAAAATCTCTATCTTATGGGAAAATTTTTCATCCATGTCACATGGATTTCTTTAATTCATGAATTTGATTCTCGTTGGTTTTGAGTAATCCTGTAATTATTCTTTTGAATTCATTTTAGGCATTTCACCAATCTTCAATTTCAATTCTAATATTGAACTGTTTTGTTCCTTTGGGGGAGTCATGTGGTCTTCCTTGTTTCTTATAATTTTACATTTTTTAGGCATTTGTGGAAATACTTGTTGGTTTTCTCCTCTGATGGGTTTTATCTTTGAATTATGCTTCTATGGCTTAGTGGATTATCTGCTTTTTCAGTGAATATCCAGTGGTTTATGCTTGGTGGGGCCAGGGAGCTCTTGGTCAGCACTCAAGGGTGGGTGAAGAATCCAGGATGACACCCAGATTGGGTGTGCTAGATCTCCTCTATTGTCAGCAAGGGGGAGGGTATGATAATATCTATTGGTTTAATAATACCCTCATCTCTCTTGCACGGTTTTCAATGCCCAAGGTTAGCCCATAGTGGATACAGCCCTCACCTGTGCTGGCACATAAATCACAAAATGGATCTCTGCAGACCTTAGTGTGAGCATGGAACCCTCAGCAATGACCCACCCCAGGCAGTCAGGGAACTGATATTGCCTAGAGTCCCAGCTATACCCCACGCCCTATTGTAATTCCCTATTATAATTCCATTGTCACAGTACATGGGGCTCTCATAGCCACAGGGTGCACAGGATCCCCTCTCAGCCCCGTGAGCCTTCCCCATCTACGGAGAGAGCAGAGAAATTCTGAGAGTCAGCTGACTGGGGGTGCTCTGCCTTAGCAGTTTGAGCCCCAGAGCCTGTGTAGCTTGAGAGGATTAGAGCAATTTACAATCCTAAACCTGCCCGCCCTCCGTCAACCCTCTCAGCCAGATTCAAAAAGTCAGTGTGGAATGGATTTTTCCCTCTGGAACATCTGCTCGTCACTTGCATGAGGGCTGCCACAGCCTGTACTGGTGTCAAGATTGTGCCTTCTCCCTGCTGGTTGCTGGGTACCCTTACAGGGGGATGGGGAGAAAGAAATGTGCTTTTCCTTTACTGGATTATTTGGGTACCCTGATGCCTGCTAGGGCTCCAGGCTGAACTCAGATTTGTGTGGTCTGCAAGGCTCTCCCTCATGCAACATCAGCAGTGGCACAGGCTGCTGCAGTCTGCCCTCACCCCACTCTCAGAAGCTGGCATCTCCTCCAGCACCCAGCTGTGGGAGTTGTGGGGGTAGCCCTGCTTGCTGCTGTGTGTCTGCTCTTTTCTCGATGCTCCAAGGCATCCTCTTTGTAGAATTTCCACTGCAAACGTCTCTCCAACTCTCCCCTGGGAATACACTTCCTTTGCTTTTCTTCTGCTTTCTTTTCCTGTTCAAAATCAGCACATCTTTTCCCCATTCAGCCATCTTGGAACTCCCAGGGAAATGTTTTTAAGGTCTCTCTTCACTCATCTGTCTCTACCAAATGCCTATACTTATCTTTTTTTCCCCTTCTCCCATTAGTCCCTCTCTGATCTTTGCAATGTGAATCCTGCCACTGATTCCACTAGGATATTTCTCTCCTTGGGATGGGCTAAAGGGTCCAATTTCTTTTCACTGATTTAAGGATGAGACATATATAAAGTTTAGCAGAGGAGTAAGATATACTAGCAAAGCAAAAACACACACTCTAGAGGGAGTATGGGCATGTTCCAGGGTGAACCTCAAGCCATGAGGTTTAGGGTCATCCCTTTATGTGATCCAGAGGCATATGGGGGTGGTTGTTTGGGTGGGATTTTCCAGAACAGGTCCAGGATGTCCAAAAACTTGGTGATTGCCCAATTTCTGGCCTTTATGGGAAATCTCAGAGATGTCATTGTGTCACGTGCATTATGGGAGTGGAAGTCTCATTTGTGGCAAATGTATAATGATGTTATAGTAGATGATAGGTCCTTATGGGGACACAGTCAATAGCTATGTTGGACACTTTTAACCAGCACCTGCTGTACTTCAATACAATAGTGATTTATGTTGCTAGCCATAGGAGGAATCTAAGAGGCCACCCTGGATGGGTAGCATGGGGACATATTTCCACCAGCTCTTCCTCTGATTCCTGTCTCCTTACCTATAAAATCCTAACCCAATATAAGGTAAGGGATGTCTGGTTAGAACGAAAGGGTTTGTGAATTCTAAGTGTTAATCTTTTTGTTCCTACCATATTGAAACTTAAGCTTCATGAAATTATTTCAATTATGTAGTTATTTTCTATTTTTTTCCACCCTTAGTTCCACAACAGCCCTATGAAATGAATTATAAAATGAAATTTTGGGCAAGGGAAAAGCCAAGAAATTGAGAGTGAGGCATACATTTCTAGTGATATCGACTGTAATTCATAGTTACTAGTTTGGGGAAGCTGATGCTCTCATTCACTGACATAAATGGTTAAGAACTGACTGAAGAACTTTGCGTATGCAAGTATGTATGTATATATGTATGTATGTATTTTTAGAAGGCTTTTATTTAATGAATACAAATTTCATATGTACAGCTTTTAGGAGTATAGTGGTTCTTCCCCTCATTCCCACCCTCCCAACCCCACTCCCATCCCACTCCCATCCCACCTCCTACTCCCTTTCCCATCCCATTCTTCACTAAGTTTCATTTTTAATTGACTTTATATACAGAAGACCAACTCTATACTAAGAAAAGCTTTCAACAGTTAGTACCCACAGAGACATACAAAGTATAAAGTACAATTTGATGACAAGTTTTCCTGTTGTCATAGTACAACTCATTAAGGACAGAGGTCCTTGTGGGGAGTAAGTGCACAGTGATTCCTGTTGTTGATTTAACAAATAACACTCTTATTTTTTATGTCAGTAACCACCCAAGGCTCTTGGCATGAGCTGTGAAGGGTATAGAAGCCTTTTGAGTACATAAACTCTTTGAGTATTTAGATAGGGCCATAACCAAAGCAAAAGTTCTCTCCTCCCTTCAGAAAAAAATACCTCCTTCTTTGATGGCCCCTTCTTTCCACTTGGGTCTCACTCACAGATATCCTTCATGCAGAACACTTTTTTTACCACTATGTCTTGGCTTTCAATGCCTGAAATGCTCTCATGGGATTTATCAGCTATATCTGAATGCCTTAGTGGCTGATTATGTGGTCAGAGTTTTGTTTAGGGCATTTGTCATTCTATGAGTCTGTTGTGTGGACTGCTTCCCATGTTGGAACTTTCTCTCCTTTGAATTCTATCTATTGTTATTATCAGACACTTGGTCTTATTTATGTGATCCCTTTGACACTTAATCCTATCTATATGATCAATTCCACACTTAATATGATCACTTTATCACTTAAGAATGGATTAGTAACACCTAGTTTAATGGGATTTGGAGTCCCATGGCATGTTTTTAGCTTTATCCTTAGGGTAAGTCCATAGGAATGTGTGCTAAACTGTACTGCTCCTACCTCTCTCATTCCCACTCTTATTTTTAACTGGGATCTATTTTCAATTGACTTAATCCATGATTAATTCTATGTTAAGTAAAGAGTACCCAATGGTATTATGTATGAAAAAAAAGAATTAAAAAATGAAAAGAAATAATAAACTGTTCCTTGACAGTCAAGAAAAGGGCTGTTCAAATAATTGCTCCTAGTAGTGTCAGTTTCACTTCTACACGTTACCTTTTAGGTGCTCTGTTAGTTAGCACAGATCAGGGAGAACATATGGTATTTGTCTCTTTGGAACTGGTTTATTTCACTAAATATAATGTTTTCCAGATTCATCCATTTTGTTGTAAATGACCAGAATTCATTTGTTTTTACTGCTGTGTAGTATTCCATAGAATACATATCCCAAAGTTTCTTTATCCAGTCTTCCATTGACGGGCATTTCGGTTAATTCCATGTCTTAGCTATTGTGAATTGAGTTGCAATAAACAAAGAGGTGCAGATGATTTTGATTTGATTTCACTTCTTTTGGGTGAATTCAAGGAGTGGGATGCTTGGGTCATATGGTTGGACTAGATTCATATTTCTGAGGTATTTCCAAACTGTTTTCCACAGTGGCTTTACCAGTTTGCATTCCCACCAACAGTGGATCAGGGTACTTTTTTCCCCACATTCTCACCAGCATTTGTTGTCTGTTGATTTCTGTATGAAAGCCATTCTAAATGGGGTGAGGTGAAACCTCATTGTGTTTTTGATTTGCATTTCCCTGATGGCTAGTGATCCTGAACATTTTTTCATGTGTCTGTAGGCCATTTGGATTTCCTCCTTGGGATTTCCTCTTTTGAGAAATGTCTAAGTATTTTGCCCACTTCTTAACTAGGTTGTTTGCTTTGCTGTAGTTGAGTTTTTGGTCACTTTATATTTTCTAGTTATTAATCCTTTATCATGGTTTGCAAATAATTTCTCCCATGCTCTTGGTTGACTCTTTCCTGACTATTTCTTTTGCTGTATAGAAGCTTCTCAATTTGGTATAATCCAACATGTTAATCTTGGTTTTTATTGCCTGTGTCTCTGGGGTCTTTTCCAGGAACACTTCGCTTATGCCGATGTCTTGCAGGGTTTCCCCAATTGATCTCTAGTAATTTGATGGTATTGGGTCATAGATTCAGGTCTTAAATCCAGTTTGAATGAATTTTTGTATAAGGTGTAAAGTAGGGTTCCTGCTTCATACTTCTGCATGTGGAAATCCAGTTTTCCAAGAGACTGTCCTTGCTCCATGGAATGGTTTTAGCTCCTTGGTTGAATATAAGTTGGTTGTAGATGCTTGAATGGATTTCTGGCATTTCTATTCTGTTCCATTGGTCTATCCACCTGTTTTTGTACAGTACGAAGTGATTTTGATTATAACTGCCTTGTAGTATGTCTTTCTTTTTTTTATTTGACAGGTAGAGTTATAGACAGTGAGAGAGAGAGACAGAGAGAAAGGTCTTCCTTCCGTTGATTCACTCCCCAAATGGCCACCATGGCCGGCGCTGTGCAAATCTGAAGCTAGGAGCCAGGTGCTTCCTCCTGGTCTCCTATGTGGGTGCAGGGGCCCAAGCACTTGGGCCATCCTCCACTGCCTTCCTGGGCCACAGCAGAGAGCTGGACTGGAAGAGGAGCAACAGAGACTAGAATCCAGTGCCCACATGGGATGCCGGCGCTGCAGGCGGAGGCTTAACCAAGTGAGCCATGGCGCTGGCCTCTAGTGGTATGTCTTTTTTTTTTTTCTTTCAAACTTTTATTTAATGAATATAAATTTCCAAAGTACAGCTTATGGATTACAATGGCTTTCCCCCATAATGTCCCTCCCACCCGCAACCCTCCCCTTTCCCACTCCCTCTCCCCTTCCATTCACATCAAGATTCATTTTCAATTCTCTTTATATACAGAAGATCAGTTTAGCATACATTAAGTAGAGATTTCAACAGTTTGCTGCCACACAGAAACATAAAGTGAAAAATACTGTTTGAGTACTAGTTATAGCATTAAATCAAATGTACAGCACACTAAGGACAAAGATCCTACATGAGGAGTAAGTGCACAGTGACTCCTGTTGTTGACTTAACAAATTGACACTCTTGTTTATGGCATCAGTAATCACCCTAGGCTCTTGTCATGAGCTGCCAAGGCTATGGAAGCCCCCTGAGTTCACTGACTCTGATCATTTTTAGACAAGGCCATGGTCAAAGTGGAAGTTCTCTCCTCCCTTCAGAGAAAGGTCTAGTGGTATGTCTTAAAGTCTGATATTGTGATGCCTCTGGCTTTTTTTTTTTTTTATAAGATTGCTTTAGCTATCCGATATCTCTTGTGTTTCTTAATGAATTTCAGAATCATTTTTCTAGATCTGAGAAGAATCTCTTTGGTATTTTTATTGGTATTGCATTGAATCTGTAAATTATTTTCAGAAGAATGGACATTTTAATGATATTGATTCTTCTGGTCCACAAACATGGAATTTTTTTTTTCAATTTTTTTGGTGTCTTCTATTTCTTTCTTTAAAGTTTTTCAATTCTTGTCAAAGAGATCTTTGACCTCCTTGGTCAAATTTATTCCAAGGTATTAAATTTTTTTGTAGCCTTTGTGAATTGGATTGATCTTAGAAGTTCTTTCTTAGCCATGGCATTGTCTGTGTATACAAATGCTGTTGTTTTCTGTATGTTGATTTTATATCCTGCTATTTACCAAACTCTTGTATGAGTTCCAATAGTCTTCTAATGGAATCTTTTGGGTCCCCTATATATAAAATCATATCATCTGCAAATAAGGATTTTTCGACTTCATCCTTACCAATTTAAATCCCTTTGATTTATTTTTCTTGCCTAATGGCTCTAGCTAAAACTTTGATGACTATATTGAATAGCAGTGGTGACAGCAGGTATCCTTGTCTGGTTCCAGATCTCAGCAGGAATGCTTCCAACTTTTCCCCATTCAAAAGGACGCTGGCCATAGGTTTCATAAAGAGCCTTAATTATGTTGAGGAATGTTGCTTCTAGACCCAATTTGCTTAGAGTTTTCAACATGAAAGGTGTTGTATTTTATCAAATACTTTTCCTGCATCTATTTAGATAATCATATGGTTCTTGTTCTTCAATTTGTTAATGTTTATGCATTTTGGATTTCATTTGTACTTTTGCTGGGTAATTATCTGTGTTCATCTGCTTTTGTAGTGATGTTCCTGTTTCTGTGTGTAGCACATCTTTGAGCATCTTTTGTACAGCTGGGCAAGTAGTTACAAATTCTTTCAATTTCTGTTTGTTGTGGAAGATCCTTATTTCTCCATTCATTAATGAGAGTTTTGCAGGGTACAGTATTTTGAATTGACAGTTTTTTTTCTCTTAGGACTTGGGGTATGTCTCACCATTCTCTTCTTGACTGCAGGGTTTGTGATGAGAAGTCCAGGGTGAGTTTAACTGGGTTTCCTCTGAATGTGATTTGTCATTTCTCTCAGGCACATTATAAGATCTTTTCTTTATGTGTTACTGAGGAGAGCTTTACCACTATGTGTTGAGGTGAGGATCTTTTCTGGTCACATGTATTGGGAGTTCTGTGTACTTCCTGAACTTGGATGTCTCTTTATTTCTCCAGATTGGGAAAGTTCTCTCTCATTCAAGAAGGCCTTCTAATCCTTTCTCTGTTTTGATGCCTTCTGGAATTCCTAGGATCCATCTTTTGGATCATTTGATAGAATTTTGCAGAGCTCCAACTGTGTTTTTCAATTTACTTATTTCTTCTTCTTGTGTTTGGTCAGACTGTGTTATTTCTAGAAATTTGTCTTCTGGTTCTGATATTCTTTCTTCTATTTCATTTATTCTATTATTGATACTTTCCACTGTATTTTTTATTTGATCTATTGAATTCTTCGTATCTAGTATTTCATTTTGACTTCTCTTCAATATCTCAATTTCTTGGGAACACTTTTCATTTAGATGGTGAATTTGTTTCTGATTGCTTCTAAGTAATCTGATGACTAATTTTCTGAATTCTGTTTCTGGCATATCCTCAATCTCTTCTTCTTCAGCTTCTATTTTTGAAGAGGAGATACAGTGGTCCTTTGTGGGGCTCATACTGTCTTCCTTACTCTTACTGAAGTTTTCCCTTTGTTTTTCAGCATTTCCGGTTGCTTTTATTTTTAATATGTGTTTTGGTGCTTGAGATGAGGTTTCCCTGTGCCATGAGCTGCCATGTGTCTGTGTGTTGCCAGTGGAAACCTGCAGCCCTGCCTCTGGAAGTCCTGCTCACTTCTGGGTGATGATGGGGGCCGATAGGAGAGCTCTGGTGCACTAAGCCCCACCTACTTGGGCCAGGCTCTGGTGTGTGAAATGAGCTAGGGAGTTCAATTTTTAGAACATCTTCCTGGGGCAGGGGGTTGTGAAGTTACCCTCACAATTGGTGGGCATATGCATGGGAGGCAAATGTCGTAGCACCTGTTTACAGTCAGAGATGTAAAGAGCAATATGGCTTCTCCCAGCTGGCTACAAGTCTGACTGGGGGGAGGTGAAGATGTGGATGGGCAGGGGTGTGCCTGAGTTCTCCATCTATTCCCCTATTCTTCCCACTTGGAACTTCAAACACAGTTCACCTGGCTTTCCCGCGAGCTGCTAACCGCAGCTCCCTGGACTCATAACCTTGTGTCTCTCCTGGTCTGCCGAGGGAGGGTGAGGGTGAGGATGTGGGGTCAGTCTCCCCGTTCAGCTTCTCCACTGCACCTCTGCTGCTCCTCTGTGCTCTTTGCTCCCTCTGTATGGACCTGCTCAGTTTCTGTTAGACTCCTGGGCTTCTCTGCACAAAACTCGCACAGCTCTGTCACCAGCTTGTATCACCTTTCCTTAGTAACTATCTATTCCCCCCACAACCCCATGACTCAGAACATCCTGTTGCTATACCCCACCCCGTGAATATTTATTTTTAATTATGAGGTTGATTTCCATTTTTTGCCCAGGAATGTGAGGCTTTGTGGTGAATAAATGAGCAGCTGTGTAAGGGTTGCTTGTTCTTGATCTATCTTTGAGGATAGGCTCTTCAGTCTGTTTGCCCCAAGCTTCTCCTGAAGCAAACCAAACTGAAGCACTTACTCCAGCCATGTAAGGCTGTGGTTCTCTTCACATCTTTGCTCTATGATGAGAAATGATGGTGATAATCTGGCAGTGCTATATCTACATCTCCCTGGACCTGGAAACCTGGAGGGGGCTACTGTGAACCAGTGATGATCTTGGCACGGGCATTTTAATTTCTATTCCAAGTTCTTGCCTCACACAGAAACAAGAATTCCAAGCAGAGATTAGTGATGTGCACAAGTAGGAACAAGTTTACTTGACAGTGAGGTAATAGACATACGTTTACACACAAGTGTGGGCTGCCCCACATGGCAGAATATCCATCACGAGTGAGCTGGAGGGTTGCCCATGAAAGAGAGAAAGAAGGCAGTACCTCTCAACATGGTCTGGAGTTAAAAGAGCTCTCTCTCCCATTCTCAGCCTCTTTTCATGAGGTAGGGGTGGTATCTTACTCAGGTATACAAATAGGATGTGGCATCCTGGGAAGATGGACATATCAAACTGACAGCTAAAGCGACAAATATCACTTTGCAGGGTTGTGAAAATTCCAGCTTGTTTGAACTTCTAACTGCGTAGTTGTACCATATCAGTGAGAGTAGGTGAGTATAAGAGATTCAACCATAGTGAAGACTTGAGGTCTTCTGAGCTAGCGGTTGAGCCTCCTAATCCTGGGAGATCATTTCATACCCCTCACTAGGGAAGAAGGTTCTAGAGACTCCTCCTTCTGTTGTTCTGTCCCTTTGGCCTGAACCTTCTGGTGGCTGGCAGCCCACCTGGAGTCTCACTGTCAGATGCTTGGCCACACCCTTCTGAGTAATGGATCTCTGGAAGCCCTGAAATCTTCACATCACCTGCCATCACATCCTTTGTGACATCTGCAGTTGGCAAATGGGCTTACGGTCTTCTTTCCCCTCTAGTCCTTTATCCCTGAAGTGAAATAAAGCTACACATTCGTCAACGTGTGTTCCCACACATTTTGCTTTGGAGTTCTTTTGTAATTCTTTGCTGTCTAACAGTACCTGTCTTGAGAAGCATGGATTCCCTGCCCTTTCAGGACACATTGTATTTCCAAAAGTGGCATGACACAAGCTTGTGTAGATGAAAGGGCCAAGCCTGTTTTGCTAGCTTCTGTTTAGCTCATTCGACTTTGGTGGTATCATAATATGGTTTCATGCTTTCTGGGTGTGTAAAACTGATGTAGCATAATTTAGTTGGCTGATCTATGCATTTTTGCTCTATTGTTTAAAAATTACATAGTTGCATAGTTGCATAGTAGATACAACCTTGCTGGCATGGATCTCAGATAAAACACTACTGTTAGTGATTATCAGAAAGGTATTCTTCTATGGAAGGAGAAAAAAAGAGTTCTCTGAAGAAACCAAGCCAAATGGCTATTTTAACATAGTCTTTATTTTTTCTTCCCATAATTTCTAAAGAATGTACATCCCACAGTGATATGTGTGATTTAATGGCATCTTGCATCAGTAGTGTTAAAAATTAGTGACAGGTTTAATCACAAAACCCTATGGCTATTTTCTAAAATAAACACATGAATGCATAGCCTAAAAATGTAGCAAGTAGGAAGGTGATGTGATTGCCTTAAATATCAAGATAATTTAGTGCAAACTAGTTGTTGTAATAATTAATATAACAGCTGTTCACCACAGACTATATATTTATGGAAATCTTGATGTATCTAAAATCAATAAAAAATTGAAGCTCCTAATTTATTTGTATATGTCTTTATGAAAATGAAATCACATTCTGAAGGAAGTTTGATACCATGAGTGATTATTAGTTGTTTGCCTTTTGTAGTTGGCTCAGTAAAATTCAGATAACTCTCTCAAAATAAAAAAGCAATTTTCAATGGTTTGAGAAAAATGTCCGAGTCTGTGTGTCATGAAAGAAGCAGTATGCTAGCTTGGTTAGTTTACCCTCAATCTTTAGACCCTTCAAGTGGAAATTTCGTGCTATTTCCCTCTTAAAACCCTTGTACAAGTTCCTTGTGTCTGGTGCCGTCCCACCCATTCTGCCTCTGCCTAGTCCTGCCACTCATGGCTACAACTTAAATCATTAACCAGGAGATTTCCCCTAATCCGCCATCAGCTCAGTTAATTTCCCATTCTATTCTCCTCTTAAGCCTATACTTCCTGTACAAAGCACACTTGCTTTGTTTGTCTCCTCCCTTCACATTTCATACTTCTCTAAGGAGCATAACAAGTATTTTGCAGCATAACAAGTATTTTGTTGACTTTTGTATCCCCAGTGTCTAGCATGTCCCTTAGATTATTGAATGGGTGGGTTTATTTTAGGGACTGATATCTGGACAGCTTATGATAGGCCCTTGCATTTAATTGCTTTTTTACATATATACACAGAGTTTAACAAAAGATTAAGAGTTGTCTAAGAATAATCCAAGATCATTCTCTAATGGATCCATTGGTCTTCTTTCATTAGACAGATTGTTCATTAATTATTCTTGGCCCAGTTGAAATAAAGGTCATTGAGCTTTATGTCAGGTATCATACAGGACACTGAAGATATGGTGATTAACTAAACCTAGCTCATGTTCTCCGTTAGCAAATCAGATAATGGATAGATAAGCTGCTAGATCAGTGGGCAAAAGAGAATGTCAGCATTTTTAACTAGAAGGATTAGACAGTGCGAACAAAAAGGATAGGCAGAAGAAAACCTTAACCTAAAATGCTTTAGTAATAAGAGGGGTAAATTTCCTTTTTAAGTAGTCTTAAAATTTCAGTTATTTATTTGTCAGTAATGCTGGCTATGGAATGGAAACAGAATAGCTGTGGGAGGAAAGTACCAAGCTTGATTAATGCACAACAAATCTCTTACCTTCAGTATGATTGGACACAAATTGCCTCTTATCCAAATGATGGAATTCAGAAACGTCTCAAAATATGTTAAGCCAAAATGCATAGCTTACTGCAATCAGAAGTGTGAGAAATACTTTCATGGGTGGACTAGTCTCCTTACAACTTGACACATTCTGAATAATCATGAAAATACTCAAATATACTGTCATTGTTGTATATTATTAAAAGGTCTGTTTTTTATAAAGGGATTGTTTTGGCAAAAAATAAGGTTTATCAAAGGTAGTATTTATATATGATGCTGCTCTTTTCCCCTGAACACAGAAAAAAGGAGTGAAAGCACAAAATGATGCCAGAGAACACAAAATATGATGAACATTGTTGTTTTGCAGAGCACCTAACAGTTGGGAAAGTGCTCATCTCTTGCCATACCATAACCACAGAGATCTCGCAAATCTTTCAAGTATGGATGGTCTGACAAGCTGCTTGTCTGTGAAGGCACAATTTTCCTACCTGGAGCAATGCATGGGCAGGTGCCCAGGATTAGCTCCTGTCAATTACTGGTCCTTCTGACCAACTATGGTAGCAAGTTCTAATGTTTAAACTTATTCACCTTTGGGGTGAATGTTTGGCAGTGTTTAAGTCTCCAGTTGGGATACTTGAACCCCATATTGGAGTGCCTGTTTTGTGTCCTAGCTACTCCAGTTCTAGTTGAATTTCCTGCTACTATACATCCTAGGAAGGCAGAAGATGATAGTCCAAGTACATGGGTCCCTGCTACCCATGTTGGAGACCCAGATTGAATTCCCAGATTAAGCTGCTTTGAGAATTTATGGAGTAAATCAGCAAGTGGAAGATCTCTGTCCTCTCTCTCTCTCTCTCTCTAAATGAAATGAGAATAAATAAAAAATTAAAACAAGACCAATTTAGCTTAAATTTATGTGATTATATGACAGTAGTATACTAAAAGAAAATGAGATGTCAGAAATTCAAATGAGAAATGCATCCATTTTTATCCTTGGTATGTAGATATTTTGGAAGAAAAGCTGTGTGTTGAGAGTCACCTACAAGGGCAACTATAAAAGCACATGCAAAGGCATGGAGGGCATCAAAGTATTTAGAGTTGATCTCGTGTATTCCCAGGAGGCATTTTAGTTACCCAGGGATATAATAGTTAAGACCACAGGGAACAAGTAGATGTTATTATTGTTGTTTTAATTTATTTATCTGAAAGCGGGGAGGGAGGGAGGGAGAGAGAGAGAGAAAGAAAGAGCTATTGATTATTCACCTGCCAGTTTACTCCCCAAAAGGCTGCAACAGCTGGGCCAGGCCAGACAGAAGCCAAGATGCAGTAACTCCACCTGGGGTCTCCCACTAAGTGCAGGGATCCCAGCCATTTAGGCCATACTCCACTGGTTTCCTAGGCACAATAGCAGGGAGCTGGAAAGGAAGTAGAGCAGCCAGGACTCCAATGGGCACTCTATTATGGGATGCCAGCATCACAAGTTGCAGCTTATCCTGCTGTGCACAATGCAGGCTCTCCACCTAGAGTTTTATCCCATTTACTTCTGACTAGCTGTCATTGACCGTGGATTGGTTACTTCTCTATGTATGTGTGCATCAGTCTCTTTAATGACAAAATGTGTCTCCAACAGCAATCAGTTGCTTCTCATAAGGTCGGTATACAGATAAAGTAACATACTTACCATGCTTATAACAGCTTCTGGCCATGTAAGTGCACAACGCACATTGACCACCGCCTTTCCACAGGCTGGGAATGAGCCGCTTTACTGCTCAGACCAAGGCAGCACCGGTTCAGATCCTTAGCAGGTGCTCCTTCCCACAAGGCTTTTTGCCTGTCTGGACCACTCCTTTCTAAGGTAGGGCTGATTTATTTCAGTTACAAGACCTGGTGCAGGCACATGAATAAAGCAAGACAGTTATTATGTCCCTTGAAGAGATAAGCTAGCAGAATACGTGATGGCAGGAAGAAGGTGATAAGCCCCAAGGCCAGGGTGCCCACTTATGATTCCATAAAATCACAGAACACAGATTCTAAGAGTGATAAAGCCTTTCACACCTCATATATGCCAACCTCCTATCTGATTAATAGATTCCTTTATTAGCTCACAACCAAACAGTCTGGCCTCTGCTTGTCAAGATAACTTGGCAAGGCTGTGTAATGAGGGAGGGAGTGGGAAGAGCCAGGAGGCCTGGGCTTCAGCTGGGAGTGACTCCCTTTTCTCTTCAGATGGAGGCCAAGGGGTTGCAATCGGGTGCCCTCCAACGTTTCTCATCAGAACTTGCTCATATTCCAAGACTCAGCAACTTTATAACCTTGAAGGACAGCCTCTCTCTCTCTTCACTGGGCAGCTGTACAGTTAAAGAGTTTTTTTCATATATACTCTATTTTTATCTGTTGGTCTTAGCTCTATGCTCTGGATTCACAGAGAATAAGTTCATTATGTCTTCTGTGTGAATCCCGTAAGCATTTGAAGGCAGCTCTCCCGGCCTCGTGGAGTCCTCCCTCCCTCTGAACACAGTCAGACACACTCTTGTGCATGTACTGCTTCCAGCCCTTACTGCAGAGGACTCCTGCTTCTGCACCATTCAGCAAACCTCCTCTGATCTCCAGCTCCTTATTCTGCCTTTCTCTTATCTCTCTGTAGGTGTGCAAGGTCTCTGTCCCCACCCACACCCTCCAGTCAGTGCACTGTCAGCCTATTGATGAGTGTGGCTTCTGCATCAAGCAGCCGATAGCAAAAGAATCACCTACCCAAATCAACAAAGACATCAAACCCCAGCATCAACTCACTCTAGTATGGCAGAGAACACTGGACAGTTCAGGTAAGGCTTGGTGTCTCATTTCTGAGGTTTGATAAATGCTAAAATGCGGGATACAATGGTTGCTATTGTGCAGGATACCTGAGGTTGAACTGTCCCTAGGGAATGGGCCATTAGTCTCTTTCTGCATCTGCAGGCTGCACACACCACACACTGGCTTCTCAAAATGGATGGGGCGTGTTTACTGTGGAGGATGAGCATTGCTGTTGATTATCTCGGATGCCTTTATGTTTCTTGCTTCCTCTATCCCTCCACTTTTCTATTCAGAACTTTGTAATGTCTTTTGGAAGTCCCATCTTGTCTCAACTCTACAAAAGGAGGATGGGAGAGCTTTTCTCCATGCTTTGATTTCAGCATTCAAGGGGATGCAGCTCCCCTTAAATAGGAAGGTGGTGATCATGTGGCACATGGACTGAAATAACTCCAAGGAGGGTTTAATAAGGGAAATACAGAGTCACTCAGTTGCTGCTTCCCAGTTCTCCATTGGATGACTTCCAACCCTTTTGGGTCCTATGTAAGTTGAACTGCAAATATGTTCTTGGAAGGGTAACAGTAGGCTGTTACCATCCACCTAAAGAATTTAAAGGAGGCTCAGTAACAAAGGGAATCTACAATGCTGGCAAAAGCCTAGCTTCTGCGGAAGAATGGGGCTGATTAGAATCAAACCTTGCCTTCCTTATGCAGTAGCTGGGCCACGCACAGGAAGTGGTGATCCTGAATGAGGCTGTCCTGTGTGACCAGGGCCCTGAGTTCCTGCAGGCACACCTGGCATCCCATGAGCCACCAATACCTTTTTGCCTAACAGTGTCCATGAAGTGTGCCTGTTCTTATGTAAAGTGTGCATTGCTTTAGTTCATCAGTTAAAGGTTTGTTAAGCTTCCCTGGAAAGTATGAGAATATTTATTACAACATCCCCCCCCCCAAAAAAAAAAAACTCCCTTTCTAGGCAGATTCACAAAGAAGTACCTGAATAAAGGATAAAGGAACTAATCATTGGAAAAGTGGCTGGTAAACTGGCAGACTTGGTGAACATGGAATATTTCCTATAATGTCAGGCCCTAGATGTGACTAAGGAATGAAACTGGACATTGATCTCTGAGAGATCTTCTATATTCATTTCATAAAGCCAGACACTACATTTAACCTAATCTAATAGAAACAATGAGTGTTCTGGAGAAAACACATGGAGTGACTTTCAGGAATTTTTTATGACAAAGATATATGTTTTTAAAAATCAGATTTGCTTTCTTTGAGTCAGCAATCCTCTACTTTGGGGAGAGGCTGTGGAAGGAGGAGGGGTAACTGATACAAGCTATAATTCAGGAGGGCGATACACAGAAGGTCAGGCAGGACAGGATGATGTGTGAGATCACGTTAGAAATATCACCGGATTCCTTCGGGAGTTGTAAAGGTGTCTTAATTCTTGTCCTTGCCAAACATCTTATAATAGTACGACAAGATTTTATTTATTATCACAGTCAAATTGGACTCTCATGCTCTGGATAGGCCATGGGTGTGTGATGTCAGTCATAGCTCTGACAATTATCAGAATGGTTGTTAGGTTATTAAGTCAAGGAAAGGATTCCAGATGAGACTCTCCAAAGAAAATGCCATTTTCTTCCAATAAAAGTGCCTGTTTGCTTTTATTGGGCATCTAGTTGGTTTTCCATGGAAAGGGCCACATATTTGTGCCTACAGCAAGGCAAGGAAAGGAAAGGAAATATTCTGTTCTAAAATCAAGCTTCCCTGATGGGATGAATACCTTAATTTTTGCCTAATTCTGGTGTATTTTAATTCAGAGTGATTTATGCATATTGAACCTTTAAAAGGAAAGATTATAAAGTATGTAAATATACATTTCTACACATTAATATATGCCTATATTTATATCTGCCTTTATAGATATGACTAAGTGTATAAAGTATACATGTTACTAAATACTTAGGGTCAATCTTCTATCTTCTGATTTTTGATGCAAAGATAGATCTATCCTGTCAGATGCAGCCATGTCTATGAGAAAACAGACCCTTTGGGGAGAAAAGAACAGCAGTATTTGAGGACCTAATCTACTCTCAAGAAACGGTTCACCAGAACAGTTGCTTCAGTCTGTTTCAACCAAATCATTTTATATTTAACCTAATCATTTTTATGTTTAGCCTATTTACTTTAATCCATCAATTTTAATTTAATTACATATTTAACCTATTTATAGCCTCCTAGCATAGTCCACATGTTTGACCAATAATCATACCTACTTATATTATACATAAAATAAGATTAGACAGGTTCTCAGAGGCTCATCTTTGAGACAAATTTTAGTAACCCACAGTTAAAAATAAGGGGAAAAGAGAAATTTTTAGGAATAAGTTTTATAGTGCAAATAAAACATGGGCTAAAAATGCCAAGAGAAAAATGTATATGTTCAAACTTTAAATAATATCAAAAAATGGAAAATGTTAAACAACAGATCTAAAAAGTTGGTTTCTAATCCCATATCAGAATACCCTTAAAAATTAAATCTCAAGTAAGAAATCTATATTAATGTAGCTCTGTGGGAACATGGAGAATGTTGGTAATATTAATTGTAAGACAGTATCTAGGGTTTTTTTTTTTTTTTTTTTTTTTTTTTTTTTTTTTTTTTTTTGACAGGCAGAGTGGACAGTGAGAGAGAGAGACAGAGAGAAAGGTCTTCCTTTTGCCGTTGGTTCACCCTCCAATGGCCGCCGCGGCCAGCGCGCTGCGGCCGGCGCACCGCGCTGATCCGATGGCAGGAGCCAGGAGCCAGGTGCTTTTCCTGGTCTCCCATGGGGTGCAGGGCCCAAGCACCTGGGCCATCCTCCACTGCACTCCCTGGCCACAGCAGAGGGCTGGCCTGGAAGAGGGGCAACCGGGACAGAATCCAGCGCCCCGACCGGGACTAGAACCCGGTGTGCCGGCGCCGCTAGGCGGAGGATTAGCCTAGTGAGCCGCGGCGCCGGCCAGTATCTAGGGTTTTAAAAAAAATTTGCCCAATTGTTGGGGTTTCTAAACAGATAGCAAAGGGGAAAACATTTTATCATTTAAGATTTGCTGAAACAAATCAAGATCCTTTTAGCTTCTTACTTCTTGGAGATGCCTAAAGGGAGGCTATTGTTGATAAAATATGACACTCAATTATAATTAGCTGAACAGGAGACAGAGAGGCCTCTCTAGTTAAACCCCAATTAGAGGACACAACTGATTTTTCTTTTCTTTTTTTTTTTTTAACTGCAGGCCCCATCCCCCATCTTAGTTTAATGCTCCTCTGAAAAGCACTTTAAAACACAAAAGTATATTTAGTGAATCTTGATGTGAATGGAAGGGGAGAGGGAGTGGGAAAGGGGAGGGTTGTGGGTGGGAGGGACGGTATGGGGGGGAAAGCCATTGTAACCCATGAGTCGTACTTTGGAAATTTATATTCATTAAATAAAAGATAAAAAAAAAAAAAGTATATTTAGGAACAATGCACTTTTTTAAACTTTTATTTAATAAATATAAATTTCCAAAGTTAAGGTTCTGTTATGGTCATGTTATGAGGAGACTTGGATTTGATTCCACAGTGTGTTCCAGTCTTCGTGCTCCTTTGGCAACTCCACATGTTTTCCTAAACAGTAGCTTGTAGAACAAAATGGTTGAATAATTTGGCCCTGGGACATATTTTAAGCACACTCACGCCTGGCAAGGGCATGTAATAGCTACAATTTAACAATTCACCAGACAAAAATGAGCAAGCTACAATTCTTGGTTCTCAAATTTTTAATAATTAATGTGAAAAAAATGAAAATGAATGCCACTTCTGTGGTTTTCAATCAAATTAGCAGTTTCCATATTAGGACTTATTATTTTCCAAAAGTCACATGGTCTGGTCTGTACAAAAGTTTGTCACACAATCAATCATTAATAGGTTTGCCATTCTACAAGTGTTTATGTATACAGAGTTTAATCTGTAAGATGAAATGCAGCAGAAATGTATATTACAGCCTAAACAATTTAGCTTCTGACTAGTGAACTGAGATTTATATTGGATTATGTTTCAAAATAAAAGTGAATCACCCAGGAAATAATCATTTATGGCTAAAAATTTAGCATTTTAAAGTCATTAATAACTCCTGTGTTTGAATAATTAGATAGTAACAACTATATAACAACTTTCAGTAACAACTGAAAGAGTTTTGGAGCAACTTGTATGAATAACTGCATATTTTACATTTACCAGAAAACTTTAATATAAATTAATATAACTTATATAATGTAAAATTTAATATAAATTATTGAAATACCTGCTTGCTCATATAAACAATGGGTAGTTTTGATATGTTGCTCAAATATCCAAATACATTAACAAAAAAGGATGTACAGGCATATATAATGAGATTTCTTGCATTACGTTTATTTAAATATCTGGGAAAATTTGTTAGCTGTTGATCTTTACTTTTGGACAACTCACTGATCACTCAGTTGTCTGCATGTTCTAGCCAAGTTTCTCTAAGTGATGTGAGAACAGGGAAGGTAATCTAGCTGAGGTTTGCACTGGCCTGGAGGGAACAGCCTTGTTAAGGGCATTGAGCTGAATCAAATGGTGTCAAGTTGACCACTTACCTGTTGTGTTAAGACAGGGTTCTCCAGGGAAACATAATCAACAGGACATAGATGGATAGACAGAGGTAGATGGATAGATAGATGTAGACAGACTTACAGAAAAAGATTTATTATGAGGCAATGACTTCATGAATTATGGAGGCTGAGAAGTCCCACCACCTTTCATCTGCAAACCACAAGCCCACAAAGCCTGGTGGTGTGGTTTCAGTCCAAGCTAAAATACCCTAGAATGGTGAGCCAGCAGTATAAGTCTGGAGGTCTAAGAACCAGGAGGGCTGATAGCGAAGGGCAGAAGAGGATGGATGTCTCCCTTCCTCCATTTTTTTTTTTTTTTTTTGGTTCTATTATTTGTGCCCTTGACAGATTGGATGACACCCACTGCCATGGTGAGGGTGATCTCTACTCAGTCAATTGTTTCAAATGCTAATCTCTTCCAGAAACACTCTTACAGGTAGACCCAGAAACAATATTTTACCAGTCATCTGGGCATCCTTTATCCTGGTCAAGCTGACACACAAAATAAACCATCAGACCTGCTAATGCTCATGAACAAACTTCGTCTCATTTGTACCTCAGTGTCTGATATCAAATTAAAGGTCATTGCTACAGCTTCCATCTGCAGTTGGCTAAAGGAATATCATGAATTTTAAAACTCCAATTATACCCTTAGCCCACTGGAGCAGGGTCATATATAAAGAAAATGTGAAAAGATTTCAGAAAGATCGTGGACAAATGGAAGTAAAGGAATTTTCCATGCCATGAACTTTTCAAATCCTCCCTTATCCCCATCTCAAACAGGAAACCATCTGTTCCTGGGGTTGTCTACCCTCTGATAGTTGTTCTGAGTGTTCCTCGCCTGGGTCAAGGTCCTTCTAGTTGGGCTTGCTCCTGTCATCCAGGGTGAATGCTGGCTGGGGACGCGTGGAGGCTGGCGCTGCTGGTGCTGCTAGCCTCGGGCTCACAGTGCTCTTGCTTGAAGGTTGTCCTTCAGCGTCTGCAGACAGACGCTCTGGGCCCTGGCTCCTCTGCTCTGGACTTCCCTGTCCTTCCCTCGGCCCCTGGGAGTCTATGTCATCTTCACTTCCCTTTACTTGCCAAGCTGCTTCTCCCCTGTGGCTGCTCCCTGGCCCCAGGTTTCCAGAGTGTTTAGCAGCAGTGTGTGTCTGAAAAGGAAGTCCAAGTCTGGAAAATCAAGTGAAGAATGGGTTGTTAGAATGAGAATGCTTTCATTTAACTTCTGCTTAAATGTGTAAAAGTCCTTCAATGTTCTTGATGTTTGCAGATCTGTTTTCAGGAAAACAGGAATTGCAGTTAGAGGGAAAAATGCACATATTTCAGCAATACATGCAGGAATAAATTTAGTCCTGCCTTGGCCATGGGTAGCACTTTTCCCCCAGTGTTTATAAAACAGGGTTTGGTTCATAGTTCTAATTAATCAACTTGATTAAGTCGAGAGCTAAACAGTGGTTGCCACTTAGACAAGAAGATAAAAAGCACTGGGCCTTGCCAGAATAGTTTTTAAAATTTATTTAGTGATTTGAAAGGCAAAGTTAGAGAGGAGGAGAGAAAGAGAGCTCTTCTATCCGCTGGTTCACTGTTGTGAGTGGAGGGTCCCAAGGTCATCTTCCACTGCTTTCCCAAGTGTGTTAGCAGGGAGCTGGGTAGGAAGTGGAAAAGCCAGGACTCAAACTGGCACCTGTATGGGATTCTGGCTTTGCAGGTGGCGGCTTAATCCACTACACTGCAATGCTGATCCAATAACTTCTTTTTAACTGATGGTAAAAGAGTAGTCATTTCGTTATTACATGTAATAAAGCAAGTACTTAAGACTGTGCCATACAGTTGGTCTATCTGCAGCATATCCACAGAACTATTAACAAAAAAAAAGCATTTTTTTTTCATTTAGTGCAAGTAGAAAGTTTATTTTCTTTATGAGGAATTAACAGAGGAATGATGCCGAAATGAGGTAAAATTGCAACATCTGCATACATACAAAATTTTTCCTTGAAACACTTATTCAGATTATTGTTAAAGGTATTGTCAGATCAAAGAAGTTACTACTCTAAGTTTGTTTACAGAATCCAGAAAATTCGTTACTTAGGAAGTTTCAAAATGGCGATTGTATTCTAGAGTCATAATTACCAGGAGAAATATGTTCTCTTGACCAAGACCAAGCATTTTGGCAGTGCTAGAATATTGTATATAACCACTGTTTTCAAAGCGTGAACATTTTTGCAGACAGTGCATTCATTCCTATTGCACTATTTTTGGAAATGTGCTTAACCGCCTTAGAGTACCCCACCTTGTCAAATTAAAATGAATTTAACAATGATAACAAGCTGACCAGTCATTTCCTTATAGCTCTGATATATTCATTCATATGTTTTTGGAAAACTTGGGCCTAGATAAAAATATACATGGGATACACATGGATATGTAGAAGACCTGAGATTGATGATTTGACATTCATTAATATTGAAATAGTAAAGCAAAACTTACAGTGACTTAAAAAGATGTTTTTAAGGACACATTCCTGAACACATGGCCACCTACATGTTCTCTATAGCAATATGTATAATTAATACCAAATTTAGTACAGATGAATACCAGGAGAGACATACAGAGAAAGCATTAAAGCCCATTACAATCTTGAATGAGTCAAAACCTCAAGTATATATAAAAAGCATTGCAATCTTGTATTTAGCTTTACTCTTCTAACATATATCATAATTAATTTAAAACTATATAAATCCACTTATATAAAAGCATTTTTTTTTCAAGTGGTACAGCTTGGACTATGGCTTTATGCTTGGCTTAATCATTTTTTACCAGTTTAATTTATAAAGCTCGTAATCTTGCCAGCAGGGCTTCAACTTCGGGAACTGATTCGCTTTTAGAAACAGAGCCAAGAAGTTCCATTTCCTTTTTTCTGTTGCTTTCTACATTACAGGCGTCCTTCTTCTCAACTGCCTTGATCCTCCCTGTAGATGTATGAGTGTCTAGATTATAATTAAGCTCCTTGGCGGCTGGAGTCCTTGTTGAGTTGCAATTGATATTGTAGTGTGTACGTGACCCTTCTGTCAACTGCACTTTCTGATTTTCTATGGTAAGGAAGAAAGAAATAGAAAAGTTATCATTGTGATAACCAAGGCCTACACACATTATAAAACAAATTCAAAAGACTCCTAATAAAGTAGATTTAAAATAAAGGCACAGAAGTTAAGAATAAAGTATACATTTCACCAGCACTAGTGCTATTTCCTTTCTCTTTTACACCTTCCGTTTATGCCTGAAATACCCACTACTAGGTTATTATCAGAGAGTGGTCTCACATTTCATTCAGATCTCTGCTCAACACCACTGCAGTGTAGTGACTTTCCCTGTTCACCCACATAAAATAGCATTCACCCTTTTCATTGTTCAATACCCTTCCTCCCATCTTTCCTTCGTAGAACTCATGACTATCAGACACATTATACATTTGCTTATCTATCATCTGTCTCTATTTGGATACATGCTTTGAGGCAGCAGGTACATCTCTCTTTTTTAATAATTTGACATATAGACAGAGAGAGAGAGCTGCTATCCACTGATTCATTCACTCCCCAGACATCTGCAACAGTTGTAGTGGGGCTGAGGCCAAAGCAGGTAAGCAGGAATGCAATACAGAGTTCTAGTGTGGGTGGCAGGAATCCAGTTACTTGCACCTTCACCACTGCCTCCTCAGGTCTGCATTGTAGGAAGTTGGAGTCAGGAGCCAGAGATAGGTATCTAACCCAGGTACTCTGCTCTGGGAAGCCAGCTCTAGGACATAATGTTAAATGATGCTATAATTTTAGGGCCTACAATGACCCTGGTGCAAAGTAGGTGACTCAATAAATATTCATTGGATAAAGAAACTATTGCCACATATTATGACCCAAGATAAGCATTAGTTCAAATAATAAAAGGGCACTTCAAAAAGTTCACAGAAAATGGAGTTAAAAGATGAATTTATTTTGGAAAAAAAATAAATGAAATCTATACATATGTAGGGTTTTCCAAATGTTCATGGAAAATGTAGATTATGAAAAAAAACTGAACAGATTTAAAAATTTTGCACGAAGAAAACCTTTTAATGTCATTTTCCCACAAGCTTTCTGAAGTACTTTCATAATCAGATTCCTCATTCCTTTGTTCAAAAAGGAAATTAAAGTTTCTAATAAGAATTTTTAAAGTCTATTAAAAATAGTGAATTTGGGAAATTGTCAAAACTCCTTTCAAATCAGAATTATACCAGAATTATACCATAATTCAACTATCAATTATGAGTATATGCATACCTATCCAACTATCAATTATGAGTATATGCATACCTATCCATACATACATACATGTATACATATACACAAATTTATTCTTTCATTGGTAAATGATGGTGATTCTGACTTACTCAAGCTATAAGGAGAGAGTAGCAATAGCTAATGATGAAATAACTCTGGCTGGTTGAATTTCCCAAAAAGACCTGGATTTTCTATTAATTAAGTGACCCTCATGATGTACATACAACTTTATGAGTGATTTCTCTCCTAGATCTCCAACTTTTTAAAAACAGACATCTTCAATATTCATATAACCTTGAACAGGGCTTGAAAATGGCTTCAACAAACTTGACATGACATTTAAAGTTTTTTGGTTATTCGCTATTATCCCAATAGTAATGACTTTGGAGCACAAGCAGTCACTCATGACAATGTGTTTTATGTGAGTGCTGAAAATTCCAACCGAAAACAGCTTGTACATTAAAAGGTGGCTGGTGAAGATATTTACTGCACTGTCATTCCCTGACCAGGGGCTTCCCTGTGATGGATGAGTATTTTACACAGTTTCTTGGACAATCTCAACAAATTTTAGAAGTATGATCACCTTTTAGCTGTTGGAAGGAAAATAAATACACTTTTCCTATCAGGTGGGCAATTCTTGCTCAAAAATCAAGATCTAATAGAGAAGCGATTTTCTCTTAGAACAGTTTATGTGCAATAGCTCATTATGTACATATTACATCTGTAGGAAAGAGCACTGTGGAACATGATACTCCTATAGTTCCCATGAGTACATAAATTAATTTTTCCCCAGAACCCACCCTGTTGCCCCAAAAACTGTTAAAAACTGCATTTGCAGCTAAGTGCAGATTTTTAGTCACCTTCCTGTTACGTCCTCCAAATCTTCCTATAGTTACTTATTATTTGATTTTGTCTAAGCTACTCCATCCTGATATTAATAAGAAACCAGTTTATTCTGTTAGTGGGAAAGTCTACTTGAATGTTTGATGGCAGAGAAGAGATTAACTTGGCTAAAATAATGGTCTTAAAATCTGAAATGCATACAAGTACATTTCAAAAAGCTTATGGGAAAAGTTGAATGAAAAGGTAAGTAGTTTGGTTTGGCAACAAAATTTTTTTTTAAATCCATGAAGTTTTTCCATACCATGTATTTTCCATGAAATTTTTGAAGACCCTTTGAATGTGTTTGTGTATATTGAAATATAAAATTAAGAGTGGTTCAAAAATTCCATGGAAAATGGATATTCTCTTTTAATTCAATTTCTCCACAAATTTTTAAAAGTTCCCTCATAAATATTCCTGTAATTTTTATGTATATACTTTAGAAAAACATTTGAAAGGCCGAGTCAGAGAGAGAGAGAGAGAGAGAGAGAGAGAGAATCTTCCATCTGCTGGCTCACTCTCTAAATGGCTGTAATGGCTGGGGCTGGGCCATGCTGAAGCCAGGAGTCACAAACTCCATTTAGGTCTCCCATATGGGTCCAGGGGCCCAAGCACTTGAGCCATCTTCCACTGCCTTCTCAGTTGCTTTAGCAGGGAACTGGATCAGAAGTAGCACAGCCAGGACTTGAACTACCTTCACATGAGATGTCGGCATTGCAGGCTGCAGCTTCAGCCACTGCGCCACAATGCCAGCCCCTTTATTGAGTCCTGTTCACTAAAGTGAAAAAGCGCATGGGATTTTATGGTAAACCTCAGATGAAATCCAAGTTCTGCTGCTTGGTTTTAACAGGTTACATAACCTTTCTAAATCTCAGGTTCTAATAGCTACAAGGAGTGGCTGTGAGGAGTAAGAGAAGTACTGTGATTGACAATTACTTAGAGATAACCTTCTTCTCTTTCTTCTTTGAAACTGTCTATGGGAGGCATCTTTCACCCAAGGTCTAAGGCTTATTCATAGGCTCTGGCCTCTCTGTATCAGTCAAGGCTGAAATGCCATCTTCTGAATGGCTCGTATTTATATAGCAGCTTTATTTACACAGCTTTTGTTGCCTTTTAAATGTTACCACCATCATAGATTGAGGGGTGAAAAAAAAACAAAAGGAGGTTAAAGTAATTTGTTTATAGACTCAGTCATTGACTAAATCAGTGGCTAAAGCCAAATACAGTCTCTACATACTGAGGCTGTCTTTAAGAAAATTGAAAAGCTTCTTGCCAAACAAAAGTGCTAAGTAATTCTCAGCTAACTTTCGCAATAATGATGTCCTGTACTTCAACTTCAGAATGCTTTCTGGCATGTTGAATCCTCACAATAACTTTATAAAGCCGACAGTTTACCTATGCAAAATACACTACCACAGGATGCCCAAGGGAAGACGCAAGCTTCTCTTCTTTCCTAGTCTCACTTTAATTCATGACTATGAACTTCAAGCACAACATTGATCCTATCACAATTCTCTGTTTTCCTCTCTTTTTCAAGCCTCCAACAGGTCCTCCCTTCCCTACATTCATAGAAGCAAGCGGATGAGAATTCCCACAAGCAACCATCCCCTCACCGTGTATTATCTACCTGGTATGTGTGTGCACACACATACACACACATATGCTCCTTCCACATCAGGACTGCTCAAGCTCTGGTGAGCACCAGAGGTTACTCTTGCTTATTTATGAAGGGCCACCCCTTGCGCATCCTTCTCTTTACTGCGGGTGCACAGCTTTCCTTCGCCATGTGATCATTCCCTCATTACAACAGACAGGTTGCATAGAAGAAAAAACAAAACCTTCATTTGTCTCCACATCCTGCTTTAGCGACTACCTCAATTCTACGGCTCATTTTATAACAGAACATCTTGAAAGCATGGCCCACACCTATTTGCTCAATGTTTTTCTTCTCACTTTTCTTTTGAGCCCACTACAATCCTGCTTCCCTGTTACTCTTCTGAAACTGTTCTTGTCAAGGTCACTAATGAACTGCATGCTGCCAAAAAACAAGGATTGCATAGCCATATGGATAACTCAGTCCACTTCTATTCCATCTGTACCAGATCTGAGAATGAAATGCCTAGCACAGCCTGGGTTTCTCTTTTACTCCTTGGTCACTGAATTTCTACAGAGGCTTGCGTGAGCAGCAATGGATAGGCCAATGTAAACAAGACCATTTCTACCCTTTTGAGAAAACTCAAAAGTAGCTGTGGGCTAGCTTTAGGGACCAAAGGCTAAGAGAAAAACCAAGATGATATTTAACACCTCTGAGGTTTCAGGTGAAGAATCTTTCATGAGAAACAACATACAAGATAAAATAAAAAAACAAACAGGCCATTCTTGAGATGACTGAAGAAATAAAACAGAACATTTACAAGGGGTTCTTTGGGGATGAGTTAATAGCTCTGCTAGAAATTCCCAGATAACAACTCTTCTTTCCGGATGCTTGAATTTCTCCTCCAGCTCCCCAACACTCCCTATCTTGATCCCCAGCCATGGGAGACCAAAACTACGCAACTCTGGGAGTCACATCTTAAATTGTGGAGCAGATAAATGAAGTTGGTTAAAGGAGTCACCTGTTCCACTGCAACTGGAGAAAATGATTCTAGCTATAAGAGACTCCCAAGTTGGAAATTTACTTCATACAGAAATCTTATTATGATATTGGTACAATGCTACAGGTGTCTTCTGCCATTATTGTTATTTTTTACTTATTACTTGTGACTTAGTATAAGGTAAATTGAAGAACTAAATTCCATGCAAAACCATGCATTTAGTTTCCAAATTGGTGACTTCCACATGATAGGGAGATGATATGGCTCTGTAAGTCATAGAGAGCTCTACATAGATGTTGAGAGGTTTAAATAAACTGTAATTTGACACAGGTGGGATTATCCTTTTCATACGAAATTAGACAGTTATAAGGTGAAACACTTGGACACATAGACTCAAGGAAAGGTAAGGCTAGGGTATCAATAAAAAGAGAAGCATTTCTATTTTTCCTCAACTCAAATCTTACCAACACTTGATTTTCAATGGAATCTAAAAATACTAAGGCAAACTAACTTTTCCAAAGTTTGTGCTATGATTTTATGAATCAAAGCTTAAGGTATTTTTTTTTTCACCCAAAATGTTACAATTAATGTCTGTGTGTGATATGTCTAGGACTACTGGTGATTACGGTACAAGTGGGCAAAGAATCAGCTGCTGTTTTCTCAGTATCCAATCCATAAGGGAATCCAATCTACACATCTTGTGTTTGTGTTTCTGTGGAAATACACAGGATGAGAATACATGATTTTTACTGTGAGTATTGAATCTTGAGTCACATCACAGCATTTTTTTTTTTTCTGAAACTAAGTAACAAAGTTAAAAATTGTGGGAAAGGGGAAAAGTTCTTAAATACAAGAAATCCCCTGGACTTAAAAATGAGAACAAAGGCTATGAACTATATGCAGTTAGATCCCGTGTCACCTTTGGCAGAGTAAAGATTTGGATGACAAAGAAAGCTCAAACTGTATCAACATTTCCATTGTTCCTTGAATAACACACACACAAAATAAAAACAACCACAGGAAACCAGGAAAGTTGCTGACAAAAAAGCAAAATAAATGTATGCAACTTGGCATCCTTGGCACCTAAATGAGAAAATATTCCAACAGTGAGCTAAGAAGCCAAGACTAAGACCCCAGCTGATGGCCTCTAGGGGAACCTTCTCTACTACAGGAAACACCAGTTATGGTTCAGAAAGAGGCATTAGTCCCTTTACATCAGTATTGATCTCCTAGCACATTGTGGTTCTAATGGGCAAGGGCTTCTTTGAAGTGCCAACTCTCAGATGAAATATAAAATTGAACTCCTGCCTTTTTTGGTCAATGGTAAGTCTGTGGCAGCCCTGACAGGAGGAAGAATATAGAAGTCTGGTGTGCTAAAAATTGAGTGTCAGTCTTCCTGAAATTTGGACTCTCCTTACACTTTACCTTTTGCTCTTAACTATTACTTTGACCTACTAAGTAGCTGTTTCAATTCACCACAGCAAAGGCTTTACTTGGTGAGAGGAAAGAAAAGACCCATAAATATAATTTTTAAAGCACTACTGGGTCTACATGATAGTAAAGTGTGTGACAAATATATGTTTTTAATCTATGCAATAACTGAACTTAGTGCTGGCCGCCAGCAGCCCATATCCCTGTGGCTTTCCTCAGTATGATTTACTGATGTTATAAATAATTGTCTTCCCTTGGTTTAATTTTGCTATTTATTTTATCTTATGTACTGGACATATATAAAAATGATGAAGAGAACAAAAGGACATTTTGTATATAGTTAAGATCTTTTAGGAGTGCCAAAAAACTTATTGAAATCAATTATGGGATAACAACTAAATGAAACAATTTCTCCCCCTATTAAAACAAAATAGACAAAGCGGATGATTTTTTTTTAAAGTTAGCTCTAAGCAGAGGATATAATTGACAATTAAACTAGGACTTTCTTTGCAGAGACTCAGATACACTTTGAATCAACTTTTTCTAAATCACTGTCCTTTACAATAAAAATTCAAAGATAGCACCACCATTTTTGTAATTTTCTGTGCTGCTCTTTCCTAATTGAGCCTAGAGACACAGGAAGCGCATGATGACACTGACACCTGAGCCTAGCACAGGCAGGGGCAGTTCCCATCTCTTGCCTCTAACAAGAATGGTAATAAAATCCCTTGCAGGCAACTGCTTATCTGTCTGACTGGTAATATGTTATTTCAGTTGGACCCATCTCTCCAAAATTGCTTCCTTCTTTCTCATCCCTCCATTCAGCTCTTGGCAATCTTAATTTGACATCCATCCATGCCCCTCTGTGAAGCTCCTCCCTATAAAGTCATCCAAAACCTCAAAATTTCCAGTCAATGGAATTTTCTCATGCCTTATTTTCTCTAACATTTGCTACATTTTAGGATATGTGTAATAAAGAATTTGGCTGGCATCTGTCCCAAGCAGATCCTGGGGGGCAGCTGTAAACCCTTGAAATTGTGTTACTTATGGTGAGCCCCTCAGATCGACAGTTTGACCCTATAATCTGATAGTTTATGGTAAACAGGTCACTCATGGGAGGCCCTGGATATTTTCTGGTAATGAATGGCACAGGATGGGGGTTGGCCAAGCCAGAAAGACCATTCATATTGAACCAAGGGTTATTATTATTGGCCCAATCTCGAAGGAGGAGTGAGGAGCTGGAGTTTGAGTCCCATTGTGTGATCGATGATTCGATCATACCTCAGTAATGGAGCTTCTATATAATCTTGGGACTCTGAAGTTCAGGTGAACTTTCTGGTTGGCACTACAGTTGTCCCTTAGGATCCCGGGAGCATTGTTTCCAAGACACCCCCTGACATTCTATTGGCAGATATTCAAGCTCCTCATATAAAATGGCATATTACTTGAGTATAACCGATGCACAATCCTTCTGTATACTTTTTATCTTCCCTAGATGATTTAGGATACTTAATACAATGTACATGCTATTTAAATAGTTGTTATGCTATTTGTTTAGGAAATAATGACAAGGAAAAACATCTGTGTATATTCAGTTCAGTGCAGATGTAATTTTTTCCCCAAATATTTTCAGTCTGAGGCTGGTTGAATCAATGGATGCAAGACCCTTGGATGTGGAGGACTGACTATACTCTATGTATTGTCACACATTGATGTGCTTGGAGGGTGATATGTCCCTGAAGACAATAAAAGGTCCATGCCTCTCTTCCTCTGGCTGGTTCTGACTAAATCCTTTTGCAATAATAAAACTATAATAGTAAATTATCATGCTTTTCTGAATTCTGTCATTCTAATATATTACTGAAACTGAGGAGGTAGAGTGTGGGGAGCAACTTGGACTAGACTAAGTTACTGGAATTAAGACTTATTCTATGCATCTGCTCTCCCACAATATGGCGCTGGGAGAGGAGGAAACAGCTTCTACACAGCTGCCTCCAGTTCAACCAATAAACAGCAGGACCTGCTCCTGATTGGAGGAGAGCAGCGTACTCGGTGTTGTGGGTAGCAGAGTTGGGATTGGTGGAAGAGGACTATAAAGGAGGAGAGAGACAACATGCACCAGGAACATCTATCTGAAGGAACACCTGTGCAGCCCCCGAGAGAGCCGGCCGGCAGTGTGCCGCTCCCCCGCGGAAGTGGGGAAAGTGGCTAGGGGGAACCGCCCTTCCACGGAGGTGGAAGGGTCGGTAGCCAACCCGGGAAGAACCAGCAGCAAACCCGGGGAGGGCCGAGCAGACAAAAGAACAGCGCAGGGTCCTGTGTCGTTCCTCCACGAAGACGGGGAGCGACAGTAGAGGAACCACTGAATTTGTAGTGGGAGGTGCCTGGGGATTCCAAACTTGTAGCTGGTATTTTTGGAGGATTGAGACCATGAAGTTTTGTCCTAACTCTAGGTGACTGGTAACAGAAGTCACTGTAGCATTTTATTCATGACTTTGGATATTACTATGATTAATAATAACAATGTCATCACATTACCATTATTTATGGCTATTCCACAGTTTGTAAGCACTTTCACCACACTTTGATTCATTTGATTCTTATAAGATTCCTTTGAGAGAAGTGATATGGGTATATGAGGAAGCAGGCTTAATGTTCAGAGCCAGAGACTCCTGGTTAACATAGTTAGTCATGACACGGTCCTTTGTTATGCTTACTCTTCTATATTTTGATGGTGATTCTTTGGTAAGTTATTCTTTCAACCACTCTCAAAGAAACATCTCTATCAGTGCAGTCATTGTTCATAGTCAGATCCTTGTCCCACTTCCCTGTTCTTTCTTTCTTCTTTCCACTAAGAGCTCACTGCTTCAAACATTTTCTCTAGGAAGAAGACTCTGTATCTGCATTTCCAGCAGATAACAAAGCTTCAAAATTGTATCCATTATGGTCTCCCTAAACTTTTCTACATAAATGCCCTACCATTTTCAAACCAAACGCTCGTGTCCAAAACAGCTTCCTCTTCATACTAATATACAAAAATCAATCATGAAAAAAAAATCAATCATGGCATGTGTTTACCGGTCTTGCTATCTGCTACTGACAGCTGTCTCAGGCTATTATGCACTATGGTCAGTAGTGTGTGGCTTAGCAGCTATTAGGTAAATATTTCTAAATATGTAATTGCCCATCAGTTAATATATACCAGGTTGTAAGTAATTTATCAGTTGATTTGGTGGTTCATGAGAAAGAAGATGGGGAAAAACAAATACAGCAGGTATGGTTTGACTGTGTCCTTATTAAACAATACTAAATATATAATAAATCCTTTATATGCTATTTTACAAGTTTTAGAACAACCCTAAAAGATGGGCATTAGGGGGGCCGGCACTGTAGCGCAGCGGGTTAACGCCCTGGCCTGAGGCGCTGGCATCCCATATGGCTGCTGGTTCGAGTCCAGGCTGCTCCTCTTGCTGGCCTAGGAAAACAGTGGAAGATGGCCCAAGTCTGTGGGCCCCTGCACCCGCGTGGGAGACCTGGAAGAAGCTCCTGGCTCCTGATAGACGCAGCTCTGGCCATTACGGCCATCTGGGGAGTGAACCAGCAAATGGAAGACCTCTCTCTGTCTCTACCTCTCTCTGTAACTGTCTTTCAAATAAAATAAAATAAATCTTTAAAAAAAAAAAGATAGGTATTAGGATATTATAGACAATGAAAGTGAGGCTCAGAGAAGTTAGCAAAGACAGTTTGGTTTTGGCAGTTGATATTTGCCCCCAGCAACTTCAATCCAAATCTTAGGCCTCCATGATTACAAAAGGCATTACACCATGCAAAATATACCATGAAATGCAAAGAGCACATTATTTATTAGATAAAGGCTTAGGGGAGAGGCTAGTGACTTGGGAGCTGCATTGAATAGTAACTAGTTAAATAAATACTTTGGGAACTAAACACTTTTCTGAAGCCATTTCTAAGCAGTATCCCATATTGCACTTTTAAATAATTTACTTTATTTCTTATACTTCTCAACTCAACATTACATATTTCACATGTTCACATGCTTTTTTGGATGAATAACTAATGCTATTTCTCTTCAATCTATGTTATCATATAACACAGAATCTAGTAATCTTAAGACTGTGAAGACCCTTGGTCACCTGATAGAACCAATGCTTGAAGTGCATCTATTCGGTGTCCTCCATTTAAAGACTTCCAGTCACATCTGCACAATCTCGTAAAGTAGTATCATCTCCCCTTTGGACTCCTTGCTTCACCTTCTATTTAGTATTTCTTCCCTTGAAATCTTAGCCACTGCCCCTAAAGGTTTTTTCCCATAAGAGTTGTATTAAGTAATGCTAATTCCTCTTTGACAATTCAACCTGTTTGGTGTTTTTTTTTTTTTTTTTTTTTTTTTTTTTTTTTTTTTTTTTTTTAGATAAAGATCATATTAGCCAAGCCTTCTCTTCTCCAAGCCAAACTGTTCCTCCAGGGATCACGAACTGGAGTTATGGTATAGTCAATTCATTAATTAATTCAATGAGTGTTTGGCTTTGACATTTTTAGGATCCTGTTATTTCTATTAGGAACATGCAAATAATATACATTTAGTAGCTCAGGAAAAGAGAAGTATGTACAACTAGGATGTTCAGTACTATTCCAAATAATACATTTACAGAATCCTTTTGATTACAGCCTTTAAAAAATTTCCACATAAACAATACTTGAGGTTAACTTTCAGTATATGCTTAATAAGAATCTGTTTAAAAATCTGTCTTTACTCATTATTTAACCTTTGGATAGATTTCTGTTGAAGCGTATTTTCCATTGAACTAATTTTGTGTATAACTGTATACATAGAAATGTTCCTTTATTTCTCCCATATCAATAGATATATTAGCCATACATAAACATAGCGAGAAAACTAATTCGAATTCATCTGACAATGACTTAACTTGGAGCATATGTTCTCACAAGAAGACAGGTATCTTTGTCTATTTAATTCACTGGTGTAGCCTCAAGCCCTAGCATAGTGCTTATCTCAGAATGAGTGCTTGATACCTTATGTCTTCAAACACATTATTGGAAAGCTGAAGCTATGGAGATCAAGATGGCTGAATAGAAAGGATCTGCATCTGATGTGGGCAATGAGCATATTAATTTCCAATGCAGGTTCATGTCTCCCACAGTGCTAAAAACACTAAGTGGAGCCTAGCAACATGGGCAAACAGGAATAGGATTTATTTAACAGTCAGAGAATAAACACACAGTCATGGAGCAAAATACCCATTATGAGTTGCCCTTGAAAGAGGGAAAGAAAGCAAGACTGGGACCTCCATGAGTGGTGTGTGGTAAAAAGAGACATTGCCATGGTTCGCTACCTCCTTTTATGAGGTAAGAGGTGCTACCTCAAGTGGATATAGAAATGGGGTGGGGTCTTAGCCTACACCAGGGTCCTAGATGCAAGAGGTGCATCCTGGGAAGGTGGGCATATCAAGCTGACAATTAAAGAAACAGCATTATTTTGCAAGGGCACAAGAATTCCAGTTCACCTGAACTTCAGCTATTTATACTATATAACAACCACCTCGGTCAGAAAAAAAAAAATGTAACAAAGGGAAAACTGTATTTCCAGAAGAATGTCTAAGGGGAAGTCTTAGTAAAAAAGTGATAGTAACTGCAAACAACACGTAGACTCAGAAAATTAGCAGAGAGAAACAAAGCGCACTGCTGCTGCTCCTATACTGGTAGCCTGGCCAGAGGTCACCATCTTGCCAGGAAAAGGGTTCTAGATATAAAATACAGAACTAAGGAGACAGACTTGAAGGAACACTTCAGAAAAGAAGTGAGGATAACTGCCAAGAGCACAGGGACTCCAAAAACCAGCAGAGAGAGAGAGAAAGCATGTTGCCATTGCCTACCACTGCTTCCGTGGCTCCCCTGCTGGGGAACACCATCTTGCGGGGAAGAGGTAAGCAGAAAGTGCTGCCCACTGCCATCATACTGGCAGCCAATTCTGCAGGCTTCACTAACTTTAACTGGTGTCTGAGCAACTACTTTGCTCCAAGGAAGTAACCCACACTGCCTCCCTCTGCTCCCAACGCACCAGAACTGAGCTGCTCCTGAGAAGCTACTAAACTTTACCTGCTTTAGGTGGAAGCAAGCAGCTCTTTGCTACCAGAAGCTCCCAGAGCAGCAAGGGCACTTTCCAGGGCAGAGAGCAGACCCCTGTGAACCCTGTAGCCACAGAGTTCTGGGCACTAGCCATGGAGCTACACTTGCTTGCTCTGAGCCCTCTCAAGAAATTCCCCCTAACTCCGGGCTAGTCACCAGGAGCAGCCCATATACACTCCCAGAGGACCAGACCTGAGTAAGCCCCTTCATCTTTTACCACAGGGTGCTGAGGCCAGAGCATAACCCCAGCATCACCCTTGCATGCCATGTGGGAACTGGGGACAGTTCTCTGCCCTGCCTTGCAACGATGGGACTGCTACTGCTATTACTATAACCTCTGGTGTAATTTGCACTTTTCTGTGAGATCTGGAGGGCCCTATCTGCATTTCTCGGCTTCAAGCTGGTAACTACCAGTCTATAATCCCAGCATGGCTACAGCCTTTACAAACCCTAATGTGATTGATGTACAACTCACCAGGGGATTCAAGACAAATACCTTTGGAAGCTCACATACGCGTCAAAGTTATACCACTACTTCCGTATACTGGAGCATACTTGACAACTGAGGCACTTGCTGTCACTGATTACCACCAAAGAATTCACACAGAGGTTACATTTCTGGGCCCACGTAGAACCAAAACTAAATCCACAACCCAAATTATGCCCCACATTCCATCTAAACAAAGTCTTTTTGGATGAAACCTATTCTCTATAGAGAAAAGGAACTACTATGCCCGATGTTCAGAGGACAACAAGAAACATGAAGATGCAAAGGAGCATGCCACCCAAAATAACACAACAGTTCTTCAGAAATATCTGAAAAAGCATTTAAAATAATGATCCTAAAGAAACTCCATGAGATACAAGAGAATACAGACACGAATTTAAAGAAGTGAGGAAAACAACAGATAACAAACAAGAAATTCAATAAAGATATAGAAACCATTAAAAAGAGTCAAATACAGTTTTGGAGTGGAAAAATTCAGTCAATGAAATTATCAATGGCAGAACAGACCAAATGAAAGATTTTTTAATCTGGAAGATAGGATGTTTGAAATAACTAAGTCAGATTAAAGAGAAGAATTCAAAATTAAGTGAAAATGATTCATAAGGGATATGTTAAGGAGAAAAGAAGGAAAGAAGCACCGAGACCCTACTGAATGAAAACGTCCCAAGTCTTGAGAGAGAGATGGCCATCCAGATATAGGAAGCTCAAAGGACTTCAACCAGACACACCCAAAACAGACCTTCTTCAAATCATATTATAGTCAAATTGTGAAAAGTTAAGGAAAAAAGAGAAAAATCCAAAAGACACTGGGAAAAATGTCATGTTTCATGTTATATATAAAAGAAAACCAATTAGACTAATAGCAGGCATCAGAAACCCTACAAACCAGAACAGAGTGGGAAGATATATTCAAGGTTTTGAAAGAAGAAAAACTTCAGCCAAGAATATTAAATTCAGCAAAGCTGTTCTATATAAGCGAAGAGTGAAAGAGAAATAGAGAATATCCCAGACAAGCACACACTGAGAGAATTCACCACCAGATAAACCTTACAAGAAATCCTGAAAGGAGTCTTATATTAAAAGAAAGCATCATGAAAACAGATGACAGTACCAAATTTACAAAGAGATCAGATACAATCAGTAACCAATCAGCAAAATGGCAGGAGTTAGTGCTTATCTATGAGTATTAACCTTGAATGTAAATAAATTCTCCAGTCAAGAGATAAAGATAACTGAATGGATTAAAACAAAACAGAACAGAAAACAAGACCCTACTAAATGCTGCCTTTAAGAAATGCACTACCCAGATAAAGATACACATTGACTGAAGGTGAAAGCCTGGAAAAAGATACACCAACCAAATGGAAACCAAAAACCAGTGGGAAGGCTATACTCAGATAAAATGGACTTTATATCCAAAAGTGTAAAAGCAAAGAATGACATTTTATTGATAAAAGGATTGATTTAGCAAAATGATGTAATGATCATAAATACATGCACCCAACACAAAACCACACAGATATACACAGCAAATATTATTAGACCTAGAGGGAGACTAGACTCCAATACAATAATAGTGGGTGACTTTAACACCCAGCTGTCACCATTGGACTGATCATCCAGACAGCAAATCAATAAAGATACATCAGCGTTGAACCATACTATTGAGCAAATGCATATGAGACATTTACAGAACATTTTACCCACATTCTTCTCATTAGCAAATGGAATATTTTCTAAGACAGACCATATCTTAGGTCACATATCATCAGTACATTTTTAAAAAAGATTTATTTATTTATTTGAGAGGCAGAATTACAGACAGGGAGAGAGAGAGACAGAGCAAGAGGTCTTCCATCCACTGGTTTACTCCCTAAATAGCCACAACCGCTGGAGCTGCGCTGATCCAAAGCCAGAGGCTTCTTCCTGGTCTCTCACATGGGTACAAGGGCCCAAGCAATCGGGCCATCTTCCATTGCTTTCCCAGGTGCATTAGCAGGGAGCTGGATAAGAATATAGTAGCTGTGACTTGAACCAGTGCTCATATGGGATGCCGGTGCCACAGGCAAAGCTTAACCTACTATGCTACAGCACTGGCCCCCATCAGTAAATTTTAAACATCTGAAATCATATCATGTATCTTCAAAGCTGGAAATCAACAAAGGGAAAATACAACATTTAAAAATACATGGAGGGTCTTGATGTGAATGGAATGGGAGAGGGAGCGGGAGATGGGAGGGAAATTATGGGGGTGGAAAGCCATTGTAATCCATAAACTGTACTTTGGAAATTTATATTTACTAAATAAAAAAAATATATTGCATAGTTAAAAAAATACATGGAGGGGTCAGCACTGTGGTGTAGATGGTAAAGCTGCCGCTTGCAGTGCCGGCATCCCATTTAGGTGCCGGTTTGAGACCCGGCTGCTCCACTTCCAATCCAGCTCTCTGCTATAGCCTGGGAAAGCAGTAGAAGATGTCCCAAGTCCTTGGGCCCCTGCACCCATGTGGGATACCCGGAAGAAGCTCCTGGCTTCAGATCTGCAGAGCTCCGGCTGTTACAGCCAATTGAGGAGTGAACCGGCAGATGAAAGGCTTCTCTCCCTCTCTCTCCCCTTCTCTCTGTGTGTAACTCTGATTTTCAAATAAATAAATAAATCTTTAAAAAAATACATGGAAACTGATAAATATACTCCTGAATGGCCAATGGATTAGTGGAGAAATTAATTATTTAATTTCTGGTGAATTCTCTCAGGAAATAGAAAGATTTCGTGAAACAAATGAAAACAGAACATATCAAAACCTATGGTATACAGCAAAAATAGTATTGAGAGAAATTTATAGTGAAAAGTGCTTACATTAAAAAATAAAAATCTCAAAAAAAAAATGCTCTCAAGGACTTAGAAGAACAAACCAAATCTCAAATTAGCAAAAGGTGAGAAATAATAAGATTCAGAACAGAAATAAATGAAATTGAAACAAACAAAACTTACAAAAGGTTAGTAAAACAAAAAGCTGGTTTTTAGTAAGATAAACAAAGAAGGACATGTTTAGCCAGAACAGCAAAGACACACACACACACGTACACACACACACACAAAACAACTCTAAAGTTAAATGAGATATTACAACATATATCACAGAAATACAAAGAATGATAAGAAACAACTATGAACAACTATTTGTTAACAAATTAGAAAGCCTTGAAGAAGTGGATAAATTGCTGGATACGTAATAATTTACCAAGATTAAATAAAAACGATATAGAAAATCTAAAAAGACCCATAAATAGCAACAAGACTGAAGCAGTAGTTAAAATTTCTATAAACATTTAGAGAGGATCTAATGCCAATACTTTTCAAACTATTCCAAAATACAGACCAGGCTGGAACTCTGATGAACCCCAGCATCACTCTGATAACACAACTGAACAAAAACACAACACGAAAAGAAAACTACAGACCAAAATCCCTTTTGAACACAGATGTAAAAATTCTCATCAAAATATTATCAAACAGTGAATGGGATGGGAGAGGCAGCGGGAGATGGGATGGTTGCGGGTGGGAGGGAGGTTATGGGGTGGGGGGAAGTCACTGTAATCCAAAAGCTGTACTTTGGAAATTTATATTTATTAAAAAGTTTAAAAAATATTATCAAACCAAATCCTATACTACACAAAAAAGATCACAGATCACGATCAAGTGGAATTCATTGCCACAATTCAAGGGTGGTTCAACATCTGTAAATCAATAAGCATCACAAATCACAACTATGATCATCTATATGATCATCTAAATAGATGCAGAAGAAAGCTTCAACAAGCTTCCATGATTAAAACCCTCAGCAAATTAGGAACAAACTTTAAGAAATTATAAAGCCTATGTATGAAAAATCAATTATCAATATTATACTGAATAAGGAAAAGCTGACAGCATTTTCTCTTAAAACTGGAACAAGACAAGAATGTCCACTTTTACCACACTTCTTCATTATAGTATAGGAAGTATTAGCAAGAGAGAACAAATAAGGGCATCAAAATTGTAAAAGAGGAAGTCAAAATATCCATGTTTGCAGAAGACAAGACGTCATCGAGATAATCCACCAAAACTGTGTTAGAACTGATGAACCATTCAGGAAAGTTGCAGGATACAAAAGTCCATATACAAAACATAGTATCGTGTTTATACACCAATAATAATCTTGCTGAAGGAGAAATCAAGAAAGAGGTCCCATCCAAATTAGTTAGCCCTCAAGAAATCAAATACTTAGGAATAAATGTAACCAAAGAAGTCAAAGAATTGTGCAATGAAAATTATAAAACACTGATGAAAGAAATCATCAAAGATACAAAAAATGGAAAAATATTTCTTATGGATTAGAAGTATTAATATCTTTAAAATGTGCATACTGCCTAAAGCAAATTATAGTCAGTGCAATCCCTATTAAAATACCAATGATATTCATTACAGAATTAGGAAGAAATCATTCTAAAATTCATATGGAATCATACAAGATCCAGAATATGAGTATTTGTCTTTCTCTGTCCAGCTTACTTCATTCAACATCATGTACTCCAGCTGCAACCATTTTGATACAAATGATAAAATTTCATTTTTTTCATAGCTGAATAATATTCCATTATGTGTGTGTACCATATTTTCTTTACCCATTCATCTGATGAACACCTTTGTTAATTTCATATTTTGACTATTGTGAACAAGGCTGCTATAAACATGGTGGTGAGGTATCTCTTCGATACAATATGTTCATGTCTTTTGGATAAATATCCAGTAGTAGGCTTGCTGGATAATATGGCAAGTATATTTTAAAATGTCCACTTTTCAAAAATGTCATGAGACATGAAAAAAAGACCAACAGAAATTATGTCTCCATTCTAAGTGTACTCAAATAATTAAATAAAATTATGAACAAAAAAGAGAGCATTTTATTCCATCTGTGCTGCTGTAACAGAACACTGGATACTAATCAATTTATAAAGATGAAATTTCTCACAGTCCAAGGTCAAGGTGCCAAAATCCGGTAAGAGCCAGATGGCCTAATACTGTATAATGTAGAAAGGTAAGCAAGAACAGCCTCACTTGTGCAAGCTTTTTTTAATAGCAGAACTAATCCATTCGTAAGAACCCAGCCCTACCCTTATTACCCAGACACCTCCCCAAATATTCTACACCTTCTAACACCGCTGCATTGGGGATTAAGTTTCCAACACATGAATTTTGGAGAGGCATATCCAAACTATAGCAGAAAGTATCGTGACAACACATAAAAGAGATTATTACTGAGATAGAAATTATAAAGAGGACTCTAATAAGATTAAGAGATCACCTTTCAGCAGACATAATAGAGGTTAGAAAGTAGTGGACTAACATATTCAGATTACTCAAAGAAATACTAATGTAAGACATTAATAGGAGCAATGGGATAAGAGGTATATGTAAACTCCTTGTATTACTTCCTCACAATTATTGTTTTGCAAATTGAAATGTATTCTGAAACAAAATATTAAAGAAAGGAAAAGCAAAGCAATATAGAAAGACTCAGAACAGAAGTGATTCTTATCAATTAATAAATAAAGATAGAGGCATCACAACACCCAATTTCAAAGCATGCTACAAAGCTACTGTAATTAAAGCTGTTGTAATAAAGCTATTGTAATAAAGCTACTGTAACTCAGCCCAAGATAGCTGAATGATGAGAAGCCACACTGACCTCAGACACAGAAAGATATCAGGAAAACAGAGAAAGGAACTCATTCTCAGGGGGACTGAGAGAAATTTTCAGGGGAGAAGTGATCAAACAGCAGAGATTGTGTGGGGCAGCGTGGAGAGATGTCAGACACACTTTGTATCTATGCAGCTGGCTCCTGCATGGGATTTACCATCTTCCCTGGATAAAATAGCAAGAAGTTACCATGGCGTCCCAGCTGTGGTACCCTGACACTGAAGGCTTTGACTGAAGGAGAATTTGTAATTTCTGGTTTCCTGAAGACCCAGCATTAAGCCTAGAATAACATGGTCCAATAGAAATATATTGAGAGTCACAAAAGTGGGCTATCTGTGCAATATAAAAATTTCTAAGGGCTGCATTAAATATTGAATATGATCAAGTAAAATTCATTTTAATAATATTTTATTTTACCCAACATCAAATATAATTTCATATATAAACAAATTAATGAAAGCTTTTAAGTTATCATTTTTTTTGGAACTAAATCTTTGAAATCACATCTGTATTTTACACCTATAGTACATCTCAATTCAGGCCAGACACACCTGAAGAACTCAAGAGTCACTTCTGAGTATTGGCTATCACACTTGATAGCATAGGTCTGAGAAGCTGGAGTTGGATATATCATCAAAGAAAATTTTGGTGGTAAGTTTTCTCATCACAAGTTAGAGTCTATATTATTAGAACACTAATAATTTTATTTAAATATATTTAGGGATTATAACAAAATTTTTTAAATTTCAAGTTGGAATAATCCATATACTAGTAGAAATTAATACTATTCATTTCCCCATTCTTACTAAAAAATATAATTTATAAGTCACCATGTGTAGATGTGTAGTTCACTTGGCTATAGCAAAAGGTACTAAAATGAAAATCACAAGTCCTACTCCTGTATGTATTAGTAAAGTCTGCTTTTTCCTATGTTCACAGAATATACACTAATCATGACCAACCATCAAATAAATATGTTGGGTTTGAACTTCATAGGGAAACAAATTGCATATATCCATATATCCCTAATACTAGAAGAAAAACACTCAAATGAGGTATTGAGATTAGGTAAATAAATGAAAGAAAATTTATTAAAGGAATCAGTTATTATAGGAGGAAAAGCAATCAAATGAAAGAATGCAACCTACCAATATTTTGCATTTCATAATGATTTTGTTTTTATATAGAGGAGGAACAGTTATACATTTCCAGGTAATTTGAATTTATGTGGCTTTTTTCAATGGAAAAATAGACCATGGGTAAATATTAAAATATACTGATGAAACTTGAATGCTAATACTGACAAGCACGTTTATCCAGGAAGCATAGAGAGACCAGGTTACCATTTGTAGACTCTCCTATATTTACTTGATACTTCTACAGGCATTTCAATAAAATTAGTGAAAATAAGAAGGATATAACTTATTAAATGTGACTCTCCTTCTTTCCAAAATATTCTTTGTTGCCATTTTTCTATTCTCATTGGATCAGGACCTATGTTGGGGTGAGGTTCACAGACTTGTCATTTTGGGAAGCTGATAATCCAGCCTCTTTTGATTGTTCTATTCATAGTGTATCTGCACTATCTTGTTCTGGATTGATGGTACCAAGTTTCATTATGAAATAGAAAACTATTTCCAAGGTTTTAGCTTTATGTATTTCTAGCAAATGAGTGCAAAAAAGAAATCTGGCAAGAATCATAGACATTACCTTCAAGAAAGCAGCTCAGACTGGTACACTACTGCCTCCTACAGTCAGTTTCAGGAAAGTGAGTGTCTCAGAGAACCCTACTCAATCTCATTCTATTCACAGATATACAGAACACCGGCTTTCTTCCTCCAAAGGATAATTTTCCACAGGTAACCTAGGGAGAAATTTGACGTTTCTGAAATTTTCTGAATTCTTTCCCTGCTCAGACTGTTAGATTTGTAACAAAAATCCAGCAAATGCCTTGAGCATGGATATTACTCTGCTCCAAATAGGAGACTGGCTTTATTTAAAGAAAATTCACAAACTATTATTCTTTTAAAATTATATTTTATATTATTTTTATGTTAAAAATTTTTCTCTTCTTTCCCTTTTCCCTACAGAACTTATCATCATCTCTAAGGAAAAGACATGGGAGAAAAAAATCCACATAATTTTAAAATCTATTAGCATCAATCTCCTAAATAAAAATATTAACAAGAATGACATAAAGGTATAGTAGGAAATATAATAGTTCATATAAATTCACATAAATTAAAATTTGGGGGGAATGCATGACAATTGTAGCTATATAACTACTTGTTTCTATAACTAGCATATTTAGATAAATTACTTGGGTGCTGGTTGTGGTCTCTTTTGTTCACACTGCAATTTGACTTCTGGTGGTTTGGCTGAGTGAAAGAATATCGACCTTAATTTTAAAGGTGAGATTTTTGATCAGGAAGAAAAGTCAGGCAAAGAGGACCTTTCTTAGAGGATATTCCCTTTTAATGAGGAAAACAGTAAAAGGAATAGGTCAATGTCACCAGTTATTTTCTTACAAATGAAACACCAAATTTTATTGAAAAAAGAAAACTGCACTGATCTCAGCCTGCACTGAGATCTCTAAAACTGGTGTCTGTAAACAACTCATTTTTAATGCCGCATTGGCTCAGGCGGTGCTTCCTAGGACTCTGTGGACACACAATCCGATTGGACCACACAATTCCCTCCTTCCATTTACTGCTATAGATTCCTGCCTCGGGCTTCTCTTGCCAGCAGGGACTGTTAACTCAAAGACCTGCTTCCACTCATCTTCCTGGGGCTTTGGAGCCCCTCCTGTCTCTATGGTAACATGAAACACAGAGCCCTAGAAATGCACCATACAGCAGGCAGTATAAGAAAGCAATGAGAGTGCAGTACTCTTGGTAAACTGAAGCAGGTGCTAAGATCAGGAAAATGGATGAGATGAATAATTATTTTCCGTTTCTTTTAGTTCTCTTAAGTTTTAAAAATTTATTTATTTTGATTACTTGAAAGGTAAAGAGAGAGAGAGAGACAGAGATAGAGAGACAGAGACTGAGATTCCATCTGCTGGTTCACTCCCCAGTTACCCACAACAGTCGGAGCTAAAGCAGACTGAAGCCAGGAGCCCTGGAACTCAATTCAGGTCTCCTTTGTGGGTAGGAGGGGCTCAAATACTTGCACCTTCAGCTGTTGCTTCCCACTGTGCTCAATATTAGCAAGAAGCTGGAATCTGAAGCTGAGCTAGAACTCAAACCCAGACTCTAAGATTTGGAATTCAGGCTTCCCAAGCAACATCCTAATATTCGCTGTTATTTGCCTACCTCAGCAAATTTCTTTTTAAGGGAGCTTCTACAAGTGTTAGCACAGAAAGTGATAGAGCATATGGTACTTTATAATCTATGTGGTGTTTGAAATTTAAAAAAATTATTGGAGATTCACATGAACTGATCATAAATTTCTAATAATTCATTAAAGTATTGAGATAAATAGGAGTTCTCAATTAACTGAGATATAAAGTATAAAAAAGAAAAAAAAAATGATACCATATATTCTAGTAGGGTTTATGTGACAAAGTAATATATGTTGTTATCATGTGGCAAAATGTTCTTTATTTTGAATTATTCAGCCATAAGATACTACAGATTCTCTTTTCAGTGTAGCACATCACTATCAGTCCAGTGGCTCAGAGTAATCAGAGGGTTTATGTTCCTCAGTTTTTGGTCCATTTCAATCTATTTCCTGGTTACAAACAGCACCCTAAACTCAGACGGATTGTCTCAAAAACAACATGGAGCACACGAGGGACAGAGATGCTATCACTTGTGAGAATGCTCAATAGCCCCACTATGAAAGCCATAGTGTTCATAGGGATAGCTAATCAAGACATACATGATTACACATCGGGATTCCATCAGTTTTTCCAAATATTTCATGCAAGCCAAAGAAATATTGCTAACTACTGATGCTGGGGGTTTATGATGGACTTAGGGAGGTCTACTAAAAGTGCTGTAGAGTTGCCCAGTTATTGAACCCCAGGAAAGGAACTGCTGACCCATTTCAAACACCTGAGCTCAAAGATTTTCAAAATTGGTTCTGAACTCTGTTCTTTGAGACAGTTCCCCAACAAGTTCCCTAACAGAACTTTAGGGAAGCTAGTAAAATATTTATAGAACTGTTTTTTAGGATCTGAGCTTTCTTTCCTTTGCCTTAGCATTTTTTTCTTTCTTTTTATTCCCCCCTAACCCAATCAACTGAGATGCAAGTATAAGTTACAGCCACTAGAGGTCAGGCAGTTACACCTGTCACCAACCATTACCTTGTAGTGGACATTATAGTGCCTTGAGTAACTTTGAGTGACTTAAAAAATATGGAAATGTAGTACATTCAGTACATTCTTTCACAACTACTATGTTATGATAACAATGCTTTCTACTTAATTATTCCATTTTTAAAGGTCTTAAATTTTACAATGGTACTACCTTTCTTTCCTGGCTATTATTTTATTTGGAAGAGGAAAGGAACCATTGCACAATTAATGGACTCTCATGACATGAGAAGGCCTCTCTCTGGAATGGAACACAGCAACAATGTGTTTTCAGTTTTTGCCTACTCCATTTGGTAGCTGTAATCCTCATGAACCTTCTAATTTGATCATTTTATATCTTGAATTTGTTTTTCTCCTGAAATACTCAAATTTTATGTTATACATTTATAGTCATACTTATCAGAGTAAAGATTATAATGGAGAGAAGGTCCCTCCTCGTCTGTCCAATGAACTTTGTTATGTGACTCACCAAAAGACTTTTTTAAAAAACAAAACTTAAACTGTAATGCAGTCCACAAACTTGGGACTCAGATTTAGTGCTAACAAAATTATATGCACCTTTTTACTATCCTATAAAAAACTGCAAGAATTGATTTTATTCTTTCCATTTCAGGGTATACTTTATGAAAATCTAATTACGAAAATACTACTAACATGGTTGAGCAGTTATGAGAGGTGAGGTTCACACAAGGCATGTTGCATGAATCTTCACACAGCCTAGTGAGGTATGATTTTTATTTTCCCCAGTTCACAGATGAAAAAGGGAGGCTTTGAGGAGTTAAGAAACTTGCCCCAGATATGAGATAAGTTAGGTTGGGGTTTGGCTCCAAACTAGAGTTCTGTTATTTAATATTATAATGTAGAAGGAGAAACCCACAGTGTTCCTACACCAGCACAGGGAACCAAAAGGGAGCCATGAGATGCTTTGTTTTGACCACTACTATTTCTGATAGATATCTTAAAAACCTACTGAGGGGAGGGTGTTTGGTGCAGCAGTTAGGACCCTGGTCAGGATGTCTTCATCCTATTTCGAAGTGTTTAAGTCTCACCTCTGCTTCTGACTCCAGTTTCCTGTTAATGCCTGCCCTGGGAAGCCGCAAGGTGATGGTTCAATTAGTTGAGGGTGGACCTTGATTGAGTTTTGGCTCCTAGCTTTAGTGTGGCCCAGCCCCAGTTGTTGTGGGCATTTGGAAGAGTGGACCAGTGGATGGGAGATTTGTCTGTCTCTCTGCCTTTCAAATAAATCAACAAAATTTATAAGATCTATTGAGTTATCCAGTTAGTGAGGACCAGGGATATTCATTCCCAGGGCTTTTGCTTGCATGGTGTAACATACTATCTATACTTACACTTGCTATTTAACTAATTATTCAAAGCAGCAGCAAAATCTTGGCTCAGATTCACAAGTACTTTAGAAAATACTCAAAGTTATTTTTTGCATTGTTACATATAACACTTCAAATGATTGTGACGTCACTTCCCATTGATCTTCCATTGTACTTCTCTTGTATATTTTGTATTCTGGTTTGCCTGGCAAGATTGTTTTCTTTTTCTTTTTATTATTATTATTTTTTTTTTGACAGGCAGAGTGGACAGTGAGAGAGAGACAGAGAGAAAGGTCTTCCTTTTGCTGTTGGTTCACCCTCCAATGGCCGCCACGGCTGGCGTGCTGCGGCCAGCGCACCGCGCTGATCCGAAGCCAGGAGCCAGGTGCTTCTCCTGGTCTCCCAGGAGGTGCCGGGCCCAAGCACTTGGGCCATCCTCCACTGCCTTCCCGGGCCACAGCAGAGAGTTGGCCTGGAAGAGGGGCAACCGGGAAAGACTCCGGCGCCCCCGCTGGGACTAGAACCCGGTGTGCCGGCGCTGCAAGGTGGAAGATTAGCCTATTGGGCCGCGGAGCCGGCCATGATTGTTTTCCATGCTCTTGCCACTTGCTCCAAACTATAAGCTTCTAGAGTAGAGTCTGTATTCTCTCCATTCCTTGCTTTAAAAGCAGTACTTTAGGGGCTGATGCCTTGGTGTAGCAGAGAAAGCTGCTGCCTGCAGTACCTTATGGGTACTGGTTTAAGTCCTTGCTGCTCCACTTCCAATCCAGCTCTCTGATAATGGCCTGGGAAAGCAGTGGAAGATGGTCCAACTCCTTGGGCCCCTGCACCTACATGGGAGACCTGGAAGAAGCTACTGGCTCCTGGCTTCAGATCAGCCCAGCTCTGGCCGTTGTGGCCATTTGGGGAGTGAACTAGCAGATCTCTCTACCCCCCAACCCCGGCCTTTCTGTAACTTTGCCTTTCAAATACTAAATAAATAAATCTTTAAAATTAAAAACAGTAACTTGCATGCTGATGGATGTGTCATATTTCATTGTAAGATTCTACATTCAAGAGGCCAGAGTCTATGTTCTTTGGTATACTCAGAATACAAGATGGAAAATATGCTTCCATTCACTTAGTCAAAAAATACGGAGTGTGGATAGTGGGCTGTACTGTGTTAGGTGTCAGGGAAATGGTAGAGAACAAACAGATGGTCCCTGCCTCCAGCAAGCCTACAACCTAACCACAGTGATATACGTATATCTCCTTATATATCTCCCTATTACCTTCTGTATATAACAAGGAGAAACAGCAAGAACAGTTCCAAGTGTTTTGGGTATTCACTTATGCTTCTCAGTTTTAAAAAGACAATATAAATCTGGTATCTATATGGCTCTTAGCGAAATGAGGATATGTGACTCTTAAGTAACTAAACACCAAAGTTTAATTCTTGTGGTTGTGTTAAGTTTAAAAAAGGTGCTTAAGGCTGAGGGTTGGGGAATGCTATTTGTAGTAGTACAAAGGTTCTTCAAAAAGTTCATGACAAATGGGTATGACGACAAAGCTATGTATGGATTTCAAAAACTTTTTGCACAAAACTAATGTTTTAATTTCATTTTCCACCAACTTTTTGAAGTACCCTTGTAGGTGGTGCATGAAGGAAGCATAAGCAGTGTGAAGCTAATGGGGTCTAAATAGAGGAAATCTTCTAAGGAAAATTAACAGACTGGGATGTCAGGTGGACTCACTGAATGATAGGAGGCAGGGATGAATAAAGAGGACCATGAGGAAATGCAGCTATGGAGTAGTCAAATTTGGCAGCCTATAAAGTGTGAACTGGGTAGGATATCAAGAATAACCTACGAAGGCAGAAATGGATTCGTGGTCAGAAGGCCTGAATTTGAGACACTTTTGTTCCAGATGTAGCTGGGAATGGTAGCTACCTGCAGTGCTCTTCCACTGAGGTCCCTCTTCCACTAGTTCACTGGTTGCCAGGGTTACAAGAGAAAGAGAGGGTAACCCGAGTTTCATCATTCTACCTGGGTGGCTCCTGAAAGATTAGTGTTCCAGTTCCCCATGCTGTCCACATGGAGTCTGAAACCAGGTCACAAGTGCTTTCTTTACCAGGGACGCCACCTCGGCCCTCGCCTTCACCACCTGTTGTCCAGTCTCACAGCTGTTTCCTTTGTAGCATGTGATGTCAGTATACCATGTCGGTTATTGCATATTTAATACCTGTCTCGGCTCTACGAAAGACATTTTCCTACCAGATCTTAATCCAAATGGTCATGATGGTGACACAACCACTTATTATTGTGCCTCTCTGTGTAACACACCTGACAAGGAGCTTTAACAACTCCTCTCCAGTTATTTCTCATGTACTCTATGAAGTTAATAACCCCAATATACCAAAAAACCAAACCAAACAACAACGAAAGAAACAAGGCCAGAAGGCCAACTGTCATCTGTGAGACCATGCCAATGTTCTTGGTTTGCTGTTGTGACCCCTTTTGGGGTCCCCTGCAGAGGGCTCAGCCTGGCAAATTAAAAACCCTTTTGTGGGAGGCAAGGTTAGCTTTCTCCCTTTCCTTGCTGTCTCTACAGATTTGGTTTTAACTGAGTTTACTGCCACGGAACAACCTTTTCGTTTATCGAGCTGTACGCTTATTGATTTGTTTGTTCTTTGGATTTACATGAAAGAGAACCAAAAACAATTTGCCCTGACTCATCTGGTTAGTTGCAAGCTGTATACTTGTGAAGATTTAGATCATAGGATGCCCTTTAATGAGAGTACTTTGTATATAAAAGGAAAAACTGTAAATGTTCCTTCATGGTTCTGTCATTCACTTTTTATACCTTTGAAGAATTATCTTAATCCCTTGAGATTTCAGCACTTTTTTTTTTTCAGAAAAAAAACCTTTTAGATTATTAAATAAGTCAAACTTACAAAGGATTTTTTTGTGACAAAACTAATCATGTGAAAGTTATTTGAAAAGTAAAGATCACCAAACAAATAAAGGAATTACAAGGTATTTTCTCATCACAAATCTTGAAGGTGGTTGTGTTTAGCCCTCTTTTCTGATGGGTGCAGCAGACAGATTAGTAACAGATTTTCTATGGGACAGATAACAGTGGGTTAATACAGAACCATAAGTGCTTTAGGAAAAACTGTTCAAGACATATCTTTTAATGTAGTACAAAAAAGGAAAAAAATTGTTTCCGAGAGTTTCAAAGTACCCTCTCATAGCTAGCTGACTATGCTTACATATGGTAACAGTAAATTTACGGTTTCAGTACTAAATTCTGTGATATGTATTTATGTGTTCATTTGATGGGGCTAGGTGAGTGGATATCCAAATTCCAAATAACACAACTGATGAGAATGGCCGCTCCAATACTTATGAATCACAGCTCTTCATCGTTTAAAATAACCTGACAGCTTCCTCTTAATGCATGGTAACAGCAAGACACTTAAAATCAAGTTCAAGGATTTTAGGACATCTAGAGTTATCAAGGTAAGAAAGAAATTAAGAAGAGCTTTTTTTGTGAAGATAAAGGATGAAGGGTGGGAAGGAGATTTTTATTTCTTAGAACCAGGGAAACAGTTGACATTTTCCTAAAAGGTCGGTACTTTTGTAAACAGCTCCCTTCTACCCTCACCTTCACATATCTCAAGAGACATATCAGTGACATTATTTTTGGGTAGCAACTAATATGTTATGTTCATGAATAAACTGGGAATGAGAAACAGACTAAAAGAACCATTGAAATCTCTTGTTTAATTAAATCTAAGCCTTTTGGCTCCTCTTATATTCTTGCCTTTTTCAAGTGTTTCCCAGTTCTTGCTGGCTATCAAACATGGGTCTCACAGAAGCAGGTGTGTGGACACATTAGCACACAGAGCATTCACAGGATCCTGAAGGGAGGTGGTGATTATAGCTTATCTCTATTTACTAACAAAGAAACTGAACCCAGAAGTTAAGTGGATTACTCTAGTGACAGAGCTAGGAAAAGGCAGAACCAGAATAGAAATTGAAAGTCTGGGTTTCAAGTGGCACATTGTCATTGTCTCCTGGATGACAGATGAGGTGTTCTGTAGCAAGGAGGCACTCTCCATTGCAGAAGAGGCTGGGTAATACAAAGAAATGATAAATAGAGATGGAAAAGCGGGCTTGCTGTTGATAGTGGTGAATAAGAAACACACATCGGTACTGCAGGAGACTCAAGCTGCTCTAAGCTTAAACAGTGTGGAGAATCAGAGGGCGAGAGAAAAGCATAAAAAGTTTCATGGATCCTGAATCTTGCTTTTATGTGTAACCCATTTGGGGGCTGGTACATTTATTTTTAAATTTCTGTGTTTCTCTTTTATTTAGTTTCAATCTGAGATGACCTCAAACCTATATTCAAAGTTAACAGTTCAGCAGAGAAAAGTTGAAAATCCCCAAACCAAATGCCCCATGCCTGTGATTTTATGTCATTTAGGCTCAGCTTGGGCAGTCACAAAATGAACACTTTGTGATCTCCAAGATTCTCTTCCATTTTAAAGTTCTTTGTTTCTCTGAAGAAAATAAAATGACACTGAAAATAAAGTCATATTTGCTCGTGTAATCTCCTGTAAGTGAAAACATAGATAAGCCCCAGAAAATATGAGACTCATTCACCCTTTTGTCTGAAACAAAAGGAACAGGCAGAACCTTAATTTCAGATAACAGGGTTACTGGACAGTTTCAAGCTTTAAATCTGCCTGTGACTATAGGCCTTATTTTGTGCCGAAGGGATGTCATATAAGCTCGTTATCTTATACTGTCAGAATAGCATCACCAAGGATATCTATTCACATCAGTGTTCTACTGGAGAAAGAAACAATCAGCTCACAGGTGGTTGTCAGGCAAGAGTATTTAGAAATTCTGAAAGAACAAACAGGAAAGAACTTTTTTGGCTCTTCAGGACAAAGGCATTTAAGAAACTCAAGGATCGTTTCCCACTGAAATTATGTATAAAATGCATTCACCGATGAAATGAGGTATTCATTTTTATAACACATGCTTATGTGTTATACACACTTACTTGGTTGTAGCAAATGTAATCTCTTGAGTTACTTTGGGCTAGAGGGACGGAAAGTTTTGCAGAACAGGAAGCCTTTTGCCTGGCTCATGTCAGAGGTTTATCAGCTTACACACCCATGGTAAGCACATTCTAAAAGCGGATCCTATCATCACACATCCTCAGGCAAAACCATGTGCACCAAAGCGTTACAGAAACAGCCCTCTGAAGTAGAACAGAGCCCTGGCACAACAGTGAAAAACATTGCAGAGACCAGAACCTTTCATGATCTTTGACAAGTGATGGTATATAAAACAGTAACAACTTCAGAGCTCAGGAGATGCTGGGGGTTCATGTAAAGGCACCAGCCTCTCCTCTTTGTCTGCTCTTAGTGGCGCTTCCCTGTAACGAGTGAGTCTAGACCAAGCGGCAATATTAAAAACAAAAGGTTAGAGATCATCATGGGACATTAATTATGCAAAAGGAGGCAAACTGAATTGAATCTGAAGCAGCAGACTCAGTGCAGGAGGAATTTTCTCTTTTTGACAAGAAGCAGTTAGGAAAACATTTATGGTAATATCACAGCATCTGCTGATTACAGTCAAAGCTGCAGGACACCAGCGTTAAATCACTGAGCCATCCTGACAGCTCCTGGGTACTCAAGTCACATCGCACGGCAATTTACAGTGAAACTCATCCAAGTCGAAAAACCAGCCAACGTGTTTAAACCAGAGAGGAATAACTTCGTTTGGACTTAAAAAACAACTATAAAAGGGAATTATAACTGATAAAAACTTTCCTGCTAATGAAGTATTCGTCCTCAACAAATATATCCTTAAAAGAAAATAAAAAATGTTTCCATCTATTAATATGCTTTGTGATCAGTAAAGTCAGGCAATTTATAGGAAGAAAGGATTTTATGTGGTTAAAAATATAGGAAATGGAGTTCTAATACTTTCGGCAAGAAGTCAGGACAAAAACCTGACATCTCCACTCAGTGTTTTGAAAGTGATGTATTCAAAGGTCCTAGAGAATAATTAATTAATATAACACTCTTAAACAATTGTAAACTGGGCCGGCGCCGCGGCTCACTAGGCTAATCCTCCGCCTAGCGGCGCCGGCATACAGGGTTCTAGTCCCGGTCGGGGCGCCGGATTCTGTCCCGGTTGCCCCTCTTCCAGGCCAGCCCTCTGCTGTGGCCAGGGAGTGCAGTGGAGGATGGCCCAGGTGCTTGGGCCCTGCATCCCATGGGAGACCAGGAAAAGCACCTGGCTCCTGGCTCCTGCCATCGGACAGCGTGGTGCGCCGGCCGCGGTGGCCACTGGAGGGTGAACCAACGGCAAAAGGAAGACCTTTCTCTCTGTCTCTCTCTCTCACTGTCCACTCTGCCTGTCAAAAAAAAAAAAAAAAAATTGTAAACTGGATGCTAATCAAATATGGGTAAAATGAAAAGTTCTGAAGAACAGTAAAGTTCAAAGTCGCGCACATTAGGACGATTACTCTAGGAAGTGCCTCCACAAGGACAGGCAGGACAACCACATGCCATTATTGCCCATCTGGGAATTGCTGAGATGGTAATTAAAATAACGCAATATGACATGTATTAATAACTGAGACCTTCGTAGTTAGAGGGCTTTCTTGTGGTCAAAAACACACGGGTGTTTAAACTTCAATCCTTGAGTGACACGAGGAGCAAGAGAACAAAGGACTGCACTGAAACCTTCTGCGATTAGCATTCTCAACAGTAAACGTCTCCTAGTTTATCCAAATCTACACCGAAGATTTCTTTCACCCAGTTGCTTTGGGACTTTAACTAAATATTATTCATAACATGAGAGATTAAAAGAAAGAGGAAACAAAAACTTCAAAATGACTCTTTTTGAAGGAAGCCATTGAAACTGTGGTCACAAGGGATGGCTCTATTGTAGTCTTTTCCTCAGCTAGATAAATTGTTTCAAAATATGTTTGCTGCAGTTAATCATGAACACAATGTTCATCTGCAACTGTAAAATATGAACTTCCTTATTCAATTTCTTTTCCCAAACACATTAAAACCATCTCTGGATTTTTATTGATAAACATCACCTACTGATGGTCCAAGAGCACCTGCGTAAATCAAAACCACTGACAAGAAAATGGTAACTGAAAAGATCAAAAAAGCAGCAACTGAAAATTTCACCCTAAAAAACAAGTGCAATAATGAATCAATACATGTTTATTGAGCACCTATATGTATAAGACACAAAGAAACACCAAGAGGTGTAAAATATTGTCACTGATCTGAAAGGAACCTCCTGTTGGCTCCTTTGGAGTGTTACTGAAGTGCCAAATGAGTTGTGAACATTACAAATGCAAAAGAATGCAGAGGCGAGAGGCCTACCCAAGGATAGTTTAAGTGAAGTCAAGCTTAGCAATGACAAGGCTTAGAGCACTGAAGTAACAGCAGGACTTACACAATTTTCAGGGAACCCTACTCAAGGGGAATCTATTCACGCTAAAAATGCTACCAAGGCCCTATCTGTAAATAGACAGTTATGATTCAGAAAAAGCAGTATTTCAGGCAGATGAACATGTGAAGATAATAAAGAAAACATCTAATCTGGTTGTCTAATGCTAATATTTTTGGTATTATATTGTGCCCGAAATTTTATGCAGAAAATTGTTTTTGTAATAATAGAGTTGAACCCCAAAGCAATCATCTACCTACAAGGGCTGCTTACTAATTATGTACTGGCCAACCCCGAGGCACAGAAGGAAAGCAGTGATTGAGGGAGAGAGAAATGGGAATCTCAGGGCAGGGGTATGGCCTCGCAGTTAAGAAATTGGTCAGAACACCACCTAATACTTTGGATATACAGCTGGTTTCCATTCTAGCTCTGACTCTTGACTCTAGCTCCCGCTAACATGAGCTGTGGGAGGCAAGACAATGACTCATGTAGGAGGGTTCCTGCTTCTCACATGGAGCACCCAGATTGAGTCCCTGGCCCCTGGCTCAGGCCCCAGCCATCTTGGCCAGCCATTGTGGGCATTTGGGGGGTGAACAAGTGGTCGGGAAGATCACTTTGTCTGTCTGCTTTTCTGCCTCTCAATTAAATAAATGTAGATCTACTATTAGAGAAAGTTAGATTGGAAGAACTTAGCAACTTCTTTCTTTTGCTGCAAGAAAGTCTCCTGAAAGGCCACAAGACACCTGGGGAAGCTTACATATGGGGTAGAAAATGAAGAGGGCTTTGACAGCCTGAAAAGAGAGAGAGGCATTCTTCTCAGCCAGAGAGAAGTGTTTGAGTCTCAAGTGTTTTGTTAGGAGTGCAGCAGACTTCTGCTGTCCACACCCTGTCCTCTTCCTCACCCACACAAGAGGAAGGAAGGAATGAGCTGGGAAAATGGGAAGTGCAGGTGGTACGGTAAAAACAGATGAAGGAGCTAAAATGGGTTGCACTAAAATAAAAAACAAACAGTAGTCATCGGCAAACAGATGGCTCCTAATAGAGAATAAAATTTGATTAGACAGTTTGCTGGAGTATATATCTGCTCCACCAGAATCAAGTGAGAAATTCTTAGGCAAATTGTGAAGGAAAACTTCCCCCTTCATGGGAGAAAGCAGAACTCTGAGTAGGAGCAAGAAGACTGCTATTCTGCAAGTTTGGATGGAGACAGAATGTGATAGAAGCTAGTTTCTACATAGATTTTGATGGCAGATGTTGGGGGAACAAATTGGTTTTAAGGTTGGCATATTCAGCACACTAACAGAAAAACTATATCAGTTAGGATAAATAAGATGCATGCAACTGGTACTTAAAGCAAGCTGATCAGAGCAGAAGAGCAAGTTGAAGTTCAAATCATATAGTTACAACCCCCTCCAGGACATTTTTTTTTTTTAATGTAACTAAAGTTACCCTGTGTCCAAACAGTGTTAAATACAGAGTTCCAGACTAAGGAGCTGCAGGGTCATCTAACCTAAACAATGTCCCTTCACCCTGGAGGTGAAGGTCCATAGAGATGGATTGACATGTCTTAGAGTTGGTCCTGGTACCAGTGGGATAACTTGGTGGCATCTCAGCTCCCAGGCTCTGGGGTAGGCACACTGAGAGTTAAATTCCAGCTCTGCTACTTTATTTTGTACTCCATTAAATGTTTATGATTCAGTTTAATGACATTTCTCTGTGGGTACTTTATGCCATGAAACTCACTGCATTACTATTATGCTCTAGATATTCCAATGTGTTCTTATGTGACATTGTCTACCTTTTCTACAACCAGGGCAGGCAAGAGTTACAGCAGGACAGACGCAGAACCTCAGGCATAGTCAAGTTGAACAACTTACCAGGCAAGTTAGTAGAAGAGCTTGGCCCACGTTCAGCCATCCTACTCTTGTCAGTAGATCATGTTATGCCTGCCTGATGGTATAATTTGCCCTGAATTGCAGTTTCTACACAGAAGAGGAATTGTATTTACTTAATGTAATGAAAAAATTGCACATTTGTTAACAGCATTGCTTTCTGATATTTTTCATTGCAATTGCCTAGAGTTTCAGCTATATTATGGGTTAAACAGACTCAGGAGGGCTAGCCTAGGAACCCAACATCATCATTTATAACATTCATAACACTAGTTTCTATGGGAAATTGCTTTGTGAGTTCTAAAACAACTGATTTAAAAATTAACTTTGGGAATAACATTGGTTCCCAAGTAGAAGATTGTTTGTCAGACATCTCATGTAATTTGTTGCTTAATTCATGCATTGAAGCAACAACAATGAATTGCCCACCCTGCACCTCCCAGCCATTGTGCTAGGGCAGGAGGTGTAAAGATGAATAAAATCTCAAGCCTTGAGGCACTTCTGTATAACAGAGACAAGCATATCGTTAAAACAAATAAATGATAAATTACCACTAAAATAGAGCTAGGGAAAAAATGCTGGGAGAGCAAAGAGGACAAAGAAACTCTAAGAAATTAAGTCTAAGCCTCTCAGTAATTTACAAAGGAAGTATCACTTGTGTTGGGCCTTACTAGTGTGTCAAATAAAAAAAGGTAAAAGGGCATTTCAAGGAGAGAAGGGGCAGAAAGAAGATGCCAGGATATGAAAGGGTCTGATGGTAGAAATGCAAGGGGAGGTACGAAGCCTGCTGTCTGTCGGAAAAATTTTTACGTATTTGTTGAAGGAAGGACTAACTAATAAAGAAAGGATCAAAATTAGTGTAGAAGCAAAGGTGGTCCCATACTGCAGCCTCCTGAACTCTATCTCCTTGGAATTTTCAAAGGAAAGAGGATGACTAAATTGAGAAAAATAATTAGACACTTGCCCAATGTGAAAGATTAGAATTTCTGTTTACTTACATTGATAGTCTTGTTTTAATGCCCGTATGTCATACTATCAGCCTCTGGTAGTCTTTTGCTGAACTGCAAGACGAAATCAAAGATGATAAAAGCTTGCCTAATCTAATTCTTAGGAAATATGGTAAAAGATCACCAGTTAAGATTAAAACTGGCAGATGTCAAGTGTTCCCTTATGCTTGCTTCTGTTGTACTAATGTGCTTTCTGTTAGCAAAATTATAACATTTTTGATAAGAAACACTCTCAGTATAAACATGATCAGGAAAATGTAGAATAAAAGTTCATCTGAAGCCTGTTCAACTTATGAGCAAGAGAGAGGAAGCAAAGCTGGAGAGTGGGAGAGAAGGAAGCGAGGGGGAAAATATTTCAGCTCAAGTACATTATAAATTTGTGAGGAACTTTGTAATATTCAAGTACACACTTTATTTGGAAGGGGCTGCATGAAGCGTTTAAGACTGTAAACTGCATTTCTTCCATGTGTAACACAAAGGAATACTGTCCATCAATTCTTTGTAAACATGAGTTAAAAATCATCCTGATCTTTCAGTGGAAAGCTTATGCAATGTACCTGAGAGGACTAGAATACTGCATTTATTCTAAAACAGATAAAAAAAAGAGATTTTAAAAAGCCAAGTATCAATTTACAGAGTATCTCAACTCCAGTTAATAGAATTTTCTGGTCTTTGATTTTGATAGATAAAAGTAGGATGAAATTTATTTTTTCTAATCTTAACTGGCATAGATTCCTCAAATCTTTCAAAGTTGAATTCTTAGTGATTATTCTGATAACAGAATTTACCCAGCAAGTTTTGGTGAGAATTTATAAAATTTGGTGAGAAAAAGGAAGCATGAGGTTTATGATTAGGAGGCTAGTAAGAGGTATGAACTATTCATAAATGATTATGAACTGGAGCCAAAGAGGTGACTTAAACTGTTCCTAGTTGTACTCCTCCAGTGCCCATGATGCCCTCCTCCTCCCCAGCTCTATATTTCCTGGCTCTGTACGGAATTCTTAGCAAGGCTCACACCTGTAATCTGTCATCTGGCAACCAAAAAATACCAGAGACCAAGCTTTCCTTGGGTGCTCTGCCTGAGGTTGACAGTATTATGATCAAAGAACTTCCAATTTACTCATACTGACCAGGAATCTGAGGCTCAGAGTGATCAAGAGACAGGTTCCAAGTGACAGAGTAAAACAGTCAAGAGCGCATTCTCTCCAGGTAACTCGCCCCCATTCCCAGCTACCACTCCGTTATGCCTGTGACAACAGTCTGGTAGCCTTCCTGTGTTACACCACATAGCCTCTCCTTGATTTCACGTTATTCAGGCTGTCGATGGCTCCCTGGGAGTTATTTTGGGTCTAATTTACCTGTCAAAAATGTGAAATACTGATTATAATAAAGTCTTTCCTCTGACTCTAATTCTTTCTTTAATCATAGAGCTTACACTCTATTGGGAGAGGCAGGCATTAAACAAATAATCAAACAAATATGTAATTATAACTTGTAAGCGCAATGAAGAGAAAGTGAAGGATGCAATTATGAAGTGGAATAGGGAACCTGACTTAAGTTTTAGAGGGAAGGCAGTTAAAAGAAAGCTCCTATGAGAGTGTTACATCTGAGACTGGAATGGTAAGTTGTGAGCAAGACAGGTTTAGTGAGAAACAGCATTTCTGGCAGAAGGAAAAGCATGGAAGGCCCTGTGGAAGGCCCTGAAGATTGAAGAGTAGTGACCACGCTGGACTGAGACAGGAGACGTGACCCAAGTCTTGAGTCAGGAAATACTGGGACATGGTAGGAACTTAGGAATATGGCCTGACCAGATGTACTTTTGTAAGATCTCTTTGATGGTCTTTTTTTTTTTTTTTTTTTTTTTTTTTATTTATTTTTTGACAGGCAGAGTGGACAGTGAGAGAGAGAGAGAGAGAGAAAGGTCTTCCTTTGCCATTGGTTCACCCTCCAATGGCTGCCGCGGCTGGCGCGCTGCGGCCGGCGCACCGCGCTGATCCGATGGCAGGAGCCAGGAGCCAGGTGCTTTTCCTGGTCTCCCATGGGGTGCAGGGCCCATGCACCTGGGCCATCCTCCACTGCACTCCCTGGCCACAGCAGAGAGCTGGCCTGGAAGAGGGGCAACCGGGACAGAATCCGGCGCCCCGACCGGGACTAGAACCCGGTGTGCCGGCGCCGCTAGGCGGAGGATTAGCCTAGTGAGCCGCGGCGCCGGCCTTCTTTGATGGTCTTGTTCATAGAACTTGTTCTAAACTTAGTTCAAGTTTAGAAACTTCATAGAAAACAGAATTAAAAGATAATGTGCGCTTTCCATGAAATTTCTGGAAATGCCTTCCTCTATCATCATGCCAAAGAATGAAGAGAATTACCAGTGGAAATCCTTGCACTTGTAAAGAGAATTTAACATAATTCTCTTTGGATGGATTTTACATGGTATCATAGAAGTATTTGCAATCTAACATGAAAACTAATTGCAGGACCAAAATAGCATATTCCACAATCTTCGATAAAAGTAACCAAGTTGGTGTAAAATTCATGAAGCATCTGATAGAATATCTTTAAAACAGTGAAAATGATATAGCATTTTAAAATAAAAAAAGCAAAGGAAATTACCACAAAATTATGCAACAAATTTGAGTTTCTTGCTTGTGGAATGAACTTTGAGCCTGAATTTACGTTGGAAATTACATTTTTAAAAATCTGAATTTAAAGTGATTTTGAAGATCCTCATTTACAAAGGAAGACCATTTCCAAGAAACATTTTCTGAAATGCATTATGAAATGACAATCTGTTTGGTACACAATACTTTAAATTCACCACAAAAAAAGTCCTTAGTAATATCCTGAAATGTGATTTCTCAAATAAGTGGCCTAATTTTTATAAACCTGAATTATTCTTGTGGGGCCAAATATAACCCAAAGTCACCAAACAAACACCTGTGGTTTGCCTACCACTATAGATGCAGGACAGATAGAAGAGTCTATTGAGCTGGTGCCGTGGCTCACTAGGCTAATCCTCCGCCTTGCAGCGCTGGCACACCAGGTTCTAGTCCCGGTCAGGGCACCGGATTCTGTCCCGGTTGCCCTCTTCCAGGCCAGCTCTCTGCTGTGGCCATGGAGTGCAGTGGAGGATGGCCCAAGTGCTTGGGCCCTGCACCCCATGGGATACCAGGATAAGTACCTGGCTCCTGCCATCGGATCAGCGCGGTGCGCCGGCCGAAGCGCGCTGGCTGCGGCGGCCATTGGAGGGTGAACCAATGGCAAAGGAAGACCTTTCTCTCTCTCTCTCTCACTGTCCACTCTTCCTGTCAAAAAATAAAAAAAGTCTATTGAATATTTTAGGCTGTGATATCAGTAACCAATAATCAACCTCAACAGTACTAAAAAATTCTTTGAATGGAATTAACCAAACTAAAATGAAATAGGGGACTGGCAAAATTGTGGAGAATTGTGTATGATCCCCCAACCTCCACAGAAGGTGATAGGAATCCAGAGTCTCTTCCTATGTCAGGGTTCAGGGTTCATTCTAAGAACAAGTGCATGAAGTTGATACACTGTGATTTCGGTCTAGTTTACTACAAAAGAAGACTTCTGGCACACTTCCTAGTAGAAAAATTGAAAGTTATAAGAGCAAAAAGTTTGGTATTACATTGCAGAAAAGTATAATTTCATACTTTCTGAAGCTAGATTTGTTTCTTAGTTGGATTCTTTAACAGCCTAAGAAAAGTAACTGAAAACATTATAAACCAGCTAATTTTTATAGCTTCTAAAATGCTTGATAGTTAAAATAAATAAGGCTCTTGGGATGCCTACATTTCTGCTTAATAAAGTAAATTAGCCTTAACATAGCTTCTTAGTGAACATATGACTTCAGTAAATGCTTGCTTTGTTCCCCATTCTTGGGAAAACATTATTGAAAAACAAAAACAAAGTAAAAAAATGTTACAGTTCTAGAATGAAACAAAGTTGTTTAGTCATCGGAAACATCTGGTCCTGATTTCTTAATTATTGAGAGGGCCCTGAAATATAAATATTCACAGGTTCAAAAGAGTGCTGCCAAATAGGTTATCAAGCAAAAAATACACAACCACCTGGATAACAAAATCCATCTGTCTAAATGAATTTAGTTGAAAATAATTTTTTAGACTTGTTAGTAAAACCCTCATGCAAAATTTATTTGATTGAATAATTTACTAAGAATATTTCCATGAGCATTATAATGTTCTACGGTTGATAAAAATGAAAACATGAATCATCTTTCTCACTGATCCACTGCCATAGCTACTAGTGACCAGTTTGTAGGGTGCCAGTTAGGTTTCATCGTACAGGTGGTTTCTACTTGAAAAACAGGATTCCTGTAGATAAAATGTGGCCAGTGCAATTAAATACACACTTCACAGTGAAAAGAAATAAGACTAAAAATTCCAAAGTGTAGCTGATATTTACTTGAAGGTAAGCATAAATGGATTCTTTCAAGATGTGCACTGTGTTGTTCTCCCCTTTCCCCAATACCGGAACTCAGGTGCTGGCTAGGATGAGGGAAGCCACAGTGGGCAATATCTAACCTGTATTCTGTCCCCTGGAACTGGTGTATTCACAAATTGATAGAGGCAGAGGAATCTTTCTTTCAAATATTTAAGTTATAGGGAGGAAGTATTAATGAGATAATATAACATATGTAAAGCACAAATCATACAACCTCATACAGAAAAGTCACTAAAAACAGTTTCCCCAGATGGCCATTGGTCCCTTCTCCTAAGTATCAGAAAACTACAACAGCAAAGTTCCTAACAAAGAAGAGAGATCTATAGTCAGGCAAAGGATCTGCTGATACTGTCAATACACAGCCAAATTGGATTCATGTCTTCAATACTGCAATGTGCACTTTCCTCTCTCTGAATACTAAAAGACTTCCTTAAAGTCTGTACTAAGACTTTGACCAGCATAAGAGTGTTCAACAAAATGACATTAAGTGATAGAACAAAATGACCCTTATGCAAAAAAGAATGACAATTCAAGTTGAGTCAAGCAATTAAAAAGATATGCACTGGTACCCTGTCTTCTAATCTAATGGTATGAAGAAAAATGTCTTTTAAAAAATTCTTCATTCTACCACCAAAACCTATCAATGTGGTTATCTTTAAAAATAAAACATATCAGCTAAGACATATATTCTCATTTCTGAAACAAAGGAAAACAATAGTTTACTAAATCCTTGCTTAAGAATCCAGATAGGTAAGGATTCACCTTTCAAAATGATTTGCATTTTAACTGCACCCATTTCCATTGACTACTTTCTTTTCAGATGAGATGGGTAGCCTGATCTTATGCTTTTGTGCAGAAATCAATCAAGATAATCAGCTAACAATCAACATGGCATGAAACTGAAATTAATAATCACAATAATCCAAAACAGCTCAATGAAATGCATATTACCTGGACTGATTTTTGAACATTAAACTACATATGGTTATTAATGGTACAATATTGGAATACAAAATTTAGGGCCATCTAAAAACCTGTCAGTTGCTATGATTCCCATATGAGAACATGTAAAGTTATTTCTTAGAGACAATGCTATGTTCTTTTATGTCACAAACTGGTTACCATGACAGGGAGGACAAACGCCTGCTATACAGTACTATGCATCTCATTACAGTGTGTTCATTCATATTTATAATACAGTCTGTGATGTCGATGCAATCATTTTAGATCTCACTGTTATTTCAAACAAATCTATAACGGAGCAAAAGGCAGGATGTTGACAGGCGTTAATGTGGGTTTTGTGCTGTTTACAATTGCTTTCTAATCTACTAAATGGCTGTGAAAATTGATGCACTGTTAGGAGTGTTTTTGTATACTAACAGAGATAAAGAATTGTGCTGCTGTAATCTCTGTAAAGCTAAATTGAATTTTCTATGGTGCTTTTTGTTTTCCCTATTTGTGATTAAGTAGGCTCCCAAATTTATGTAAATCATTAATAAAGAAACCAAAAACATCATTTTGTTAACCGAAATGTATTTGCTTCTACTTTCATAAAGAAAGTCTAAGTAAATTTGTGATTCTATCATAGTTACTTATAAAATAAACTTAATTATATTTGAAATGAATTAAGGAATCATATTCCCAAGAGATCTGGATTATCCCATTCCAAACTCTGAATCATTTAAATTGACTAGGAACTTAATACTGAGGGCTATATAATTTAATGATCGTTGTAAAAATTCAGACACTTCAATATGAATATCAATGATAATACTTCATCAAACTATCTTATATGCTGATAATAATATAGGGGAGACTGCACAAAGCTTTTTCAAATAAGGGACTGAGACTCATATAATGGCATATATAATTATTTCATATAATTTATTTAAAGATCACTACATCAGACATTGTATGGATGGCCATTAGTCATTAGAGTGACCAGGAGACTGCATTGACTCTCTGGCTGCAACAGATGGCACATGTATGATTGTAAACATATGACAGATCTAAGAATCATTCTTCCTCTTGGTGAATCTGATTCCATTGAAATAACCCAGAATCCAAGGACTGGAGTCTGGGTTTTCACTTGAAAGCAAGCTGTGAAAAAAAGATCTCTTATTGCCAAAGGAAAGCAGAAAAAGTGCTCAGGATGTTTAAAAACAACTCTTAACTCATTCAAATAGTTATTGGCTATTTGTGTATTGTCCAAATGGTTTTATGTCTCCAAGAAAGGGGTTAGAAATAGTAGATAATTATGCTTTCATTCTAAGATGTGAACTGTACTTGAAAACAATAGTTGCTTCTACATAAAATTTTGCTTACAAGTAAATAATGACCCTGGTCTTGTTTTTTTCCCTTACTATTATTTTAAGTTCTAGTATGCAAAGAAAGTTATATATTAGTAAAAGTAAAGTGCTTGTGGAAGTTCATAAAATTCATCAGCCCAAATGTTCATAAACCAAAGAATACTTAACAATCACCGGAATAGGAGCAATATCCTTCCAAACATCTGAAGTCTTCCTTCTCAAAATTATCAACATATTTCATGTTTTATTATTTTCTGCACTACAGTTTTTTACACTGACATTTATAAAGTGCTTCATTAAGAAAATTAAATAATTAGTTGTCTGATTATAAATTCACTCTAAGCTTAATATGGGGTTTTTAAGTCTTTTTCTGTCTTGAGTCTGATTCCCTGCGATAAACTGGTCTTCTCAAGGACTTAAGATTACTTAAAATGATGTCTTTCTAATGAAGGAATACAAGATGATTTCACTCCACAAAACAACTAATAAAAAGAGGGGAAAGAAAACAAATGAAACCCCCATGATAACAAGCTACTTTTGGAAGTCACTGCTACCACACAAAGCAGTTGCTAAAACCACTTGAATATGAAAATCATATGTAACAACACTAAAGATAACAAAACACTTGCAAAAACCTTTTTCATCTCTCCCTTTAAAATCTCTGTTGCACAAACAGAGCAAATGTTCAGGAAAAAAAAGTTGCTAAATTAGTACAAGGATAACTACTGTAATTGGATATCTTGAGAAAAGGAATAGCACAATAAGCTACATTCCTGCTTCCAAAAAAAAAGGGTAAATAAGCAATATTCTTATTTCTTTAAATCAGCTTGAAGTGATTTATGTTCTATAAATAACAAATATAATTTGGCAAAGATTAACAAATCTATAATTAGGATGGTATGGGGTAGTGGGCCTCAATGGGTGCTCACAGGTGTTCCCTGAGGCAAAATTAGAAAAACAATAATTCCTAAGGTTAAATTAGTACAAATTTAATATTATGTCTTTTTTTCCTGTTTTGAGTGTTAAAACACACTCATTAGGAATGAAATATTTAAAAGAAAGGGTCACTCTTCCTATCCACTCATTCATTCAAATGTTATTTATTGAATTCCTGTTATGGGTCAAGCTTAGCTCTAGAAAAGTAGACAAAAAAACTGAAAACTTCCCTTACCTCATGGAGCTTATACTCTGGGGAAAAGCAGCAGGTGGCTCATGAAAGACAAACAAGAACTATAAATGCATAGTATGTCAGAGGGTGGTATGTCAGAGGGTATCAATAGAATGGAGAAAAAGGCGAGGTCAACATGTGGAGGGTTAGATTGATATTTTACAGAGAATGGTCAGAACAAGCATCTTTCATAAAGTCAAAGTGGAATAGAGATCTACAGAAATAGATGGAGTAGGCATACTTGCATATTTTTCATGGGTAAAATGTCCCAAGTACAAAGACTTAAGTGTTCTAGTTCTAGGAATAGTAAGATGACTGGGACAGCTGATGTGTAGTGAGCCAGGGTAGGAACAGCAGAGATGAAGTCAGAGAGATGATGGGGATGGCTGGTTTGTACGTGCGGATTTCCTATTCCACCAGGGCTTTTGGGAAGACTCACCTAATCTCATCTACACTTAACTGACTGAACCATTTTTTTAAAGCTTATTTTATTTATTTGAAAAGAAGAAAGAGAGAGAGAGAGCCGGTGCCGCGGCTCAATAGGCTAATCCTCTGCCTAGCGGCGCTGGCATACCAGGTTCTAGTCCCGGTCGGGGCACGGGATTCTGTCCCGGTTGCCCCTCTTCCAGGCCAGCTCTCTGCTGTGGCCTGGGAGTGCAGTGGAGGATGGCCCAAGTGCGTGGTGTGCCGGCTGCAGCGGCCATTGGAGGGTGAACCAAGGGCAAAAGGAAGACCTTTCTCTCTCTGTCTCACTGTCCACTCTGCCTGTAAAAAGAGAGAGAGAGAAAATATCATCCATCCATTACCCTCATCAATTGGCTGCAACAACCAGGTCTGGGCCAGGCCAGCCCAAGCACTTGCGCTATCTTCTGCTGCTTTTCCCAGGTCAGTAGCAGGGACCTGGATCAGAAAAGGAACAGCCCAGGACTCAAAATGATGCTCCACTATGGGATGGCAGTATTGTAAGCAGCAGCTTTACCCTCTACAACAATGCTGGTCCCTCTTGTCTACACTTGAAGCAGCACACCTAGTAGTATTCAGAACAAACTGAGGACATGGTAGAAGAAAGGAGTCAGTTAAAAGGTGATTTCCAATAATCCAGGTAAAAGATGATACAATTTTATCAATTTAAGAGAACCAGCCAGGGGCTAAGCATTGTGGCTCAAGGGATTAAGCTGTCGCTTGGAATGTGCACATCCCATATGGGAGTGCCTAGTTCAAGTCCTGACTACACTCCCTCTAATGCAGCTTTCTGCCAATGCACCTGGGAGGCAGCAGGTGATGGGTTAAGTACTTGACTCCCTGTCACTGACACTGGAGACCCCAGTAGAGTTCCTGGCTATGGGCCTTGGACTGATTCAGTCCTGGCTGTTGTGGTCATTTGGAGTGTGGACAAGCAGATAGAAGATCTCTCTTTCATTGTCTCTCCTTTTCTCTCTCATTCTACCTTTCATTTAAATAAATCATCCCCCCCCCCCCAAAAAAAATAAAAAGGTCCAAAGAAAATGTGAGATGTTGATTCAACAACAATCATTTTAATAATGACTTCCAAATTTATTTCCCTGAGACCCACTCTTTTCAGCAACTGGTTTTAATGTCAGGACATTATTAGAAAGTACTTTCAGTAATTCACTCTATCTTTGCAGTTGGATTTTCTCCAGGACATCCTCACAGCTCTGGGACTTTGAACAGTTTGGAATCGGAGCCCATTGGGTAAGACTGGTAGTTAGTTACCATACATGCTTATGGCAGCTGAATTAGAATAATGGCCTTATTTGGATTTTCTAATCTAATCTTTCAGTCACTCTCTTCCCCCAATTCATGGTATATTCTTATTACCCTTGGGGCCACATAGCTCACTCCTTTCATTCCTGTGATGGTCTCACTGCTCTAAACACACACACTCCCTCTCTGTCAACTTTAAATGCGCACATTTTCCAGGGAACTCCTCTATCTCCACGGCTTCAGGCTTAGACTTTAGACTTTACACCTCTATACTGTTTTGCAAGCCTCAGTTTCTTTTTCTTTTTTTTTTTAATTTATTTATTTGAAAGTCAGAGTTACACAGACGAAAGGCAGAGAGAGAGAGAGAGAGAGAGAGTGAGTGTCTTCCATCTGATGGTTCACTCCTCAATTGGCCGCAACGGCTGGAGCTGTGCCGATCCAAAGCCAGGAGCCAGGAGCCTCCTCCAGGTCTCCCAAGCGGGTGCAGGGGCCCCAGAACTTGGGCCATCTTCTACTGCTTTCCAAGGCCATAGCAGAGAGCTGAATTGGAAGAGGAGCAGCCAGGACTAAAACCGGCACCCATATGGGATGCCGGCGCTTCAAGCCAGGCGTTAACCCACTGAGCCACAGCGCAGGCCCCAACAAGCCTCAGTTTCTATCTGTGTATAACCTGTTTCCTTCTTCAATTCCCCATGCCTAGACACACAATTACTTTCTACAGCAAAAAACTGTGCTTCTTTTTTTATATTTCCCTTGTTAGTGATACCACTTTCCCATTTCACCCATTATTTATCTTATCACAGGGAAAGATCAAGGGAGAGAAAACAGCAATTGTCATAACAGCCCATCTCACTACAGTGTCTAATTGCCCTCTTCCCTTTTATCCAGTAATTACTGAGCTGGAAACATTTTTAAGAGTAGCCAGCCATTTCTCTGGCAATGGTTTCCTATTCAGGAGAACCCTGGGATAGAGAGATGCATGTCTGCATGAAACCATGCACATTCGGGCACCCATAAATTCCTTTATTAGGCCGCTAGGCTTATTTCTGCAAACAAGGGTCCCCAAAGAATACCATGTTGGAGATATATCAGAGAACTCACCTAATATTCCATGTTCCTTCCACATTTCCTAGATCCTTCTGCAATTACGTTGGGGCCATGTGACCAGCTCTGGTCTGTACTATAAATTTAAATGATATGTGGTCACATTTAGGGCAAGGTGGTTAAGAGTCCAAGTAACCCCTCTACTCCTCTTCGCCTGCTACAGCGAAGGCAGAGGAGACCCTGGCCTTCCATAGAATGTAATTATATGATGCAGATGGATTGCTTGTCCAATATTGGACTTCATGAGAAAGAGAAAAAAAAATCTTTATTATATTGAGTCTTTGAGATTCTATGATTTATCCACTATGATCATAAATCTTAATTATCTTTTTTTTTTTTTTTTTTTTTTTTTTTTTTTTTTTTCTGACAGGCAGAGTGGACAGTGAGAGAGAGAGACAGAGAGAGAAAGGTCTTCCTTTTGCCGTTGGTTCACCCTCCAATGGCCGCCGCTGCAGCCGGCGCACCGCGCTGATCCTGGCAGGAGCCAGGAGCCAGGTGCTTTTTCCTGGTCTCCCATGGGGTGCAGGGCCCAAGCACCTGGGCCATCCTCCACTGCACTCCCTGGCCATAGCAGAGAGCTGGCCTGGAAGAGGGGCAACCGGGACAGAATCCGGCGCCCCAACCGGGACTAGAACCCGGTGTGCCGGCGCCGCAAGGTGGAGGATTAGCCTATTGAGCCACGGCGCCGGCTCAAATCTTAATTATCTTGACTAATAAAGATTGCTTGGGTATCTTTGTTAAAACAATTATAAATGGCAAATTTTTTTTTTTTTGGAAAAAGGGAGGTTTATTTTTTCCAAAAATTGCACCGAGCTAAAACCGAAGTTTTAGCTGATACGAACGTGTTGTTCAGGCGTTAGCAGTACTGCCCTCACTATGCGTTCATTGGACAGTAACGCAACCCCAAGAAAAGGATGGTTATAAATGTCAAACTTTAGTTCTCTTGATATTCTAAAATTTATCAAAAAATCTTCATTTCTATTAATTACTACTTCTAGTACCATTTTTTTTTAAGATTTATTTATTTGAAAGTCAGAGTTATATAGAGAGAAAAGGAGAGGCAAAGAAAGAGAGAGAGAAGTCTTCCATTCACTGATCTACTCCCCAACTAGCTGCAACGCCTGGAGCTGTGCCAATCTGAAGCCAGGAGCCAGGAGCTTCTTCCGGGTCTCCCACACGGGTTCAGGGGCCCAAGGACTTGGGCCATCTTCCACTTTCCCAGGCCATACCTGAAAGCTAGATTGGAAGTGGAGTAGCCAGGTCTCGAACTAGCACCCATATGGGAAGCCAGCACTGCAGGCGGCAGCCTAACCCACTATGCTACAGTGCCGGCGCCTCTAGTACCATCTTTAAGATAACTAATTCAGAAGTTCATTTACTTAATAAAGAAAGTTACCCAGTAAGTTCAAAGAATACTTATCTTTTATGTTTGTATGTGGGGATTTGGTAAGTAAGTTAACACTGATACACACACACACACACACACACACATATGTGTATATATATATATCCTGTGTATATATATACACACACATATATATACATATATCTACACACATATATCTACATGTATACATACATATTTAGGGTGTATTTTGAGGGTACCTCAGCATGTTCACGGGCAATGGAATTAAAAATTTTTGGTGTAAAAATTTTGAATTCCATGCAGTTTTTTCATAATATGCATTTAAAATGTATTTTCACAAACTTTTTGAAGACCTTCATATGCATCGAAAACCAAAACTTTTTGCACCAAAATAAACTTACCTTTTAATTTCATTTCCCAACAACTTTTTGGAGTATCCTCATGTGTATATTTTAAAGTGTTCTCTCTCAGTTCTTGAGTTTATATACATAAAAAAACCACACCATACATTTAGAAACTGTTCTTGCCCTTCTGCTAATTTTAATTGCTTTATCCCGAGAGACTGTGGTTAATGGTTTAACTTCTTGAGTCCCTCCACCCATATGGGTGGGGGAAGCTCCTGGCTTCAGTCTGGTCCAGTCCTGGCTATTGTGGACATTTAAGTAGACCAACTGATGTAAGATGTCTTTCTCTTTGTCACTGTGCCTTTCAAATGAATAAAAAACAAACAATTGCCTTATTCTGTTGAGGTGCCTTGAGTATAGCAGATCCACAGACACTAAATGTTTATAATATACATATAATAAAGACCTGTGTCCCTCACTCTGCTTTTCTTGTTATTTTAACTACAGGTAATCTCAGAAATCCTTGCTTTCCCTATAGTCAGAGTCAGGTGCCCCTCCAGAGACACTCATGACACTTTAGCATGGGGATGCGAACAGTTGTTACATTATACACCATAAATACCTCTTTATCTCCTTTCCCAGAGCCTAAGTTTGTCTTGGTCTCTCTGTATCCCTAGTACTTAGTACAGGTCCAAGTTTATAGATAAAGCACAATAAATATTTGTTCATTCACTGAGTGAATGGATTGAGAAAAAAAAAATTTCTGAAATTTTTAGCTCATTCAAGATAACCTTGAAAGCATGGCTTCCAGTTATGGGGGTTACAAAACTTTTTCCTAGGGAAAGGGCTCATAACTTTAATCAGATTCTCAAAGGAATGTGGATATCCTTCAGAAAGGTTAAAAGCCATTTCTGTGAAGTCCCATGCACACATACACGTAGAGACTGAATGACCGTCATTCAGTGCCTTCTTGTCCACTTCCACATTTACCTGCTCCCCTGCACAGATTCACAAGGTCTTTCCTGAGGATGCACACCAATTTATTGACTCTTTCCTACTGGAAAGTTTAGCGTTCTCTAAAACCTCTGATATTTGACTGAGTACTGCCTTTCTCCAGATTATTTGTAAAAGTGTTAAGTAAGCCTAGAGCTAATGTCAATCCCTGAAGAAACCTATTCCTTACACTCCTCAACCTTTTCTCACCGTTTGTTTTCCTTTTTTAAGATAGTTCCTTTACCATGATTAAACCTTTCATCCAACACAAAGAATGAGAACTCACAATTTATTTTCCAACTGACTGTAAGATTATATTTTCCATACATTTGGACAGGAAGATGATATGTAACAGCCAGGCATTCTCATTTTTAAAATCTTCATTTGTCAGCTCAGGAAATGCCTTATCTTTCTAATGACTTGATATCTTCCCATTGCTTAACATATGATGAATATATAATATAATGAATACATAATATAATAAAGAATGCACTACTTATCACTGAAAAATATGTCTTTAATTGAGAAACTGAATGTGGTTATTTTCAATCTTTAAGAAAATATAAGGAATTTGAAAATGAATAATTGTATTGATCTCCCTGCTGGTTATTACATCCACAAAATGTAAAGCTAATATTTAAAATATTTTGTTAACAGAGCTTGATCATGTCCTAGAGATTAGGGGAAAAGGGCTTCTTAAAGCCAAGCTCAAAACAAACACACCCTCCCTGGCCTTTCACACTGTGTATGCAGAGACAGATTTTCAAAGGCATTATATGACTTTATCAGTCAATTTCTCTTATTAAGCATTCTTTTTTTTTTTTTAAATTAACAAATGTAGATAAACCAAAGTGAATTTTTAGGCCTTGAGTTTTTTCTTCCTTACTATGGCACATACCCATCATAAAAGTAAACAGTAATACTTCTCTCTGGACAAACTTCAAGAAATCTATTAAGGCTTTACATGATTTGATACCCTTTGTTGGTACCCTTTGCTGACTTAATCTCCTAGTCTCACAATTAATTCCTCCACAGCCTTGATGTTTATTTGGTTTATTTATTTGAAAGGCAGAGAGAGAAGGAGAGAAAGTTCTTCTATCTGCTTATTCACCCCCAAATGTCTGCAACAGCTGGAGTTGATTGAAGCTAAAGACAGGAGACAGGAACTCAATCCATGTCCTCTATATGCCGGCGGGGACCCAACTACTTCAGTCACCACCTGCTGCATCCCAGGGTGCATATGAGCAGGAATCTGGAATCAGGAACAGAGCCGAGACTTGAATCCAGGCACTCTGATGTAGAATGTGGGTATCCCATGTATTATCTTAACCACTGTGCAAAATGCCTCCCTTTGCTGTTATTTAAAAATATGATAACACAGCCGGCGCCGCGGCTCAATAGGCTAATCCTCCACTTAGCGGCGCTGGCATACCAGGTTCTAGTCCCGGTCGGGGTGCCGGATTCTGTCTCGGTTGCCCCTCTTCCAGGCCAGCTCTCTGCTATGGCCAGGGAGTGCAGTGGAGGATGGTCCAAGTGCTTGGGCCCTGCACCCCATGGGAGACCAGGAGAAGCACCTGGCTTCTGCCTTTGGATCAGCGCGGTGTGCCGGCCGCAGTGTGTCGGCCGTGGCGGCCATTGAGGGGTGAACCAATGGCAAAGGAAGACCTTTCTCTCTGTCTCTCTCTCTCTGTCCACTCTGCCTGTCAAAAAAAAAAAAAAAAAAAAAACACACGATTGCCTTAAATCTCTGCCTATAAAAGCCTTCCTCACCCATCTGTAAGGCTTACTCCCTCCCTAGTCTGCTACCTGTCTACCTTCAAGTACTTCCCCATGGAGAAGCATTGTGTCCTCTGTTCATTTAAGACCAAATACTACCTCATGCCTCCTATGACCAGTATTTGGAACTCTCTATCCACTTTCCCAATTTCTAAAAAAAAAAATATTGCTTCTGATTCCTGTCCTCTTTCTTTGCCTTCTGGTATTCTAATTATATGTACATAAATCTGATCTGTCCAATATGGTAGCCAGAGCCACATGTGACTACAGAGCCTGTGAAATGGGGAATCAAAATCGAGATGTGGTGAAGTGACAAATATACTTGGATTTCAAAGACTTTGCTTGGATAAACATAAGCAAATTACCTGATTAATAAATATCTTATTATATGTTGAAATGATACTTAAATATATTTGGTTAAATAAAACAAATTAAAGTTAGTTTCATCTGTTTAAGTTACCTATGTGTGCACATTGTAAATGTTTTGGACAATGCTGTGTTAAACCTTTTTTTTATATTTCATTGCTATTATATATTTTTTCTTTTTTTTTTTTTTTTTTTTTTTTTTTTTTTTTTTGACAGGCAGAGTGGACAGTGAGAGAGAGACAGAGAGAGAAAGGTCTTCCTTTGCCGCTGGTTCACCCTCCAATGGCCGCCGCTGCAGCCGGCGCACCGCGCTGATCCTGGCAGGAGCCAGGAGCCAGATGCTTTTCCTGGTCTCCCATGGGGTGCAGGGCCCAAGCACCTGGGCCATCCTCCACTGCACTCCCTGGCCATAGCAGAGAGCTGGCCTGGAAGAGGGGCAACCGGGACAGAATCCGGCGCCCCAACCGGGACTAGAACCCGGTGTGCCGGCGCCGCAAGGTGGAGGATTAGCCTATTGAGCCACGGCGCCGGCTCTATATATATTTTTTCTATATACAGTATTTCTCCCTCCCCTCCCTGCTGTGCTTCTGATCAGCTACTTTCGATGGATCTTCCACTTCAAAAAGCATCCATGCTTTTTTGCTTGTCTAAACTGCCAATTTATCCATCATTAAGTTCTTAACTTTATATTCTATACTTTTTAGTTCTAGAATTTTCATTTAATTCTCCTTGTAGATTTAAATTCTCTTGTAAAACACTGTCTTTTCATCTACTTAATCTTTCTTTTCCTTTATTTTATGAAATATATTCATCTCAGAGATCTCTTCTCGTAAGGCTAGTTTCTGATCATCTACAGCCTTACTTTATGTGTGTATATTCACATATCCAACCTCTTGGCATGCCTAGAAATGCTTTAGTAAAATCTAGAGTGTGTACATTCTAAGAAACAGCATACAAAAGCCTACGAGGCCTTAGACAATACCATCATCTACTGCAGCATGCACTTTCCTATCCTGAAGAAAAGGTCAGTAACTCCTTACTTTAATCCAATCAGGAACCAAGCCAAAGCTACACTTAATGGCAGTTTTAGTAAGGCTCAGTCTTCTTTGATTTGCTGCATTTCCCAGGACGTGACCTTGAGGGTTTTCCTTAGATTACTAGGCAGGTTGTCATTTCCTTACCAACAGGAGACTTCCTGCTAAGACTTGTAGTCTCCTGCGCAACCTCTCATTGTCAAACCTCCAGAACTTAGCGAACTGTCTTTTGGCCAGTCCAGTCTCACATGGCTGCCAAAACTTGGCTGGTTTCACAGTCCAAAAGCTCCCTGCCTGGGGCCAATTCCAGAATCTCAGCCTAGATCTAATCTTGGCAGCTGCCCATATCATCATGCTTGAAGGTCAACTCCTCTCCAAAATTTTAGTTCCTCTGGTCCTCAGTGCTGCCATAGTTCTCAGATGGGTTTTGTATTTTATCTAGTAGCCCAGTGGCTCCTGGCAGGAGCATTGGATCTCCTACCAGCTCAACTCCGCCACAGAAGCACAAGCTTGCCTTAGTAGTTTTTCTTAGTAGGATTCACCATCTAATATATTGTATATCTTATTTACTTAGCTTATTATTTTTTCTTCAATAGAATGTGACCTGTAGGAGGTTTGGGGATTTTGTTATTTTTTCCCCCACAGATGCACCCTCAGTTTTTAAAATATGTGGAAAGAATGAAAAGATGCCTTCAATGGCCACTACACTGGTAAGATTAGAGAAGCCCGAAAAACTGCAATTGTTTTTCAGTCAAGAAAATAGAAAATCTATTCTGCCACCATTTACCAGGCCCTTACTATGCGCCAGTGAGTTAGGGAGTGGATGTTCAAAGGTGAACACAGTGGAAGGCGTTTAGCATGCGGGTGAAGCTGTTAGTTAAGATGCTGGTGACCCATATAAGATTCCCTGGTTTCAATACCAGTCTACAGATCCTGACTCTAGCTTCCTGCTAATGTGGACACTGGGAGGCACAGGTAATGGCTCAAGTAATTGGACTCCTGCCACCCATATGCGAAATGTGGATTGAGTTTCAAACTAATAGCTTTGGCCCCATTGCAGGAAGCTCTCTTATGATCTCTCCACCTTTCTAAATAAAAATAAATGAATATAGAGAATCTTTCTTACTCAAAAGAAGCAGACCAGCAAAAATCAGGGATTAAAAGCAAAAGGTACCTACCATCTATATTCATAACAGGAGAGCAGCAATGGAGCTTAAAACACAAAAGAACCCTAATCAACAACAAATCCCCTCAAAAGTTCCAGTGGGAAGTTTTTATTCCTTCCATCATGCCTGCTCAGAACAGTGTGCCCATTTTTCTAAGAATGCCTTTAGGGCCTGAAGCGCTTTGTTTTCAATGTAGGCAAAAATTTTTCCCCTTAAAAGTAGATCTGACTTTAGAAACAACACAAGCTCTTTAGAGTGAGGTTTGATTAAAAAGAAAAAAAGGAATCTTATAAAATCACCTCAGATCAATGAGGGGAAACTATAAAGTAAAAAGGGGACTTGTGTATTTTTAAAACTGGCTCTGAAGGCACTTTCAAGAAATGAAATTTTATCAGTATAAAAATGTTGTTGAAATAGTATTTTAGTGTTTTCTTCATTATTTTAGTCCTATACGGAAGCATAATTTTCAGAGTATACAATGTCCACCAAATAGCAAGCATTAAAGAATATGGAAAAGAACAAAGAGTGTATTAAGAACATAGGGAAGTATACCACTAGCTGTTACAGTAAATGAGATTAGTCAGATTTCTCAAATTGTGTATTTCATAGTTTAAAATGCATTACTTTCCTTGGCTAATATTACTAGGCAGGTTTTTAAAAGCGAACAATTTCATTTTGTGTTTGACAATATTGAACTATTTGGTTTTCCTTAAATACTGTTGTTATCCACTAAGAATATAGATTTCTTAGATCATATAATTTTTGAATCACCCTCAAACATGAACTCGAGAACATATATAAGAATCTCCTGTGAAGAAAAAAAAGTCGCTTTTTCCATTTTCACTTGAGGAGCTATGAGGTCAAAATACAAACCACAAAACTTAAAGATGGTTGCTAATGATGATTAAGTTTTATATATATATATATATATATATATGTATATGGCAAAATATTCAGACATTTTTATTTACAAACCATTAAGATCCCCAAAGTGATCAGATATTTAAAAATATCCAAAACCAATAGCCATGACTATAAGAGGCTATTTTTAAAGATGTGATTCCTGAACAAAATAAGTGTTGATTATGAGAGGTCTACACTAATTATGAGAGAGCGATTACAGAAGAGATTCCAAAATGGCAGAAGAGGGAGGGATCTTGCTGCTCCAGTGTAGAGAAAGATAGAGACAAGGGGAAAGAGAGCAGTCTCAGGGAAGAGTTAGGGAGAAAACTGCAGAAGAAACTCCATGCAAATTGGAGGGACACTGTGGATCTATGTGGAGGGTGTGGATGCACACTACTTTGGACTCTGGCAGCCGAGAGCCTCATCACCAGCTCTAGAGACTGAAGTGAAACCAGACTGTAGCAGCACAAGCCACTGGCGATAAAGCTGTGGGGAGAGCCTGGCATAAGCCTGGTTTGGAGTGCTGTGGAGGACAGTGTACCTGAGAACTTATAGGAAAAACAAAAAAGTGGGGTGTATTTCTCTCTCATTGACCACCAGCACTGGTGTCCTGTAACTGACTATGAGAGGCGGTCACCCTTTTGGACACACGTAACAGCTGCGCCACCTTGTGTCCATATGTCCAGCAACCAACTGAGCGGAGACACTGGAGTCTGGCTGAGAATTGAAAGGGGGCTGGGTGCTTGTGGCTGTGGAAGCCTTGTTTGCTAGGACCATGAAAACACTGTGGCTTTGTGGCCGGGTGCAGAGTGTGGCTTAGTCTCTGGGCATTCACTGGGGATGGCTCCATATGCTTAGGGCTTCCTGACTGCCTGGTGAAGGATCCATGTGCACATGGAGGTCTGCATGGATGCTTTGTGTGGTTGTTGTGGCAGGCGGATGAATATCGCACCCACTGGGGCTAGTGTCCAGGCACTGGTCTAATTGGAGAGGAGGTGAGCATGAGACTGCACCAACTGAGCTGATCAAACCCTACCCTATGATTAAAAAGAAAAAGAAGATTTACCACACCCAACTTGAGTGTCACCTTGGACATTCCCCTTCCCCAGGAGCACTAAACAGAGCTTACTGGCCACACCCAATACACACCTGTGGGTGTTCACTGAAAGACTAGGCCATTTCCAAAGATAAAAGCCTTCATGGGGTGGGGGGTGGGGGGACAGAAAAAACCAATAGGTATCTCCATAAATGCTTAAATGCAGAAATAAGGATGACAACATAATATCTCCAAAGGTACACAACAACATTTCAATACTACAATGTGAAAATGAAGAGACTAAAGAAATGCCAGAAAAGGAATTCAAAAAATTGATTGTAGGATAACACAGAAGTAATTAGAAGCAAACCCACGAATTAAAGAAATCCATACATGACATGAACAAAAATTTTCCCCATAAAAGAGATTTTAAATAGAAATCAAAATGAAATATTGGAAATGAAGACTTCAATGGATCAAATAAAAACTGTGGCTGAAAACCCTTAAACAAAGACTTGGTAGACAGAAGAAAGAATATCCAAGTTAGAAGACAAGTCTCTGAAAATTTCATCGTCAGACCAAAAAAAAAAAAAAAAGGAATTAGAAAATTAAAAAATAGTATTGGAGATTTACGGGATACTTTCAAACACTCAATACAGGGGCCCTAGGAGTTCCTGAAGGTATGGAAAGAGAGAATGAATTAGATGGCCTTTTTAGTGAAATAATTACAGTAAACTTTCCTAATTTGGAGAAGGAAAGAGTTGTCTAAGTACAGGAAGCAGACCGAACTCCTAATAGGCATGACCAGAAGATACCTTCACCACAACATATTGTAATCAAACTCTCCACTGTAAATCTTAAAGAAGAGGCCGGTGCTGTGGTGTAGTGGGCAAACCTGCCACTGCAGGGCCAGCATCCCACATGGGTGCCGGTTCGAGTCCCAGCTGCTCCACTTTCGATCCAGCTCTCTGCTCTGGCCTGGGAAAGCAGTAGAAGATGGCCCAAGTCCTTGGGCCTCTGCACTCTCATGGGAGATTTGGAAGAAGTTCCTGGCTTCTGGCTTTGGATTGGCACAGCTCCCGCCATGGTGGCCAACTGAGGAGTTAAGCAACAGATGGAAGATTTCTCTCTTTCTCTGTGCCTCTCTTTCTCTCTCTAACTCTGCATTTCAAATAAATAAATTTTTAAAAAATTAAAGAAAAGAGTCTAAAGTGTGCACGAGAGAACACCAGATAACTTTCAGAGGATCTCCAATTAGACTCACAGCTGATTTTTCATCACAAACCCTATAGGCTAGGAGAAAATGGTGAGATATATTTCAAGTCTTAAGAGGGAAAAAAAAAAAAAAACAAAAAAAAAAAACAAAAACAAAAACAACCTGCCAACCCAGAATACTGTACCATGCAAAGCTCTCATTTATGAATGAAAGTGAAATAAGGACCTTCCATAACAAACAGAAACTGAAAGAATTTGTCACTACTCGTCCAGCCTTACAAAAGATGCTTAAGTATTTACTATACACAGAAACTCAGAACATGGTCATCACTATGAAAGAAAATCTCCCAGTAAAAGTACTAAGGAAACCAATGTAAACAACAGGAATATTTACAGAAAACTGGCAGGGCCAACTCATTACTTATCAGTAGTCACCTTGAATGTAAATGGCCTCAACTCTGCAGTTAAAGATACCAACCAGCTGAATGGATTAAAAACAGGACCCAACTATATGCTGCCTTCAGGAAACACATCTCACCAACGATACACTCATACTAAATGTGAAAGGATGGAAAAAGATATTCCAGGCTAACAGAAACTAAAGAAAAGCTGGTGTAGCCATCCTAATATCAGATAAAATAGACTAACACAGAAACTGTTAAAAGAGACAAAGAAGAGTACTATGTAATGATTAAGGGGTCAATCCTACAGGAAGAGGTGACTATAATAAACAAATATGGGGCCGGCGCCGCGGCTCACTAGGCTAATCCTCCGCCTAGCGGCGCCGGCACACCGGGTTCTAGTCCCGGTCGGGGCGCCGGATTCTGTCCCGGTTGCCCCTCTTCCAGGCCAGCTCTCTGCTGTGGCCAGGGAGTGCAGTGGAGGATAGCCCAGGTGCTTGGGCCCTGCACCCCATGGGAGACCAGGAAAAGCACCTGGCTCCTGGCTCCTGCCATCGGATCAGCGCGGTGCGCCGGCTGCAGCGCGCCGGCCGCGGCGGCCATTGGAGGGTGAACCAACGGCAAAGGAAGACCTTTCTCTCTGTCTCTGTCTCTCACTGTCCACTCTGCCTGTCAAAAAAAAAAATAAAAAAAAAAACAAACAAATATGTACCCAATTACAGGGCATTCAGTTATTTAAAAGAAATACTAATGAGTCTAAAAGGAGACATAGACTCCTGTACAACAGTAATAGGGACTACAATACTCCATATTCAGCCATGGAAAGATCAACTAGACAGAAAACCAGCAGGGAAACACAGAGTTAATTAATACTATATACCAAATGGACCTAATGGATAGCTACAGAACTTTTCATACAACAATTTCAGAATATACATTTTTTTCACTAGTGCCCAGAACTTTCTCTAGGACAGATCACATTCTAGGCCACAAAGCAAGTCCCAGCAAACCCAAAAAACTGAAATCATATTATACATCTTCTATGACCACAATGGCATGAAGCTGGAAGTCAACAACTCAAGAATCTCTATATATGCAAATACATGGAGACAGAACAACATGCTCCTGAATGAATAGTGGGTCACAGAAGAAACCAGAAGAGAAATCAAAAAATTTCTGGAAATGATTGATGACAATACAACATATCAAAACTTAGAGGCTACAGCAAAAGCAATGTTAAGAGCAATAGATGCCTACATCAAGACATTGGAAAGACACAAAATAAATGAACTATCAGTGCATCTCATGGACCTAAGAAAACAACAGCAAACCAAAGTTAAAATTAGTAGGAGAAAAGAATTAAAATTAGAGAATAAACAAAATTGAAAGAAAAAAATACAAAAGATCAGTGAAATGAAGAGCTGGTTTTTTGAAAAAAATAAAAAAAATTGACACACAATTGATCAAGCTAACCAAAATAAAAATTAAAATCAGTAAAATTATAGATGAAAAAGGAAAGGTAACAACAGATACCACAGAAATAATCCTCATAAATTACTACAAAGATCTGTATGCCAACAAACCAGGAAATCTAGAAGAAATGGATAGATTCCTGGATACATAAAACTTACCTAAATTGAGCCATGAAGACATAGAAAATAAAATACACCAATAATCAAGACAAAAATTGGGTCAGGAATAAAGACCACTCCAACAAAAAAAGCCCAGGACCGGATGCCTTCACTGCTGAATTCTACCACACATTTAAAGAAGAACTAACTCCAATTCTTTGCAAGCTATTCAAAACAATTGAAAGGGAGGGAATCTTCCCAAACTCCTCTATGAAGCCAGTAGCACCTGAAAGGTAATCTATAGAAGTAAAATTGACATTTTGAGATGCAATGACTTTGAACAGCCCTTCTCTTGACTGTTGAGGGATTTTTTTTCCATACTATTTGTTGAATGCTTTACTTACTATAGAGTTAATCATATTTGCATAGTTAGTTGAAAATAGATCTTACTAAAAAGTAAGAATGGGAATACTAGAGGGAAGAGGAAAAAGGGTGGGAGTGAGTGCAGGTGGGAAGAATCACTATGTTCCTAAAGTTGTATTTATGAAATACATGAAGTTTGTATACCTTAAAGTTTTTTGGGTTAAAAAAGTAAATGAAATGTAAACAAACAAACAAACAAAAAAACAACAAAGGAAAGAAAACAGTCCCTGAAAGATCACCTTCCTTCTGTCTCCTTTTGTTTTATTCTATTAACCATCCTTAGATTACTATTAATAACTCAGATTAGTATAATTTTTGGATAAAGAGAGTTAAATTGATTCCTTCAAACTGAAAGTACTAATAGAAATATGTTGACATTTCATATTAATAACATGTTTTCCATGGACATATTTTGATGGGGTAGCAATGACATATGCATATAAATGCAAGGAAGTACTTCTGATTATATTATTAGCAGTTATTGTAGCAATAATTTCAGAAAGTGGTTACATCCATCTGTTTGAGAAAACAGACTAACACAAATGAAGTCATATTCATTACATGAAAGAAGTGATTAGAACCTAGTAGTAAAGCCAGCTAAATGTGTTCCTACCAAGCTTCAAGTTTAAGTTTTAATGCATTTTTAAATGTTTCTGGTCTCAAAACATTGAACAGCTGACAATTTCCCCCAAGAGAACAATACCTTGAGGGGAAACACAATTAGAATATGGATTGACCAGCAATCAGTAATCATTACTTGGTACATTAAACGTAGTACACTGGCACCTGGTTAAGTGATTTAGAAACTGGTTAAATATCTGGAAAACAGGGTATTCTCAAGTTAAACGTGAAAGCTCAAAGCAATAAGGACTTTTTCACAATTGCAATGTATTAGGAAGGAAACTGCAGAATAAGGTTTTAGAAGGTTAAAATTGGGTGAGCATATTAAAGGCAATTGGAATCAAAAGAATTGAAGTAGAAAATGGAGTATTTCTGGCAAGTTTAAATTCTCCAAAGTTTATATGTTAGAAGAACTGATGATGCATTTCATTACAAGGTTTAATGTTTCTATGAAGTAGTTTAAATAAACTATGATTGGAAAAATAACTTATTAAATTCTTAAACTGGATGAGAAGAAATGAAAATAAATTACTAAACCAGTGAGAAAACAATGTCCACCAATTCCCTTCACTGGTGACATCATTCCACCTACATCCCTACTTTCCTTCCATTTCTAGGGTGAGTGGCCCATTTACCAATGAGGTAAAGTCCCCTCCCTCATAACACTCAGACTTTACAATTTTTCACTCAAAGACAATGATCTAACAGTTCACTCATCTCATCTCTTTCTCTTCACTTCATTGGATTATTCTCTTTAGCAAACAAATATGTCAGGATTTCTTTCATCTTAACAACGACAACAACAACAAAAATGCTTTTTTTGATTTTAATTCTCCCTCAAACTACTTATTCATTGCTCTCCATGTCTTATCAAGCTCCACTGAGAGAGTTATCTATACTTTTTTTTTTTTTTTTTTTTTGGACAGGCAGAGTGGACAGTGAGAAAGGTCTTCCTTTGCCGTTGGTTCACCCTCCAATGGCCGCCGCGGCGGACACACTGCGGCCGGGGCACTGTGCTGATCCGAAGCCAGGAGCCGGGTGCTTCTCCTGGTCTCCCATGGGGTGCAGGGCCCAAGTACTTGGGCCATCCTCCACTGCACTCCCTGGCCACAGCAGAGAGCTGGCCTGGAAGAGGGGCAACCGGGACAGAATCTGGCGCCCCGACCGGGACTAGAACTTGGTGTGCCGGTGCCGCAAGGCGGAGGATTAGCCTAGTGAGCCGAGGCGCCGGCTTATCTATACTTTCAGTATCTAATTTCTCTTGTTTTATTGAATTCGTTCCAGTCAGGATTTGTTCTTGCCCAGGAACCACAACAGTCTTCCATCTCAAGATGGCCAGTAACTTCCACATTACTAAATCCAGTGGTCATTTCTTGGTTCTCTCCATACCTGACTTATGAACAGCACTGGACACAGTTGCTTTCCTTTGATCCCCGAAATTCTTTCTTCCTTTAGGGAAAGAAGACCTTTTATGGAAACAAGACCCTTATTTGGTTTCCCTTCCTATTGCCCTAAACTTTCCTCTTCCTCTACCACCTCCTGGTTATCCCTAAATGGCAGCATTTCATTGATCATTAAATGTCATCTACTCCAGTTACATTTACCTACTAAACACTATTTGCCTACTGGTAAATTCCAAATTTATATCCCACAGACCTGGTCTCTCTCTTAAATGATAATTTCCTATTTTTTAAGAAGATATATTGCTTTAATAATGATAATAATATTCAAAAATGCCATAGTTTTTCTTCTGAATAATAACAATAATAAACCCAACATATTCTTTGTGGACAATAAAAACTAAAAAGTCCATAATCACCAAAAAATTATTGACACTCATGATTTTTCTTAAGGGATTTTATATTTTCATATAAGGGATATAAGGATAAATAAATAAACTTAGAAATCATAACCCCCAATATCTAGAGATAACTACTTTCAAAAACATACTAATTCATTAAATCTATGAAAAAATGCAAACAAAGGGCAGGTGTGCAGCTCTTGAGGACACCCACAACCCACGCCAGAGTGTCTGGTTTGAGTCCCAGCTACTCCGCTCGCTTCTGATCCAGCTTCCTGCTAACAAATACACTGGAGGCAGCAGGTGATGGCCCAATTACTTGGGTCCCTGCCACCGATGTGGGGATCCAAATGGAGCTCCAGGATCCTGGTTTCAGCCTGGACCAGCCTTGGTTATTGTGGACATTTGGGGAGTGAACCAGCAGACCAAAGATCTCTCTGCCTTTCAAATAAAATGAAAACAAGAAAATTTTTAAATCAGAAATGATTAGGGATATGTTAATAAAATGGTGATTTAATGCTCTTACTGTTAAACAATCAAGAAATAAGGAATAATAAAGAATTTGCTAAATGACCAATGTGGTTAAAACCAGATATCTGGCTCACTGGAGATGTGAGCATGCAGAAGTTGAAGTCTCAATTTCTTTTTTATGAGAAAATGCTTATTTATTTATTTGAAAGGCAGAGAGAGAGAGAGAGAGAGAGAGAGAAATATCCTCCATCTGCTGGCTCACTTCCCAAATGGACACAACAGCCAGGACTGGGCCAGGCTGAAGTCAGGTGCCAAGAGCATCCTCCAGTCCTTCTACATGGATGCAAGAGCCCAAGGACTTGGGCCAACTTGCACTGCCTTCCCAGGTGCATTAGCAGGAAACTGGATTGGAAGTGGAGAAGCTGAGACATGAACCAGCATCCATATGGGATGCCAATGTCATAGGAAGCAGCTTAATGCACTGTGCCACAATGCTAGTTACCTTAATTTTTTAATGTTTTTTTTTTTTTTTCCCATATACTTGAAGGCTACAGTGAGGAGGGAGAGAAGATGGGTGACAGGGACAGGAGAGAGAAAAAGAGAGGAGAAAGAAAGAGAGGAGAGAGGGATAACTTCCATCTGCTGGTTTATTCCCCAAATGCCCACAATAGCCCTGTATGGGCCACGCTGAATCTAGAAGTCTAGAATTCCATCAGGGTCTCCCAGGTGGGTGGCAGTGACCCAAGTACTTCAGCTATCACCTGCTCCAGGGATGCATTAGCAGGAAGCTTCTTTGGAAGCAGAGTAGCTGACACTGGTACCAGGCACTCTGATATGGGATGTGGGCATCCCAAGCAGTGCTTCAGCTGCTGTGCTGTGACACCCGTACCTTAATTTCTGTATCTGCAAAATGAAAGTAACACTGGTTTCCATCTCCTGATTGTTATGATTATTATTTTTTTTTTTTGACAGGCAGAGTGGACAGTGAGAGAGAGAGACAGAGAGAAAGGTCTTCCTTTGCCGTTGGTTCACCCTCCAATGGCCGCCGCGGCCGGCGCGCTGCAGCCGGCGCACCGCGCTGATCCGATGGCAGGAGCCAGGAGCCAGGTGCTTTTCCTGGTCTCCCATGGGGTGCAGGGCCCAAGCACCTGGGTCATCCTCCACTGCACTCCCTGGCCACAGCAGAGGGCTGGCTTGGAAGAGGGGCAACCGGGACAGAATCCGGCGCCCCGACCGGGACTAGAACCCGGTGTGCCGGCGCTGCTAGGCGGAGGATTAGCCTAGTGAGCCGCGGCGCCGGCCTGTTATGATTATTAAGCGAAGTATATGTAAATATTTTCTCACAGACCTGACCTTTAAACCTTTGCCTTAACAAATGTTGGTTATTACTACCATTGCATTAATTTCTTCAACTTATTTACTACCTCTTGTTTTTTCCCCAAATTTTTTTCCCATATAACCTATTCAAATGAACAAGTAAAAATAAAAAAAATTAAAACAAAGAGAAAATTCACACTGTGTTCTAAATTCTGCCTGAAAGTTTTTAAACAACACAATTTATTACAGAGAACAAAGCTATACTTTGAAATCAGTTTGTTCTGTCAAAAACACAAAAACGCTCAGAGGATGTAATTGAATGACTATAATGCACCCTGGCCAAGAAGCCAGGCTTTAACTTGCTCTTTTAAGTGCATGCGACTGAGCATTGTTCTTGCCATTTTAATATAGACTTTCTACCCCTAAATTGACTTTCTGAAATAGTTAGATAATTGTTGAACACTTTTAAGTCACTTTGTCAGTGTTCTTGAACTGTGAAAGTAATTCAGTGTTGAACTCATAAAATATACTCTCCAAGGTCCAAGTTTAAGTGAGCATAGTGATTTGTTTCCTAACAATAGAGCCCAACTAAATTTAAAAACTCCTTTGTACTGGACAGTCCTTGATGCGTTGAGTGCCTTTCTCATCCACAGCCCTTCTGAGCAAAGTAGTCAAGGGCAGGTTTTTGCACATGTAATCTACTCTCACACCCCCACAATTGTCATGCTCAAAAACTATTACCTCCCTTACTACCATGCCATTTCCATGGCCTCAATAACTTTCTCTATTGCCATTATCACAAGCAGTGCCGTTACTTTTATTCTACCACCCCTGTCACCATTAGTATCAACACTGCCAGTTTTACCTTCGCACTAATGATAGCTACGAGGAAACGAAGTCCTTTACTTCTATTACTTCACTTATGTTCAGAACAACTCAAAATTACTGTCTATTTTACAGATGAAAAAATCAAGGCATAGAGAACTTCAGAATAATTTTGGCTTATGTTCTTGTATTTGGTGAATGGGAAGGCCAGAATTGAGTTCTAAGTTTTAATAATGCCAAGCTATGCATTCTTTCCATAGTCTACCATATTGTTTGGCACAGAGTTATTGCTAAAAGATTTTGTCGCATGAACAGATGAATAAAAGTTGTCACGATTTCAATCACACAGCTCACTGCACAGAAGGGCAGTATCTGATCCATAGGCAGTGTGGATTTGGCAGGAGGCAACCTGGCATGAGACCCTGCCCAACAGGACACTCTAAACTAGGTGCTGTCCAACTCACCCTGTAAGTTCCTCTCTTGGGGATATGTGTGTGTGTGTGTGTGTGTATGTGTTTTCATAGAGAAGGGCACAAATAGTATAGAAACACTGAACTCAAGGACCAGAGAGTGGGAGATAGGTCAGAGTCATAAAGTACGGAAAACTATGTGTAAACCTAAGCCAAAAAGCTAACTATTATATCCAGCTGGCAGCAACAATAGAAACAGAGGGAATGAAAAAGACAGAAGACACATCATTAGGATGGCACTGTATTCTCTGGCCCCTGGCAACATCCGGAAGAGCTTTCCAGTTCTCCAAAGGGTTGGCTGGGTAGCTGCTAACACGGTCTTGTAAGCCTTTTCTGACTCCTCTTTATCCAACAAAGAAATGATCCTTTCCTCAGGAAACAACAGTCTCATCCATCTGTTCAAATTAATAACTTCAGAGTCATGTTCATTGCCCACATAAAATCACGTGCCATGTTCAGTAGTCTCTGTTTTCTATTTCTAGTGTTTCAAACCACTGCAAGTCCTCACCATCTTTCTGTCTGGATTATGGGAATTCCTCCAGCTTGATTTCTGGCCAATCTATGCTTTTTTTTCTCCCATCTATTCTCCATGTAGCTGGCCCAATACTCACCTTCAGCACTTTGCCCAGATGGATCAGTACTCACATAAAAATACACATCTTTGGGGAAGCTAACCTTCAGAGTAGGCTGGTCTTCTTGTTATTAACTCTACACCATCTTTGACTGTTTTTCCTAGCCACTATCATGTTTACAAATTACTTGTTCCTTTTAATAAGTTGTTTTTTTGGACAGTAGGCTCCATGAAGACAATATTTTATTTTATTTTTTTTAAGTTATACTCCAAGTACAATGCCTGGCTCACAAGAAGTGAAAAATAAGTATTTGCTCAATAAATATTGATTGTTTCTTTACATAATACATCAACTGCAGTATTTTGAAATTCTCCCTTTTTTGAAACCTAAAAACTCAATATATGATCTCAAATGTGTCTCTAAACATTTTCACAAGTAAAAGGACTAAAATCCAGTCCAAATGTATTGAGGACTGGTATTAGGCACCCACCATACAGCATGACCTCTGGTGGAAAGGAGTAGGGAGTCAGACTTCACTCAGCAGACAAAGGAAAGCCAGCAACAATTTTTGAGAAGCCAAATGAACTGATTAGACCTGTGTTTCACGAAGAATAATTTGGTGGCAGCAGGTGGGCTAACACAAGAGGTGAAAGAAGACCTGTTGGGAGACTGTTTTCTTGGCAAAGCCAGCCACCTATGCAGTCACAAGTTCTAGTTCTGGCCAATAAAATTTAAAAGCCCATCCAATGACTTCCACTAAATATTGTCCCTCCTGGAAAGAAATTCAGTAGAAGAGGGCTCTTCCTTGGACCCATGTGTCTCTGGACATGGCTCTGTTAATGGGATACCAGTTAGCTGAGCACTAGCTATTCAGTCCAAGAACTATAGCCGTAGACAGCAGGAAGAAGGTAAAAGAGTCCAAAACCTTGATGGAATTACTGAACCCTGAATGAAACCTCAATTAAACGTAAGTTTTCATAACAAGAAAACAAATTCAAGACTTTAAAACTCTTGTTCAAACTTTACCTTTCTTTGTAACTCCTCTCCTCTAAGAAGATTCCACATCCTCAACTTTACCTTCAGTGTTTCTTCCATCCATGCCTTCTACATCAGTAAGGTGATCCAAGTTCAAGTAACAAATTATTTATCAAGTGCCTTAAACAAGAGGGGTATCTGTTCTATTATTTCAGGAAATCTAGGCTTTTCTTGGTAGCTTTCAGGTAGCTGACTGGGCCCTTAGGAAGCCGACTGGGGGTATGGAGAGCATGCAGCCTCATTTCTAGCACATAAACATAGCTCAACTTTAAAAGAAAACTATTTCTGGAGAATACAAATAAGTGTTCTATTTCCACTACCCCAGTAAGTTTCCCCTTTCCACCAAGTATAATAGAGGCAGGCAGAAGAATGAGAAAGGGCAGTACTGCAATTTTCCTTTAATGAAAGCTTCTTATAAATTGAGATGATTATATGCTAGCAAACAGGAGAAACCTTAGTTTTCCCATTTATCTATCTATAAGCACCATGTTGTCATCTTCTCTTTCATTTCTATGATATTTGTTACTGCTTAATATGTAACCATCCATTGTTTAAATATTAGTGACAGCATATTGTTTTTTTTTTTTCTTTGAAAAAATTACTCAGAATTCTCTTTGGGAATGGGTGTTTAGCTTAGCAGTTAAGACATGCTTGGCCCACATCAGAGTACCTGCGTTACACTGCTAGCTTGGACTCCCGGTTCCAGATTCTTGCAGTATAGATCCTGGGAGGCAGTGATGATGCCTCAAGTGACTGTGTTCACGCCAGCATGGTATCTGCACTTGTTCCTGCCTCCCAGCATCAACCTGGCCCAACTTTGTCCATTATGGGCATTTGGGAAGTGAATTGGTAGATCAGATCTTTTCATATATATAGATACACACACACACACACACACATATATATGAGTCTCTCAAATAAATAAAAATTAAAAACTCACCTCAAGAAGTGTTACAAATGATCTACTTAGGAAAGTAGGTGATCAAATATTAGATTAACATATGTGTTCTATAGCATTATATTTTTAAGAGGATTCTGAAGAAACCTTGTGAAGGCAAACTCTTCAGAATATGGCATCTGATTAGGGGAGGAGATGCGGAAACAATGACTTGAAGGCATATGATTGAACTTTGGAAGGTCCTTACAGACAAATGAGTTATTCATGTACCCTTCAATTTCTTTCAGAACATCTTTGCTGAGCAACTCCCCTGCCTTTGCTGGATGATTATGACTGATAAAAAGGCCACTCTGTCATGAGAGAGGTCAGTCTATCACTTAAGAGCTCTGTAGAGTAACACGAAATATGTTCCCCCTGCTAAAGGGGGAGAGCAAAGTCCCAGTTTGTCCCACTTGCAGCACTGTAACAAAGTGGCTGCAGCTTAGTGGAATTAACAGTGATCTCACACAAGACTAGGTATGACTTTGAGTATGTCATATAAGCTCTCTTAGACATTTTTTCTTAACATCAGAATAGCATTCACCAGCAATATTTGTTGTAAGAAATAAGTGATGCTAGGTGTATCAAAGTATATGGTGCTTGTCTTGCAGACAAGATTTTAGGGGCTGGCATTGTGTTGCGGTAGGTTAAGATGCCTCTTACGATGCTAGTATCCCATACTGGAGTGTTGGTTCCAGAATCTGCTGCTCTGCATCCAATCCAGTTACCTGCCAATGTGCCTGGGAAAGCAGTGGAAGATGGCTCACCACTAGGGAGACCCGGACAGAGTTCTGGACTTCTGGCTTTGGCCTGGCCCAGTCCTGGAGGTTGTGGCCATTTAGGGAGTAAAACTGGGGATGGGAGATGTGTCTCTGTTTCTCTGCCTAAGTCTCTATCACTCGGCCTTTCAAATGAATACATCTTAAAAACAAAAATTAAAAAAAAAATAAGATAGTGAAAATTCTGAACCGGCGCCGTGGCTCACTAGGCTAATCCTCCACCTTGCGGCGCCGGCACACCGGGTTCTAGTCCCGGTTGGGGCGCCGGATTCTGTCCCGGTTGCCCCTCTTCCAGGCCAGCTCTCTGCTATGGCCAGGGAGTGCAGTGGAGGATGGCCCAGGTGCTTGGGCCCTGCACCCCATGGGAGACCAGGAAAAGCACCTGGCTCCTGGCTCCTGCCAGGATCAGCGCGGTGCGCCGGCTGCAGCGGCGGCCATTGGAGGGTGAACCAGCGGCAAAGGAAGACCTTTCTCTCTCTGTCTCTCTCTCTCACTGTCCACTCTGCCTGTCAAAAAAAAAAAAAAAAAAAAAAAAAAAGATAGTGAAAATTCTGAGAATTTCTAAGAATCACTCTTTGCAAAAGGGTGAGAGTACATTAAAAAACACACATATATACATGCACAATTTTAATGTTAACTATATTATATATAATATATTGCATATATTATATATACATGCCATATTAATGTTAACTATATTTAAAATCTTAACACACAAATATGTCTTTAACAAAACCTCAGCTATATACTACAAGCAATTGGTTATGGGCATCTCATCTTTTTATAGCAATTGTTACATTAAAAATTATGAATATTCATGATTCTACCTTTCTTATGACCATAGGAATAATGCTTGGCTTGGACTGCCAAGAAATGTTTAGTAAAAAGGGATAACAACAAGAGAATATGAGCAACAAAAACATGGTTACCTCTCAAGGAGATGTTCTCTGTACCAGGCAACACACTAAATCTTTCAGTCTGAGTAGCTTCTAGAGCTCACAAAACCCTTTTGAAGCAGATAGTATTATCTTCTCTATTTTACAAATACATAACCGAACCTAGGATAGCTTAAATAATTCAAAAAGGGTCACACTTTAAGCAGATGAGGCTGATTTGAAACCTGGTTTTTGATGTTGTACTTCTTTTATTAGGTTACTTAATAACATATAATAGTGGATCTGATAGAATTATTGTAAAATATATTCCTTCACTGGTTTCTGCTTTAAATGAGATTATCTATCTACCAACACAGAAATACTTGACTCTTTGGCAGCGCCCACTGTTACATCAGCAATCCTTTAGGATTATTCTGTGACTGCAGTGACAGAGGGGCCTATTTAACACGATAAAAGGTGATAAGAAACAATTCTTTTTTAATTTTTCCCTTAAATTTCAAATACTTTGATAACTATCACAACATGCCACAGAAATGCAGTACATTATATCAAGAATGTACATATTTATCTTCAAAATACTGACAAAATGGGACCCAGCATTGTGGTGCTGTAATTTCAGCCACTGCCTGTTAATACCAACATCCCATATGGACACGGGTTTGAGTCCCGGCTGCTCCCCTTCCAATCCAGCTCCCTGCAGATGCACCTGAGAAGCAACAGAAAATGGCCTAAATGGTTATTGCAGCCATTTGAGGAGTGAACTGGTGAATCTAAGACCTCTCGCTTTCTCTTCCTCTCTGTCACTTTGCCTTTAAATAAATAAATAGAAATTTAAACAATGAGGATTGACATTTTGGAAAAAAATATTAAACACACTGAGTTAATGATCACCTTAGAACTACTTTGAGTTTATGAAACAGTTAAGAAATCTTGTTATCATTAAAGTTTTAAGAATTTTGATAACATGGGGGCCAGCACTATGCAGTGCCAGCATCCCATATGGGTGCTGGTTTGAATCCTGGCTGCTCCACTTCTGATGCAGCTCTCTGCTATGGCCTGGGAAAGCAATGGAAAATGGTTCAGTGCTTGGGCCCCTGCACCCATGTGGGAGACCTGCAAGAAGCTCCTGGCTTTGGATTGAACCAGTTCCAACCACTGCAGACATTTAGGGAAAGAACCAGCAGTTGAAGATCTCTCTCTCTTTTTCTCCTCTCCCAAACCCTTTGTTCCCCTACTCTGCCTTTCAAATAAATAAATAAATCTTTTAAAAATAAAACTTAAATCAGCATATACAGGTATTATTCTCATTTAAAACTTGAAATGGTAGACCAGTGCTGTGGTGTAACAGGTTAGGCTGCCGCTTGGGCCATCTTCAGCTGCCTTCCCAAATGCATTAGCATGGAGCTGGACAGGAACTGTAGTGGCAGCGACTCTAACTGGACCCCCATATGGGATGCCAGCACTGTAGGTGGTGGCTTTATCTGCTGTGTCACAGTGCTCGACGCAGATTTAATTTTTTTTTTTTTTTTTGACAGGCAGAGTGGACAGTGCAAGAGAGAGACAGAGAGAAAGGTCTTCCTTTTCCATTGGTTCAACCCCAATGGCCGCCACGGCTGGCGCGCTGCAGCAGGCGCACTGTGCTGATCCGAAGCCAGGAGCCAGGTGCTTCTCTTGGTCTCCCATGTGGGTGCAGGGCCCACGGACTTGGGCCATCCTCCACTGCACTCCCAGGCCACAGCAGAGAGCTGGACATTAAGAGGAGCGACCAGGACAGAATCCGGCGCCCCGACCGGGACTAGAACCCTGTGTGCTGGTGCTGCAGGTGGAGGATTAGCCTATTGAGCCACGACGCTGGCCCAGATTTAAATTTTTAAGGACTATGTCAGGGATCTGCACAGCAGTCTGTAAAAAGGAAGGCATCTGCCAACCGGTCACCTTCAGTGCCACCAAGTGATAGGAATACATGGTCTTTTCAGCTCCCCATTGTTCCAACTCCTGCATCAATCCGCAACCTAACAGCCTATGCAGTCTGACCACTTACTTTCTTTGGGAGAAACCTAGCCATGTGCTATGATTAGTTTAAAAGTGGATTATACAGTAAAAATACTGTATTCATAGGACCAACTCCCCCATAAGTTATTTGCTTATATTTTCAGTTATCTGTGCAAAGCACTGGCTGACTTTCTTACATAACTATAAATCTACTTCACATTGCCACCACTGATTTGGTCGCAATCAAGAGAATCATAGGTCTGGAAGGATAAACCTTGCTATCCTTAAAGTTAAAAAAAAAAAAGAGAAAAAGTGTTACCACATCATCATATGTCACCAACTTCAAATTTCTAATCATTTCTACAGACATCACTAAACACAAACATGAAATTCTACCAATAGAAAGAAAATTTAACAAGTAGTGAGGAGGTATATACTAGGCAACAGTACGGTCCTTTTATACTATTAATTAATTTCATTCTGACAAGAACTCTTCATAGTTGGAATTGTTATTGCAGTTTTACAGGTAAAGAAACACCCTAAAATCTCAAGGTTAGGGAGAGAGGGAGGGAATATCATTATGTTCATAGAATTGTATCTATAAAGCACAATGAACCTGTTAAAAACTAAAGGGCCCAGCACTGTGGCTTAGCAGGTAAAGGCAACACCAGTATCCCAGATGGGTACTGGTTTGAATCCTGGCTGCTCCCTGTCTGATCCAGCTTCCTGCTCATGCCTCCAGGAAAACAGCAAAGGTGGCCCAAGTCCTTGGACCTATGCACACACGTGGGAGATCCAGATGAAGTTCTTGGCTCCTGGCTTCAGCTTGGCCCTGCCCTGGCCATCGTGATTATTTGGGTAATAAATCAGTGGGTGGGAGATCTCTCTCTCTCTCCCTCTCTAATTCTGACTTCCAAATAAATAAATCTTAGTTAACTAAGAATACCAAATTGTGAATACTACCAAAAGCAATCTGCAGATTTAATGCAATCCCAATCAAAATACCAACATTTTTCTCAGATCTAATATGAAACAAGACTCTTGCTTTACACTTTATACAAAAATAAACTCAAAATAGATCAAGGACACAAATCTATGATCTGATAGCATCAAACAACTAGAGGAGAACATTAGGGAAACTGCAAGACATGGGCATAGGTAAAGGCTTCTTGGAAAAGATTCTAGAAGCATACGCAATCAAAGCAAAAATTAACAAATGGGTTAACATCAAGCTAAGAAGCTTCTGTACTGCAAAGAAAACAATGCGCAAAGTGAGAGACAACTGACAGAATAGGAGAAAACATCTACAAACTATGCAACTAATAAGGGATTAATATCCAGAATCTATAAAGAGCTCTAGAAACTTAACAACAGCAAAGTAAACAAGTCAGTTAAGAAATGGGCATAAGACTTGAACAGGCATTTTTCAAAGGATGAAATTCAAATAGCCAAAAGACACATGAAAAAATGCTCAGGGTCACTAGCCATCAGGGAAATGCAAATCAAAACTAAAATAAGGTTTCACTTCACCCCAATTAGAATGGCTCTCACAAAAAAAATCAGCAAACAAACGCTGGTGAGGATGTGGAGGAAAATGTACCATAATCCACTGTTGGTGGATATGTTAACTAGTACAGCCATTGTGGAAAACAGTATGGATTCCTCAGAAATCTGAAAACAGATCTACCAATATGACACAATCATCTCACTCCTAGGAATTTACTCTAAGGAAATGAAATCAGCCTATGAAAGAGTTATCTGTACCCCCATGTTTATTGCTGCTCAGTTCACAATAGCTAAGATAAGGAATCAACCAAAATGTTCCTTAACTGATGACTAGACAAAGAAACTGTATATTTACACTAGGGAACACTATTCAACCATAATAAAGAATGAAACCATGTCTTTCAAAAACAAAATGGATGCCATTGGAAACTGTTATACTTAGTGACATAGCCAGTCCCAAAAAAGGCAATTACCATATGTTTTCATTGATCTCTGGAAACTAATAGAGTACAAAAAAGATAATGTATATGAGCAAAATTGACATTTTTAGATTTGATTATTGTTTAAAGGACTTATCTATACTGTAACAGTGGGTTTTTTTTTTCTTGCTAATTGCTGAATTCTTTATTAGTGGAGGGTTAAGTTTAGGATTATAAAACAAACTCAAGTATGTTATTGTAAAATTAAAAGAACAAGAGAGGAAGGAGGATGGTGAGTGGGAACATGAGCATGGTGGGAAGTATCACTATGCTCCTCAACCTGTATATATGAAATAAATGAAATTTGTTCACTTTATATACTTAAAAATTACTTAAAAACTAAAATTAAAAAAAATTTAGAAAAAGAAAAAAATCTCAGGGTTATATTCTTGGCCAACATCATGTTATCTGTGGTGAGGAAAATATTCACATTTAACTTTGCTCCCAAAAAAAAAAAAAAAAAAAAAAAAAAAAAACGAACAGAAACCACACTAACAAGGTCTCCAATATTTAGAGAAGCTACTGTGAAAAGTTCTTGTAAATACAATGTGAAATTTCTCTCATTCTTGTCTCATTTAATAACTCCAAAAGAAAACTAGATCTGCTTAGCACTTGTCTATCTTTTAATATTTTTCAGATATAGTGATGGTTTTATTCAAATCAAATCATTATAAGCAGCAAACTGTTACTAGCATAAATAAAATATACTATCTAATCCTATTCATAGGCCTTCAATATGATGAACCTAATGAATTAGCTTAGTGTGCCCTTGTTAACATAATACTACTTGAGAAGCACATCACCATTAACTAAGTTTCCAAAGCTGAACTGTATTGTCTTTTAATGAAACTTCTTACAAAAAAAGGTAACATTATTGCACACAGAATTATTATACAGCATATATAATTGAGACTTTTTTGATAATATAAGGTTGGAAAAAGGCAGGCAAAAGTAATACTTTTCTTTAAAAAAGTAATTGTTATTTTTCAATCCTTTCGGTAGGCTGCATTCTAACACAGTGATATTTTCAATAATCAGAAAGATTAGAGGATAACTTTCCATATATTTTATTAAGGCTTCTGTGAGAATATACTTCATCACATTCATATAATTTAATGACAGTGCCACCTCAAAAAGTTTTTTTCCCTAACTCACTGATAACTTAAAGAAAATATATTCAAAATCCAATCCAGAAATAAGCCAAGTAATGATGACTGATAGTCTATTTTTTTCTCTAAGATTTAGCTCACAGTTTGCTGCTGATAAGGAAATGCAACCTTCTAAAAGGCACTGTGCACACGAGTACACACACGCATGCGCGCGCGCGCACACACACACACAGTGAATTGTTTTTTCTTGTGATACAACATATAATGCCTTCCTTTCAGGGCATTCTTCTTGAAATTAAGTCATAAAATAAAATGTCTTTTGGCAAAACAATGTACTGGTGAAGTGGTATAAATATACTCGTGTAATCCTGGTTTGAATTTCAGCATTTATAATGAGGAGTAACATTTTTACTTAGAGAAAATATCCATCAAACACAATACTTAATATTATTTTTCATAGTCTGTGAAATTTTACTTATCTAATAAAACATGAATTTAATGAGGAATAGATTAACTTGCAAGCTAAGATACTTACATGTTATATATATAAAAAAGCTTGACTCTAGACAAAGGGTGAAATAAATGAAGGCTGTCCTTAGCTGATGATGTACTTGGTTCAGGCATAGTCAAGGCAGACAAGTGGCAACCTTGAGAAGTAGAAGCTAAAGGATAAAGAAAGTTATTTCCTTTGAATGTGTTCTGTGAGGTTCACATGTTGGAAACAGTCTCCAATGTAATCCTGTTGAGCGGTGAGGTCTTTAAAAGAGATGAATAGGTCACATGAACTTTGCCTCATGAATGGGTTAATGTTGCTATTGCAAGAATGAGTCCACCCTTTGCCCCACCCACCTCTTGGTCATGATTTGCCCTCTGCCATGTTAATGTGCAGAACTGTAAGCCAAATAAGTTCTCTTTGTTATAAGGTATTCTCTGTAAGGCAGCCTGAAAAAGACTAAGCAAAGGGTAGGTATAAAGATAAAAGGAGCTGAAGTCCTGAGTTGCTTTATCACAGATAGACAACCTTGGCATATCTCAGTTTAGAAGTGTTTGTGTAAGTCAGTGTTTGAGTTTTGTTTTTATACACATTTGAACCTAATTCAAACCAATATGCATTTTTCTTGGGTAGGAAAATATGGGTAGTTGGAAGATAATGGGAAGAGAGGTATTTTTCACTGTATTTTCTTTTGAAAATTGTAATTTTGAACCATATGAATTTACTACTTATTCAAAAGCAAATTCTAGAAAAAAATGGAAATTGTTATAGTTTCATTAAAACATTTAAGTTTGTACTATGGAGAAAAAGCTCATTGAAAACTAGATATCAACCTTAACTGTTTCTTCTGCAAAACTGAATTTGATCAGGACAGGGCCCACTGTGTTCTCTTTTACAACCAGAGCATCTCGTCAAGTATTCTAAATGTGGCTGGTGCATGCAAATGCTGGCTGCACACATAAACTGTTGTAAAACACATCACCTCTGCAGAGAGCTCTCTTCTATATGAGCCTGACAGTTATCTATAAAACTGAATGTATGAGGAAGATTTTAGGCAAACACAGAGGAAAAAGATTAGAATTTGTCAAGTAGAAGCTTAGCAGAACACAGTTACTGGTTGTTACTTAAGCTAGTAAGCAAATATTATAAGCTCATTTATTTATTTGCCCCAATGATTCATTTTCTGCTGCAAGTAGTCACTGACTAACTAGCATATGTAATAATCCTCAAGTGAAAGTTAACAAAGTACTTATGTAGGGTAGGGTGTGGACTTGTTAGTAAAGAAGAACTATAGAAACTTAGCCTTAATTCTTATGATTCTTTTTTAAATATCCTTATTGTACTAAAACAATCCAAAATAATAGAACCCATTAAATACACACTTGACTACATTTTTTAAATTCCTAAAATTTATTTATTTGAAAGGTTGAGAGAGAGGGAGAAGGAGAGGTATAGAGGAGAAGAGACAGAAAAAGACACAGAGAAAGACAACAAAGAGAGAGCTCCCGTCCTCTGGTTAATTCCCCAAATGCCTGCAATAGATGAGGGTGAGCCAGGCCAAAGTCAGGACCCCAGGGCTCAATCCAAATTTCCCATGTGAGTTGCAGGGACTCAACTTTGACTCCAGGGTACATAATGGCAAGAAGCTGGGACAGACCTGGGACTTGAACCCAGACACTCTGATATGAAACATGACCATCCCAAGTGGCATCTTCATCACTGTGCCAAAGACCAACCCCACTGGGGCTGGTGCTGTGGCATAGTGAGTAAGGCTGTCACCTGTAGCACTGGCATCCCATATGGGTGCCAGCTCAAGTCCAGGTTGTTCCCCTTCCAGTCCAGCTCTCTGCTTATGGCTTGGTAAAACAGTAGAAGCTGGCCCAAGTACTTGGACCCTTGCACCCACTTGGAAGACTTGGAAGAAGCTTCTGGCTCCAGTCTTCAGCCTGGCCCATCCCCAGCCATTGAGGCCATTTGGGGAGTGAACCAGAAGATATCTCTCTCTCTCTCTCTCTCTCTCTCTCTCTCTTTCTCTAACTCTGCCTTTCAAATAAATAAGTCTGTTTAAAAAAAAAAAAAAGACCAACCCCACTGTAAATTCTCATACTGAAATGCTTTCCAAATAATTCTCTAAACATTATAAAAATCAAGTATTTTATATATAGTTTCTATGTTATATATATATAACATTTACTTTATAACAATCCTGTTTTTGATATTCTACTTAAAAAATTAACCATCTTCCCAAAAGGGAATGTTAACCATATAACCAGCTTCCATAAAAATTTGATTAGAATAGCTCCAGTGGGATTTGCAAATAAGGCCTTTTTACCGAGTAAATGTATGAAACTTTCAAAAGATTGATAGGAATTTATAACTTACTTTGTCAGTTTCATTTTTCATGTGTTGGTAATAAAAGTTATTTTGCTAAATAAAGATGATCTTTATTGCATTTATTGCCTTGTGATTTCTATGTAACCATGGTTCCTCAAGTAATGTAAGAGGAAAAACCATACTTGGCACTTAGGCTGTTAACTCTGACTTCTTTTAGAGTTATTTATCAAAATTTCTACAAATGTATAAGAACTAGATGAATTGATGGTACAGGATTCTTCCTATTCTACGCAATAAAAATCCCAAGGGGAAAAAGTGGAGGTAATAGACTCATATACAATTCTAGAATATCACAAATTGTACCCTATTTGCCTCTTACCATAGCTTTAGGAACTTTTTAAGGTCCATCTGACAAAATAATGGTAATAATAGTATTAAAGAGGTTGTTCCATAAACAGAACAAAACTTGGGTGGATTTGGGTATGTCTCACTTGACATCAATCCATCCATGACAGCAGGTCAAAGAAGGAAGTAATACCAGTCTCACTGGATTGTTTCCTTGTGTGCAGAGGAACTAAAGCAGAGCCAATCAAGGTAGATAAGAGGAGTCCTGGGAACAGCTTCTGAATACCACCAAAATCATTGCCAGAATGGGACTAATTGCTAGTGATATTTCATGAGATGAATTCCATTTTACAGAGAAAGTAAGGCAAAAGCTTTTTAATAAAGACACAATCATATAAGGGAGATTTTAATTTGGCATAAAACAGTTTCAAAGTTGGATTTCCATAAGACATCTAGGTTGTTAAAGACTCTGTATTCAACCTTGTTGGAATTCAGAGGCAGAAAAAAGAACTAAATCTATGAGCTGATACCCTCAAATTATTAGAGAACACTGGGGAAACCCTGCAAGACATTGGCACAGGCAAAGACTTCTTGGAAAAGACCCCAGAGGCACAGGCAACCAAAGCCAAAATTAACAACTGGGATTCCATCAAATTGAGAAGCTTCTGTACTGCAAAAGAAGCACTCAGGAAACTGATGAGGCAATCGACAGAATGGGAGAAAATATTTGCACACTATACAACTGATAAAGGATTAATAACAAGAATATATAAAGAAACTCCACAATAATAAACAAACAACCTGGTTAAGAAATGGGCAAAGGGCTTAAACAGGCATTTTTCAAAAGGGGAAATCCAAATGGCCAATAGACACATAAAAAATGTCCAGGATCACTAGCCATCAGGGAGATGCAAATCAAAATCACAATGAGGTTTCACCTCACCCCAGTTAGAGTGGCTTTCATACAGAAATCAAGAAACTACAAGTGCTGGAGAGAATGTGGGGGAAAAGGTGCCCTAATCCACTGTTGGTGGGAATGTAAACAGGTAAAACCACTATGGAAGAGAGTTTGGAGATACCTCAGCAATTTGAATAAAGACTATCATATGACCCAGCCACACCACTACTGGGAATTTAACCAAGGGAAATGGAATCAGCATATGAAAGTTATCTGCACCCCCATGTTTATTGCAGCTCAATTCACAATAGCTAAGACATGGAATTAACCTAAATGGCTGCCAACTGAGGACTGGATAAAGAAATTATGGGAAGTATACTCTATAGAATACTACATAGCAGTAAAAAAAAAAAATGAAATCTGGTCATTTGCAACAAAATGCATGAATCTGGAAAACATCATACTTAGTGAAATAAGCCAGTCCCAAAGAGACAAATACTACACTTGCCCTGATCTGTAATAACTAATAGAGCACCTAAAAGGTAACCTGTAAAAGTGAAATTGACACACTTTGAGAAACAATGACTTGAACAGTCCTTGTCTTGACTGTTGAGGAACAGTTTTGTTTTTTTTCCTTCTTCTTCATACTATTTGTCAAACTCTTTACTTAACACAGACTTAATCACATGTGTATAAAGTGAACTGAAAATAGATCTTAGTAAAATATAAGAGTGGGAATAAAATAGAGTTAGGAGCAATTTTATAACTGTAAAGTTGTATAGTTCTGCATACATTCCTATGGACTTACTTCTAAGGATACAGTTTGGAAACTTGCTATGGTACCCCAAATCCCATTAAACTAGGTGGTAAAAATGCCATCTAAGTGTTAAAGTGATCATATCAAGTGATAAAATTATCATATAGATAGGATTAAGTGTTAAAGGGATCATATAAATAAGATCAAGTGTCTAGTAATAATAGATAGAATTAAAAAGGAGAGAATGTTCCAACATGGGAAGCAGTTCACATAGCAGACTCATAGAATGATAATTGCTTTAAATAGCACTCTGACCTCAGGATCAGCCCTTAAGTCATTCTGTTCTGGCTGAAAAGCCCATGAGAGAGCATTGAATTCAGGCATGGAAAGCCAAGACATTGTGGTAAAAAAAATGTCCTACAAGAAGAATCTCTGTGAGTAAGACCCCAGTGGAAAGAAGTGGTCATCAAAGAAGGATGTACTTTCCTCAGAAGGGAGGAAAGAAATTCCACTTTGCATATGGCCTTGTCTAAATACTGTAGATATTTTGGATTTAAAAGGCTTCCATAGCCTTGGCAGCTCATGTCAAGAGCCTTAAGTGATCACTGACATCATATATAAGAGTGTTAATTGTTAAATTAACAACAGGAGTCACTGTGCACTTACTTCCCATGCAGGACCTCAGCCCTGAATGAGTTGTATCGAGAATTAACTGTAAAAGTTGTTCTCAGTTTTTTGTGTGTGTGAAAATTTTTTAAATCCTAGTATATAGTTGGTCTTCTGTGTATAAAGTTAATTGAAAATGATTTTTAATGGAGAATAGGACTGGAATCAGAGAGGGAGTGGGTGGTGGAAGGGCAGGTATGTTGGGAAGAATCACTATATTACTAAAGTTGTACTTACGAAATTTGTAATCATTAAATAAAAGTTTATTTTGGGAAAAAATGACAAGTCAAAGCTAAAAAAAAAAAGAATTTGGTGTTAATTAAAAAAATGGCCCTCCCATCAAAGAAGTACCTTTCTCTGAAGGGAGGAGAGAACTTCCACTTTGACTATGACCTTATCTAAGTAAGATTGGAGTTGGCGAACTCAAGAGGCTTCCGTAGCCTTGGCAGCTCATGACAAGAGCCTCGGGTGATTACTACATCATAAACAAGAGTGTCAAATTGTTAAATCAACAACAGTAGTCATTGTGCACTTACTCCCCATGTAGGAGCTCTGCCCTTAATATGTTGTACTATGTGAATTAACAGTATAACTAGTACTCAGACAGTACTTTACACTTTGTGTTTCTGTGTGGGTGCAAACTGTTGAAATCTTTACTTAGTATATACTAAATTGATCTTCTGTATATAAAGATAATTGAAAATCTTGATGAGGAATGGGATGGGAGAGGGAGTGGGAGATGGCATGGTTGCGGGTGGGAGGGTGTTTATGCGGGGGAAAAGCCGCTATAATCCAAAAATTGTACTTTGGAAATTTATATTTATTAAATAAAAGTTAAAAAATGGCCCTCAGGAAATATTTTCCAAAAGGGATCTGAAATCTTTAGAGCATGACCTTTATTGGTTTCTGCCATCTATAGGATTCAAGGAATTAATGATGTGATTACCTGGTCATGGTGTCTGTCTATTTTTAGCTATCTTCTAGAATCCCTTCCTGTTCTGCTGAAGATAAAAATCACATAAAGCACCTCTTGCAGTTTGGATAGGATTTTGTTTGCCCATTCTCCAATTTGCTCAAGGTTAGGAAGCTGGAATGAGGTTAAGAAGTTGGATTGAGCCATGTTTTCACTGGTTTTGCTCCATGTCTGAATGGTGAAGCATCTGGTTTTCAGCAGAGTTCCCAGGACCTGGCTAGGCTGTGGGTACTCAATGGCAAGAAGACAGCTATTGGATAGGCCAGCGTGGACTGAGTGCAACAGTGGTAGCTTCCTGACCATGGGACTTCTTGTCAGGGAGTGGCAGTGAGGTTCTGTAGCCAGCAGATTCCAAGGAAGCAGGTGTTTCTGCATCATAGAAGGAGCACAGAAGAGGTGGCAGCCTGTTCTGTGGTTTAGGATGTAGTTCAAGAAAGCTCAATATAGATTGTTTCAGTTCTCCCAATAATACCAGAATCCATCTAATATGCCATTATAAATCCTGAACAGGATTCTGGTTTCTACAGAACTCTGACCTCTACAGTACATTAGCACAGACACATCCCATCCAAGAAATGGGTTTCATACTCTGTGTTGAAGAGGAAGAACAATGCTGGTTCCAAATGTCCATGGGGAAGGCAGCGGTCCAGAATAATGTTCAGGGACTAGTGGGGTGCTAACTCTGGTGACAATGAGATAGGTTCCAGGACCAGGAGAACCCCAGTGTTTAAAATATCCCCTTTACATGTTTTTTCCCTTCAACGAACTCTTTACTTACTGTAGGGTTAATCTTGTGTGTATAAAGTTAATTGAAAATAGACCTTTATTAAAAATAAGAGTGAGAATAGGAGAGTGAGGAGGAAGTGTGAGACCAAGGGTGGGGAATATCACTACGTTCCTGAATCTGAATATATGAAATACATGAAATTTGCATACCTTAAATAAAATTTAATAAAATAAAATATCCCTTTGACTTGAGCTGTCCAGATTGTTAGGGAAAGTACTTCCCGAATAACTCCCAAGATTTAAAACTCTAAGAATAGGAGCCAGTATTGTGGTGCAGCAGGTAAAGCTACTATCTGTGATGCTGGCAATCCTATATGGGCACTGGTTCACACCCCGGCTGCTCCATTTATAATCCAGCTCCCTACTAATCGCCTGGGAAAAGTAGCAGAAGATGGCCTAAGTACTTGGGCCCCTTTAACCATGTGGGAGATCTGTGTGAAGCTCCTGGCTTCAGCGTAGCCCAGAGCTGGCTGTTATGGCCTTCTAGGGAATGAATTGAAAGATGAAAGATCTCTCTTTCTCTGTCTCTCTCTCTCTGTAACTTTCAAAACATATAAATATTTAAAAATGAATAAATAAAACCACAAGTATAAAAGGAAGTTAAGACAGTGAGAACTAAGCTCAGATTTGGTGAGACCCTATTTTTCGGGAAAAGTATCCTTGCAGCTGCAGGCTCCTGTTCATTTCCAGAGGTAATGAGGTTTAGGCATGTTCTAGATCTGCTTCCACCAGGCAGTTGCTAGCCTTCCATATGATGCAATGTCTCTGGCTTAGTGGAAACAGCTAAAATGTCTGTGTGTGTGCTGTGTGTGATCTTATCCCACCAATCTAGGGCTTGCTTGATATATTCAAGTCTCTCCATAAAAGTCTTAGATTTGTTTCATTATAATGGTTCAGTCTTCCTTTGTTGGACAATAATGGCCTAGCTGTCCTCAAATTTCCAAGAAGGTTAACAGAAGGGAAAAAAAAAAAGACTATGATTGTCACTATGGATACTCAGCTTTTGAGACAAGGGGGACAGTCCTCTATTACACTTATAAAGCTTACCCATAGGCCAGCGCCACAGCTCAAAAGGCTAATCCTCCGCCTGAGGCGACGGCACCCTGGGTTCTAGTCCCGGTTGGGGTGCCGGATTCTGTCCCGGTTGCTCCTCTTCCAGTCCAGCTCTCTGCTATGGCCCGGGAGTGCAGTGGAGGATGGCCCAAGTGCTTGGGCCCTGCACCCGCAGGGAGACCAGGAGAAACACCTGGCTCCTGGCTACGGATCAGCGCAGTGCACTGGCTGCAGCGCACTGGCTGCAGCGGCTATTGGGGGGTGAACCAACGGCAAAATGGAGACCTTTCTCTCTGTCTCTCTCTCTCACTGTCCACTCTGCCTGTCAAAAAATTAAAAAAAAAAACACACACATTAAAAAAAAAAAAAGCCTACCCATAGTAAGTTGAGGGATAGGGTTGCATGAGGTCACTTAGCTAACTTTTAATTTTGATAAATAATGAATATCTTTTAAGCATGTCTTGATGTGCTATTTGAGACACATAAATATTTTTAAAGTGTTCATTGTTTATCTGAAATTCAGATTTAACTGACCACCTTATGTTTTGTTTGGTAATCCTAGTTGCAGAAAATCTCTTGAATGCACTACCACAGTAGAGTGACTTATTCTACCCCACCCAGCCTAGGAACCCGAGATCATGTAAAGGATTTGGGACATCTGCCTTCGAGACAGAAGGCATGAAATAAATGTTATATAATTTATAGCATTATAATTACTGAGGAGTAAAATTACACACAATTCAGTTGACCTTGGGTATTTCCTTTCGTTTAGGTTTTCTTTTCTTGGATGTGGATTCTAATTTGTGCCTGATGGAAGGATGCTTCGATTTTGGCATTTTACAACTAGCTCTGTTTCTTTTTCTCTTTGGCTCTTTGGAAGCTCAAAACTAAGTTTCAGTAATCGACTTAAATCCTTACATCCTTTCTAAAACGGATGTGACATAAAATATTGATTAAGTCAAAAGACCTAACTTCCTGCTATAATAGTCCAGAATATTTAATGGAAAAACTAGTTCTAAAGACTAGGGGCCGGCGCTGTGGCATAACGAGTAAAGCTGCCACCCACAGTGCCGGCATCCCATATGGGTGCCAGTTCGAGTCCCGGGTACTCCATTTCTAATCCAGCTCTCTGCTATGGCCTGGGAAAGCAGTAGAGGGCCTTGGGCCCTAGCACCCACGTGCGAGACCTGGAGGAAGCCCCTGGCTTTGGATCAGCACAGTGCTGACCACTGCAGCCATCTGGGGAGCGGATGGAAGACCTCTCTCTCTCGCTCTCTCTCTCCCTCTCCCTCTGCCTCTCCTCTCTTTGTGTAACTGTGACTTTCAAGTAAAATAAAGTTGTTTTTTTTTTTTTTTAAAGAACTAGTTCTAAACACTACACATAATTGAAGATACTTTTCTGATTTTATATCTCTCTGGGGAACAGAAAATAATTATTTAGTTGAGTTTAGTGTTTCTATAAGTTAGAACTTTGGCTATACAAGTTTAAAAACAATGTAGCATCTTGCACTCCTGCTGCTGTGATGAATGTATGCCCTAAAGTGGGAAAGCAATTCTCAAGTTTCAATTTTTATTTACTAAGGCACCTCGTCTATAACACAGAGAGGGGAGCAGTTTCAAGCAGTATAGTGTTTTTGTTAAAAGTATTCTAATGCTAAAATATGAGAAGTGCAAATGTGGCTGAACTTTGAAAAGTAATATATACTTAGAGAAAAAATAATTTCTAACACGGCTAAGTTTTGCTCAGGTCTGGAGAGATAACATGAAAAATTCTTAGACTAGCAATTTGCTGACTCAAAAATCACTGTATTTTTCAATCAAGCCTAATATGGAAATTGTTTTTCTTAAGCAAAGAAAAGCTAAAGAAGATTTACAGTCTCTAGATATTTGACATAGCTTGGCAAAATGGAACTGCCAGTTCCTTCTTATCCTTGTTATACATTTCCATATGGGACTTATTATTATCAACAAGAAGAAATAATAGAAATAAACAGTAGCAGGAGGAGAGGTCCAGACTAGCATGCATTAACTGCTTGTCAACTACGGTTTTTCTAATGAATTGCCCTGTTGCTCTGGATCTCAGTGATTACAGTACAACAGCTTTCATTAGTCACTGCAAATAGGACTTAGTGCCACCTTATTTACATTCTATTGCAAATAATTAGCATTTCACATTAGAATCGTCCAAGGCACTTCTGAACTTGCAGCAAGACTATTTGACATCATCCAATACTTGATTCCATCCTGAACAAGCTTGAAAACAGATTCTGTGCTTTCTAGTTACAACGGTGTCACCAGTGAATTCTACCATGGCTTAAATTCCTGCCAATATTGTAGCTGGGAATATCAAAACGCTGCAGTAATTAGACCTTGTAAGCCTTACTTCCCTAGTGGTAGAACTGTCACAGAAGGGGAGGAATTGATATTCCAGATTTTAATAACTCAAACCTCCACAATTATTGCTAGAACACGAACGCTACCATTTTAAGCACCAGAAAGCAACTTAAGTAAAAGCCTTATTACAAAGAGGGAAGAAAACAGCATCAAATGCTTTGATGACCAGTGCCTTTTCTCTGCTAAAAATTGTAATTAGTTATTAAGACCCAAACTTGATTATTAATTTGGTGAGTAAGTATTCTCTTGAAAACATAGTGGCCATATTTAATAGGTTGTAAAGCCAGTTCTATTATATAAGTTGAAACTTCATGTTACAAGTGTATTATTTTAGAATTAAATATATACATTGGCATATATTATTATTTCACATAGCTAAATTTACAAGAAGCATTTTGTAACAAAACTAGTTATTTCCATTTCTATATAAATAGTGTGTATGTATAGACCTATATACATACCCATGCATATAATTTTTTGTAAAGATTTTCATTTATTTGAAAGGAAGAGTTACAGGGAGAGAGGGAGAGAGGCAGAGAGGGAGAGAGGGAGGGAGGGAGGAAGAGAGGAAGAGAGAGAGACAGAGAGAGAGATCTTCCATCTACTGGTTCACTCCCCAATTGGCTGCAACAATCGGAGCTGGGTCAGGCTAAAGCCAGGAGCTTCTTCTGAGTCTCCCATATTGGTGCACGGGCCCTAGCATTTCAACCATCCTCTGCTGCCTTCTCAGGTACATTAGCAGGGAGCTGGATCAGAAGTGGAGCAGCCGGGACTCAAACCAGTGCCCATACGGGATGAAGGTGCTGCAGGCCAGGCCTTTAACCTGCTGTAACCCAGCACCAGCTCTCATATAATTCTTTATATGTCACTGATGTTTCCTACTGCAGGCACATACAATAAAACATGAATCCCTGAAATAATTTTGAATGTCTATGGATGTGTTTTTCACAGATAGAAGTAAGTAGTCGGAATATAATGCATCTGGGAAAGAGCAATCATGAGCTCCAGATATTGACTGGGTTCACATGCCTGTTCTTCTTTCTGATTTTTTTATCACTGAGCTCTGTACTGTAATCCTTATACTTACTTCACGGCTTTATTTTCAAGAGATTGAGCAGCTCAAGAATCCCCAACCCTTTCCATTCACTGCCTGTAGGCATGAATCTAGCCTGAGAGCTTGCTTCTTGGGTCTGGCCAAGAGGCACTCAGATGGTTGATCCAGTGACCAGTCACCCATAGGAGGGGCAATCTCTGTCTTGTTATTTTAATTTTCAACTAATGATTTCATTGTCTCACTAAGCATTTAAGGAAAACCGGCAAGTTGGTGTTATAATACAATATTTCAATATTTTTTGTTAAAGCAAAGAGTCTTGAGGGGAAAGCAGTAAATAGAAATACATTAAAAGTATAGAAGACTGTTGGCTAAGAGCTCCTAGTGAATGGTAATTAGAGGTTAGAAATCAATGATGATAATAAAATATACTCAGTTATAAAGCCCTTTCATAGAAACTACCTTTTCTGTAAAGAGATTAAAGAACTTCAAAGAAATAGAAGTAGAATCTCCTTTTACATTAAGTGTTTTGTTCCTTACTCAGCCTCTCAACGGGACAGTGAATTAGTTCTATCTGAAGAAACCTCTTCAAAAACAAAGCAAATCTCTGTAGATTTCCTGCCAGGTCATTGTAACCTGCAGTAACAAAGAGGGTGCTTACTGTGCCCTGGCAACAGCAGGCGGTCACATCCAGGCTGTAGTTCCTGAGGGGTGTGGATGGTTGTTTAGGAAACTCAGTATCCATGAGTGCACGGAGGGCAAAGTAAATAATTATTTGCTGTCCGCAGCAGAGGATGATCAGAACCTGCCTGGGCTAATTCAGTCTGCCTCTTCCCCAAATGTCTACCTAACATGAATCAAGAATTTGGAAACTCTTTCCCAGAGGAGTCCTTATCACCACCTCTCCTCCTTTTTCAAATAAAGAATATGGATAAATGCATGGGTTTGTGGACCCGACTAGCTATTGAACTGTGAGCAAATTACTTAACCTCTCTGTGCCTAATGTTGTTCACCTATATCAACAATGATAATAATAATACCTATGCCTTATGGGATTTTTGGGACAAAGAAATGAATTAGCAGACAGGAGGGCAAAACACTGCCTCACTGTACTTTGAGCTACATATATTTGGCTGTTATTTCCATTGTTGGGAAGATGTGATGTAGAGAAAATAAGCCATTGTGAACCTAGGAGAGGAATTTCTCATCTGCTTTCTTGGTAAAGAGGCCCAACTGTGGCCTAACGCAGCAAGTCTCATGCGTCACACACATAATCTGACATGCAGCCCTGATGCTCATATTCTAGTGTCAAACACTGATCTCCATTAAAGAGAGTGAGTGTCTGTGGAGAGTAGTTGTTTCTAAGTCGTACGGCAACAGGGAAAATAGTCAGAATGGGCCTGGGATGTCTTTTTGTCAAAGCATAAAGACACATTCAAAAATGCCTGGGGTAGTTTTAAAAGTACTCTGAAACTTAAAGAGAGTTCTTACTGGACAAGTTTGACAGCTTAGGCATCAAAAAGATAATAAAAGAGAAATCAATCCTTTATGAGTTGAAATGTATTCTCCTAGTTTCTTGCTTGTTGTTTTATGTTTGAATATCTGGGAATTCAGATATTCTGGTTTGTTGTTTTGTTTTTTAAAGTTTCCTTACTGTTTGTTTTTCTACTTGAATTTTATAATTAACTTATCTATAAGAAAAAATATCTGTAGGTAATTTTTATTGTAAATGTCTAACATTCTAGATAGCTTTATGAACTAACAAAGAATTCCCAGGAATAAGAAAAAGAAGAAATAACTCAATAGAAATGGGGCAAGGATAAACAGAGATATGTTACATTAACAACATAGAAGATATATAGGTAACATTACTTGACTCTCTAAAAAGAAAGAGTGCATATAAAGGACAGAGGAAGAAGTGAAACTAGTATAATTTTTCCATTTTAACAATAAGAATGTGTTACCTATCAAGAACTAAAGCTATAAAATTAATATAATCAAGGTTAATTGGAACAAAGTGATTATGTATAAACACTAGTTGATCATGACATGGAAAAAGCCAAAATGAATATGTAGAGAATGATGTAACATAAAAATAAATAAGTATACTTTTTTTTTTTTTTTAGCAATTTCATACATGTAAGAGTGCTGATTGGAAAAAGTCAGTGTACTTACGTGGATACATTTTCCTCCATCTGTGCAACTAGGAAAGTCTATACATGTGAGTAACTAAAATAAGAAACACGGTTTCACAAAGGTAAGACTTACTGCAACAAGAGTAAGGGCTATAACAGGTTAAATAAGCTAATCTTCAGAGGAGAGTTGACTGCACATGCTGAATTCCTACTAGCAAGTTGGAGCTGAAAGCTCTGAATGACTTCACTAGCTATAATGAGATGCAGGCATGGGTGTTAGGCCTGGCAGTTAAGATGCTGATTAAGATGCTTGCATACCATATGGAGTGTCTGCTTTTGATTCCAGGTCTTAACTCCAATTTCCCGCTAATGCAAACCCTAGGAGGCAGTAAGGGATGATAGCTCTAGGTGGAAGATGTAGACTGAGTTCTTGCATCTCAGCTACACCTTTGGCCCAGCTATGGTCATTGTGGGCATTTGGTGAGTGAATCAGTGAACAGAAGCCCTGTCTCTCAAAATAAGCAAACATACATATACATACACACACACACACACACACACACACGAGATGCTAAGAAAGGAAAGTAACAGACATGGTAAAGATATTCATGAATGAGGAAGAGAAGTATTAGGATACCTAGAGAATGTTGTGGACTTTTAAAAGTTCCATCAATGAAATATGAGACACTTGACTAGAGCCAGTGGATTGGAATAAAAAAAATCACACTCTCAGGACTCACTCACTTTGGAAGGAAAAAGGCCTCATGTAAAAATTAGGCAATTAGTTACGACATTTTCTCTTTGCTAGATTATATTCTCTCTCTTTCTGGTCTGATAAGATTATAGTAATAGTAACCCTTAGAGGACATACACAAAAAAGATGGAATAATCACTAGAGAGAATTTTATATCAATAACGAAATGGACAAGAAATTCACAGACCTCTACACACTGCAAATACACGAATGAACAACTATAAAAATGATGAACTCTGAATGAGGCCCGTAAAATGTACCAATATCAATTTCCTAATTTTCTGGTTATGCACTAGATCTATTGGAGAGAAACTGGGTCTATGGGATCACTCTATGCCATTTTATAATATTCTGTAAATATAATTATGTCAAAATAGAAAGTTAAAAATTTAAATCTATACCAATTGTCACAAATCTATATACAATTAAAATGGATCATAAAATTAACCATAGCTTTAAAAGTGAGAGAAAAAGATTAGGAGAAAATTTAATTGGGCTTTGATATAAAGGTATTATTTTTTTAATTATTTATTTATTTGAAAAGCAAAGAGAGAAACAGAACAAATGTTCCAGTGCTCTCATCCTCTTGTTTACTCCAATAAATTCTTGAACTATCTGAGGCTGGGCAAGGCTGCAGCCTGGAGCCTGGAATTCAATCCAAGTCTCTTACATGGTGCTCACTTCACGGTGCATATTAGCTAGAAGCAGCCGTGGAGCCGAGACTGGAATCCAGGCTCACTCATGTGGAATGTGGGTATTCCTGGGTGTTTTAACCACCACGCCAGACACCACCCCTATTATGTGGTGTTAACTGATCAGAGTACTTTAAAAAAGGAGCAAGTTGTGACATTTGACAGAAAAACATACATTTCTGGTATCATATGGCAAACAGAAAAACAGGCACCCCAGGCTGAACTAAGTAGCAACTCCTCTTTTCAGACAAAGCACATTTTCTTCAATTCCCTCAGGACTCTGCTTGCACACCCATTTCCATTATGTGCCCAGTCTCCAACAATATTTTTGTTTTTATCCCTACTGTAGCAGTAGGATAATTTACACTCTTGTGTTTCATAAACCTGGAAGTACTTGAAAAAATTATACAGGAAAAGTCTGAATTTGACCACCTAATGGCAATCAAAACAAAAAGAAATGTAATAAACTGGGAAGAGTTAATAGCTTTTAAATTATTTTTGTTACAGAAGAGGAAATTGTAGGGCAGAAATACATCAAAGAAAAGTCAGTCTGCTATTCTTTTGTTGCTCATACTTTTAGCAATTCCAGGAAAATATTTTTTAAAAACTCAACAATGAAATAAATGCAGAACTAGCTAAAGGTAAAATGGAGCTGGTATAACAAGGCATAGTGCAGTACTTGAGGATTTGGCTTTTGGGATTTGAAGACATTTCACCTCATGCTAGCTTTTATTACCTTGCAAGTTAACTTTTTTGAGCCTCCCACTAGCTGTCTATGAAGCAGAGTTAAGTATTACCTCTACTAAACAGGGATGCGATGATGATCAAGTGATATATGCATGTGAAATATTTAGCACAGTTTCCAGCACCTACTAACCACTCAATAAAAATGAGAGAGCACTGCCACTGTCAACATAAAATCCAAAGTCCTTTGCTTGTTCAGACCAGTGCTGTCTGGTCCCACCTTACCTCTCTCACTTATCGCACTACTCACTGTTCATTCAATCACCACCTCTTGTCCACGTCACCTTCTGTGGGTTCCTTGAACGAGCCCAGATATTTCTGACATCCATACATTCATTCATGTTGCTGCTTTCTGGCTCTTTCATTAGTTGGTGCCTTTCAGGGTCTCCCTTTGCATTAGTGCTCAAGTGTCGCTGTCTAGGAAAGGCTGCTGCCAGCTCTCACATCTCATTTATTTCATTCACAGAACTGATAATAAACTATTTTCCTGCTATTCTTTACTTGCATTGGCAGAAGGTGAACCCTCTGTGAGGTCTATGAGGGCAGTACCAACTAGAGCCCAAGCCTCAAAACAGATGCTGTGGGAGCTGTACAATGAACATCTACATAGAGAATTCTCCAGTATGTAACCACAAAACACTGAGGAAGAAACTGCAGATTTTATGTCCAACAGCCAATAATATTTTGAGTTTAAAGGTTTAACTCTGATTAATATCCCATTAAGCGCACAAAAAAAAATTCTAATCATAATTACATTAAGAAAGAATATTTGGGACAGTGAGACGAGCAATAGCACAACAAAAAGAATGCCGTTTTGATAAATATTAAGCAACCTAATTAGACAGGCACCATACCTACACCTCTGCATAACATTTTTTGACCTGCAAATTGTGCCTTCACACCATAAAGGCAGCTCTGTCATTACACCAATCACCAAAGGTAAAAAGCTTAGAAACAGAATGAGCAAGTAAATCAACAAAAAAGACATAATTGCCATATTCAAAGATCATGAGGCTGCTTGTTATCTACGTTAAATATAATGATTAAAACAAAACAACACAACAAAAGCCCAGGAAAATGGCAAGAACCAAGAAGTCAGGTTGCTGAGCTCTTCAGATGAAATGAAGAATTTGTACCTAAATTAGAAAATATTTCTATTTTCTGGTTTTATTTGAATTTGAAAAACTTGAACAGTTAGATGGTCTTTACTGATTATTTGTCATAATCCTGGTGTTTATGCTGCTGAATATACTTAAAAGCCTGCTACAACAAGAAATGATCCACCGTGCTAAACCACGTTGAATCTTTGAGGGACATTTCAATAATTTGGAACAATAGCAGTGTTATAGTCTCAATATGGCCAAAATGAGTTAATAATCTCCAACTTTGACCCTCATTATTCTGTAAGATTTGTCATGTTTTCTGATCCGTATGGAATGCTATTATAACTTTCCCTGAAATGCTAATGTGTGGAAAAAAGTTTATCTTCCCATACTCTTTCAAAACTTAGTTCAAATTGTTATTTAGTTCATCATGTCTTCTAGTCTATCCATATTCTTCACATTAGTGTAATGTAAATATTTACAATCTCATGTAGGTTGGCATTAGGGCTTGCTTTTTCATGTTATTGTTTTTGTCCTATGTAGGTTTCAGTCTGCAAATTCCTTATGAGCCTGGAGCTTAATTTTTGGTACTCCTTTTTTCATTTGTTTTTGGCAAATGATACCTCTCAAGGTTAGTTTCTTAATCAGTAAAATCTTGGAGTGTCTGAGTTCAAGTCCAGCAGCTTCTTGCTAGTATGCATCCTGGAAGGCAGCAGTTGGTGCATTAAGTACTTGGGTACCTGCTACCATTTGGGTGGCCTGGACGTAGTTCCTGGCTCTTGGCTTCAACCTTGTCTAGCCCTGACTGTTGCAGGCATTTGGAGAGTGAACTAGCAGAATGGAGATCTCTGTTTCTGTCTCTCTCTCTCTTTAAAATAAATAAATTATTTTTTAATTAATATTGTTTTTTTTTTTAACTTTTATTTAATGAATATAGATTTCCAAAGTACAGCTTATGGATTACAATGGCTTCCTTCCTCCCCATAACGTCCCTCCCACCCGCAACCCTCCCCTTTCCCACTCCCTCTCCCCTTCCATTCACATCAAGATTCATTTTCGATTCTCTTTATATACAGAAGATCAGTTTAGCATACATTAAGTAAAGATTTCAACAGTTTGCTCCCACACCGAAACATAAATTGAAAAATACTGTTTGAGTACTAGTTATAGCATTAAATCTCAATGTACAGCACACTAAGGACAAAGATCCCACATGAGGAGTAAGTGCACAGTGACTCCTGTTGTTGACTTAACAAATTGACACTCTTGTTTATGGCATCAGTAATCACTCTAGGCTCTTGTCACGAGCTGCCAAGGCTATGGAATCCCTCTGAGTTCACCGACTCTGATCATATTTAGACAAGGCCATGGTCAAAGTGGAATACTTTAGTCCTCTATCCATCAAAACTGACTTTATATAGAATAATCTTTTTTAAAAATAAATGCAGATTAGAACACCATGGATTAGCAAAAACAAACAAAAAGAATATATCACACATACTATGTGTGAAAGTTGTAACTTTTTTTCCCCAGTTTTTTAGGTGTACATGTATGTGTATGTTTGGGTCTTAGTGTATCATATTTCTAATGTAAGTCACATTTCTAAATGTGAGTACAGTTAAAAAAGTTTGAATGCCAACTATGATAGAAGATCTTTAGGTTCCTTTAATATCTAGAATCTAATTTGAAGTCATTCACTTAGATGTTTTCCTTTCTTCTTACTTCATTGCTCATTAAGAAGTATAATTGAATGGCAAATTTTTCCAAAGGAGACTACCAAGAAAAAACTTTTAGTAGAGGAGCAACATTAATGAACATGGAAATATTCATTACTAAGTAAAACTTATAAGATTTCCAGAAATTTCTTTTTCTCAAAACAAAGTCAAAAGTGAATTTCCAGTCAACCCACAATCTAACTACTGAAAAATATTTATCAATATTTTTCAACTACTATTGAAAAACTAGTAAGTAATTTTTGTCTTATCATCTCAAAGTTTGAAATAAAATTATATAATCAGATTTCTGGAAGAAGTCCTTCCAAAAGAAAAGCACATAACTTTAAAGGGTTCTCTACAGATAAAATCTGAAGAATGAGATCTAATATGTAAAGGTCTAATTATATTTGTCTTCAGAAACTTCAGTATCATGGCCTCTGAAGGGAAAAAGAAATCCCAAGACAGAAGTCACCCCATTGTATTTACACCATCATTCTCAATAGGTCCTCATGGGTCAGGGAGGGCAAATAGTGGCACATGAAACTTCCTCATTCAGCACTAAACAATGAGATCACTAAATGAACACTACACTATTTCCAAATGGGATTTCCCAAGGCATCCCTCAAAGTGAACATCAATGGATGAGTGGCTGGGAGGGAATATTACCTTGTCTGGCCCAGACCCCAAATCCATTTATATTGGAAACAATTAGGCATAATTAGCAGGGAAACCAAGTTGCCATTACACACACACATACCCCATATACATACCTGAATGTTGCCCAAATGGCTAATACATAGAAACTTTCAGAAATGTGGCTGACTTAATTAAGCCCAATATAGTTAGCAACTCTAATCTTTTGTCCTGTTTAACAAAATTCAATGTATTTAATTCTTCAGTCTCAAGGATTAAGGCATTTATATGAAGGTAGTTTCCTGACTCTTATGACTTTTCTTTGTCCTCCACTCAAATTCATGTTCCCATGAAATGGCTTATAAATGAAAATAACAGATAATACATGATGTTCTGCATTAAAACACCTAAGTATTATTCATGGCTTACAGAGTTTAAGGGTAAAAAGAAAACAAAGAAATCTAATATAACCCAACAGAAAGCACCTGAGGCCAAACCAAAAAAAAAAAAAAAAAAAACAAAACAAAACAAAACTAGGAACTTCTCTTCTTCCTACTTCTCAACAACATGATCTCATATCAAAAGTCAAAGTTTATGAATTACCGAATTGGTGAGTAGATTAGCCCCTTCAAGTCACCAAACTTTGCCTCTGAGGCGTCATGTCACTTTCTCTTCATGTCAATGTCATACATAGCTGAGCAGCCACAATCCGCTTTGGCCACCAAAGCTCACGTCATTCAGAGCCATCAAATCAATTATAATGGCCACTGCTGTCTTACACAGACAACCAGTGATTGATAATAAAACCTGTCTGGTTTCAGTTCTCATCTGACAGCAACAACCCAGTCTCTGCCTGCTCTCACTGGCATTTGTCATAAATCAATAGCAACTCCACCATGCAGAAAAGTGTTGGTGACTCCTTTAGTCCATCTGGCCTCATTTTATTTTCAAATTTTAAAAATATAACTATTAAGTGAGATTAATGCCCAAGGCTTATTTCTTGAAGTAGCTAATATTACATGTAAGTAATGTCCTTAGACAGAGCCTCCACTTTAATCAAAAATTTAACACCTCCCAATGTTCCTATTCTTTAATTCAATTTCTAAAGTGAACCACTAAAATTTCCAAAAAAGAAAGTTTTATATGCAGAAAGTCTGTTATTTTATACTTAGTAGTGGCATTTTCATTAAGGTTATTTCAGATCTGGTATCATGTTTTAATTGAATACTTACCAATATTTAAACAAAATTTCTCAGATTTTTGTATTTGGCAGTGTTATTGCAGAAATAAAATAAAATTTAAATATATTATAAATATTAGTCACCAAGCACAGATTTGCATATTAATTGCAATAGAAGGCCATATTATGTAGATATGAAAATACAGAATTTTTTAGAAAAAGTTATTACTTAAACAGAAACTAGTATGCTTCAAATATTGTGTATAGTTGAATAACATCTGGTTATTTCCAGGAAAAGAAAATGACACTCATTTAATCTGCAGGATTGAGAGAACACTTTGAGAATCTGTAACATCTTACTATTTTTTACATCAAAAATACTCAATAAAAATCAGGATATCTTTAATATTATATTGGTCAACATGGTATATGTCATCCCAGTGGGAAAGAATGATTCTGGTATGGACTCTGCACAATAAGAATAAAACAAAGATAAATCATAGTATCAAAAAGCATTCACATAAGGGGGAGGATGGGACAGGAAATTAACATATATGAATGACCTATTTTAAAAAACGCACTGAAGATGCTTTATATAGATGAGTGTAATGTACTCCTCAAACCTTTCATACAGGCATTTTTATTCTCAATTTTAAAAAAGGACATAGCATTAGGTCAAAGAGACTGAATAACACTTCAGTCAGCCTAATTACAATGCCAATCTTTTTATGTGCTCATTTATCATTCACTCCCCAGTTATTGAGAACCTACTATAGTTCCTAGGCTAAGCATCAAAGATAGAAAAATGAACAAAATGCAGATACTGGAACTACAGGTAAACAAAACTGGCATGAAATCAAAGATGTTATACCAGCTATTGAATATAAAAAAATAATAAAGACCTTAGCAAAGCAGTTCTACCAGCTGCAAACCCCAACATGTGTAGGCTGAGTAAGCTTGATTTAAATCTGGCTTTGGCTAACTAGCTGTGTGGCCTTGGGTACGTTACTCTATTACCCTCAGCTTTTTCTCATCTGTGAATATGGATTTATCTCAAAGTTACTTTGAGTTCCACAATGGGCATATGGTAGTTGCTCATTAAATATTAGTTTCACTTCACCTTCACATACAAACCCTTACTTTGAAATACTTCTGAGTTCAGTGGTTACCCTCAGAAACAGACACAGGCATTTATAATTTGAAATTGTCTGATTTACAGAATTCCCTGAATAGACCTGCTTCATGGCAACAATGGCCTGATGTCAACCTAATTGAGATCCTGGTCAAGAGGTGGCTTGCCAAAGAGAGAGTACCACTGCAGGGAGAGGGCGACAGTGGAAGCGGTTGGGGGACAGCCAGGACTGAAGGCTCAGCAGAGGACTTCCAGAGGTGGATGAGCTGCGTGCACTGGCCGGACCTGCAGCAGGCCCCTGACTGCCAGAGCAGTGCTTGCGTTGGTTAAGAACCCTCTTACTCTCTTTAGCTTTCTTCCCTCCCAGTGCAGGGGGGTTTGTTATGCTGGGCAGGTCCCAGCTAAGAGGGAGTTGACCTGCTGTCAAATCCCGAGACTACTCAGAAGAGACTACACACCAGAGAATATATTCTTCAACATGATATGACTAAAGCCTATAATCCCACTAATCCATGAAGGTATCTTTGAGTGGCACCACTTTAAAAATCTACTCCTTCATCTAACAGCTTGCGGCACCCATAAGGGAATTCTTTAGATCAAGTCCGTTCTGCATCTGTTCCAGAAACAGCTGCAGCATGACACAAAATCTGTCTTCTTAGATTTCTGGGCAGTCAGCTTGACCACTGTGTATATTTATCTTATGCCTGTTTGTATGCTGAGATATTTTCACTAACATATCATCTGTCCGTAACAACTCGACTGTGTTTACAATCAATGACTTTCTCTCTTTGGAAGTATTTTCTTTTCTTTCCTCTTCCATCCCTCCTTGCTTCCCTTCTTCCAGAGTGAGGCAATACATTTTCATGTATTAAGAACACTTTAGGGTTGACATTTAAGCTCTCTCCTTACTACCCTTTAATCTCTCCTGATCAGGCTCCAAAGAACTATCCCCCCTGCTTGAGTTCAAAGTATCAAAATTAACAACTGTTAGTAGAGGGATTGGTAAAGGAATTTGAAGGTTTGAATTTGCATCTTGTTAGGAATGTGATCCTTTAGAATAATGTGCTGTATAAAATAATCTAACTATATTCCATCTACTGAATTGAAATTGGAATCCTGAATGTATTTGGCAACCTAATCCTGAACTGTTGGGAGGCTGTGTGGTATAGTAGAAAAATCATAAGACACAAGAATCAGACATTCTTTACTCCCCGTGTAGCAATGTGAGCTGGTCACATAACTCCTCTTATCATTCATTTTCTCATTTGTCAGTTGGTAATATGAATATCAATATACGACCCCCTCACAGGGCTGTTCTGGCTACCAGTGATAACAAACACCAGCAGTGTCAGAAGTACTATATTTATGGTCTTTCATGTTCATTAGGTATTATTCTGGGGCAGTCATTCTACAAAAAGCTTTTATTTTTAAAAAATTAAAAATACTTATTTATTGATTGGAAAGGCACAGTTACAGCAGAGGAGGGGATACAAGGAAAGGGGAGAGTTCTTCCACCCACTAGTTCACACTCCAAATGGCCACAAAGGCAGGGGCTGGTCCAGGCTGAGGCCAGGAACCTGGAATTCTGCCCAGGTCTCCCATGTGGGCCATGGAGTATTTGCAACATGTTCCTCTGCCTTCCCAGGTGCATTAACAAGAAGCTAGATTGGAAGGGGAGCAGCCAGTACATGGACATGCATTCATTTGGGATGCCAGGTGGTGGTTTAACCCACTGTACCACAACTCCAGCCCCATACAAAAATCTTTTAAATAGAGAATTTATTTAGTACCCATAGAACTCTAAGAAGTATGTTTATTTTATGGATTATAAAGAAATGGAAACTTAGGCATAAAGAGATGAAACGTCAAGTAAATTTCAAAGCCAGGATTTGACCCTGAATCTGCTCATCTGTATACACATCCTCTATTACACTGCTACCCGATTCCCGCAAAACACTACAAAAACACAATGGGGGCCGTGGATGGGACACAAGGGTACAGTTACATACCAGTAATGAAACTTTAGTGTATATACACATACACATCTTTTGCTATCTGCTTAGTCAAATCTATGTTGTGAATCATTTCAGAATATTTTTTGCTTCCTTAGAAAACACACCCCAGTTTAGGAACAATTTAAGAACATGTGAAGCACAGCATTTAAGAAAGACCTATTTTGGAGTCAGAAAGAACTTTGTCCAAGTCTGCCTTGACCATATCGCACCCATGGGAACACATACAAATGAATATATACAAGTCAGAATAGTCTGTCTTGCTTCATAGGACTGTTGGAAGAGTTAAGTAAGATAGTACACAGTGCCTGTCAGATAGATTATCCTCAGTGAATGATGTCTATGAATGGTAATTACAATGATAGCAATGGTAACATTTAACTAGCCTGTTTGCTGGGTTCTCCCAAATGCTAAGTCTGATGTTGAGTACCAGACCCTTTGGAGTCTGTAAAATTAGCAAACAATGGACATTTAAGCAACAAATAAAAATGCCAGTTACAAAAGCCAAAAGTTTAATTCTAGCCTGGGTATCCTGAGAACAATTCCAAGGTGCATGCAAAGGATCTAAACTTTTAAATTAAGGAGGAAATATTTAATGTATTTACTCTGATAAGCTAGAATCATTTCATCTAGCATATTAGAAAAACAATGTTTATGTTCTCCCTCACATTTTTCACACTATAGTAAGAGACTAGAGATCAGGGGAGGACAGAAAAAGAAAGAAATAAAAAGAAGGCATAGCTCCAAAGCTTGAAGGCCATTTTCTCAAATACAGTCTGTGAACAGCTTAAAGAAGCCACATCTAAGGATGGAACAGGAAACAAACAAACAAACAAACAAAACAAAACAAAACAAAAACAATGGAGATGGTGAACAAATAAAGGTGAAAGTAACTGATAACCTGGACTTGCAGGAAAGCAAGGTCACTAGTTATTAACAGGTCATTTTTAGCATTTAACCCACAGTCACCCCTGACAAGGCACACATGATCAAGTTAAAGGAATCCAGGATGAAACAGGTGCTATTTGTTAGAAAGAGTGATTGTAAGGGATGGGACAGTCAGGAAAGAAGAAATATACAGGAAAGCTTTTTACCTGAATTTCCTCTCATTGTAGAGATATTTTGGAGGGCACAGGAGAAAATACAGGAAGAAAATCTGAGGAAATATATATAAAGAGGAAAGTATTCTGAGAGCACTTATGCTATTGTATCACACATTTGTATTACACATGTATTACACAGCGTTTTTCATATCTTACATAATGAAAATACTACAGATTGAAGTGCATGTCAGAGACACAAAAAGATGCAAGATCTCTGTCACTCTGACATTCAAATAAACAAATCTTTTTTTAAATAAAAGAGGTGTGATCTATGGCAATAAAAATGAAGGCTTGTTTGTTCAGGTATCTTCTTGCCTTCTCTGTGTCTTCATTCCTTTCCTCCAGGTGTAAGGGAAATCGCTCTATAACGAGAGTCTAATGATATACTTTAGAAAAAGACCATTCTTTTATGGCCTCTTCAAGAAGGGTGGGAAAGATCAGAGAGACCTACCTGCCTCTTATGTTTTTTAAATGCTAAGGTACCATATTTTAGGGTAGTAGGTTCTGAACTCCACCAATGATCAGGCAGAATGATAAAGATTTTATGCAAGAATAAAACCATGGTCAAATGCAAATACAGTAGAGCTAATGACATCTATAATCCAAATTCAGAAAGTAAAAATTTTTAAATTTCAAACTTTGGACTTTTTATTTGAATATTATTTCTAAATAGAAAAAAAAAAGAAGTCTGTGAGAACTACTTGAATCTTAAACACATAGATTCTTGTTTGATATTTACCCATGGATATTGTCTTCAATTGACAACATTTTGTCATGTCCATTTAGTTTTGACATAATAGTGCTAAATCATAGTTAAATAAACTCAAACTTTAAAAAAAAAAGCACCTCATTATATAGAAACCATATCTTTTTCAGAGTTTGTGTTTTAAATTTAGGAGCTATAAAAATCAGGATCAGGGGCATTGTGGTATAGTGGGTTAAGCCACCACCTGCAGTGTCAGCATCCCATATGGGCACTGGTTCGAGTCCCAGCTGTTCCACTTTTGATCCAGGTCCCTGCTAACGCACCTTGGAGGGCAATGGAGGATGACCTACATGCTTAGGCCCTTGCATCCTTGTGGAAGACCTGGAAGAAGCTCCTGGCTCTAGGCTCCTGGCATGGCCCAGCTCTGGCTGTTGTGGCCATTTGGGGAGTAAACTATCAGATGGAAGACCTCTCTCTCTTTGCCCCTCTCTCTTTATAATTCTGCCTTTCAAATAAATAAAATAAATCTTTAAAAAAATAATGATTTAAACAGTTCTCTTAGTTTATTCCATTTTTTTTTCTGTTTTTCTTTCTTAGACTAAATGGAGGGGGAGTAGGTGGGAAGGTGAGTACAGTGGGAAGACTTACTATGTACCTAATGTTGTATTTATGAGATACACACAAATAAAAAAAAGAATTAAAATATATATCCAAAGAGTTTAGATCCCGGATATACCAGAACTCCTAAAATTAATAAAAAAAAGATAATAGAAAAACAAGCAAAACACTTGAATAAATACTGCATAAAAGATTACAAATTAAGGGCCGGCACTGTGGCATTGTGGGTAGCACAATCCATATGGGTGCTAGTTTGTTTCTCAGCTGCTCTGCTTCTGATCCAGCTCCCTGCTAAGGTAGCTGGGAAATTAGTGAAACATGGCCCAAGTACTTGGGCTCCTGAACCCACATGGGAGACCCAGAAGTTCTTGGCTTCAGCCTGGCCCAGCCGTGGCCATTTGGGGAGTGACCCAGCAGGTATAAGCTCACTGTCTCTTTCCTTCTCCTTGTATCTCTTTCAAATAAACAAAACAAAACAAAACAAAACCTTTAAAAACAGGTTACAAATTGAAGAAAATATAATTAAGGCCCAAATAAAAAACAATACACATCAGAAGAATAGTTAAAATTGAAAAAAGGAATGGAGGAAAGGAAGAAGGGTGGGGAAAAGTAAGGAAGGAAGGAAGGAAGGAAGGAGGGAGGGAGGGAGGAAGGAAGGAGGGAGGGAGGGAAGGAGGGAGGGAGGTAGGAAAGAAGGAAGGAGGGAAGGAAGGAAGGAAGGAAGGAGGAAGGGGGGAAGGAGGCAGGCAGCAAGCCAGCCAGCTAGGCAATACCAAGTACTGGTGAGACTGTGAAGCAACTGTAAATTCATTGACTGCTGACAGAAGTACAAATGGGTAAGACCTCCTGGCAGTGTTCACTAAAGCTAAACATAAGCATATGCCTTAACACAACTAGTGCACTCCTAGGTGTATACTCAATAGAAATGAATACATATGTTCTCCAAAAGACATGTCTAAGAATGTTCATAGCATCACTACTCAGAGTAACTCCAAACTGAAATAAATCAAACAGATTCCAACCTCAGATTGCACAAATTACTTATTATTCACATAATAGAATAATATACAGTGGGGAGAGCTACCACAGTTGCTACATATAACATCCTGATTGAATCTGAGCTACGATACTGAGTGAAAGAAGGCATGACATTCCATTCAATTTATGTGGAGTTCAAAAACAAGCAAAAGCAACTGGGTGTCAGAAGCCACAATAATGGTTATCCTTGGGAGTTGGGGAGGTCAGGAGTGGGGTTAACGACTACAAAACAACAGAAAATAGGGCTTCTGGGGGGGAACTGGTAATAGAACATTAAATGTTTAGAGAAAATACCACAAGCTATGCCCTCTTCTGTAGGTACATATTTCAGTATAAATGTCAAAAGATAAACAATAGGCACACATCTATTAAAATTAAAGAGAAAAATGTTAAATGAAAATTTTAAAAAAGTCTCAACTGTCATTGAAAAATGGTGAGTCTCAGAAAATGAAACCCCAAGTACGACACTTTGACATGCTAAGCATTCTGAATGAGAAGCTAGAAGGCCTTAACAGTTGCATTAGAATCAAGGTCTCTCTAACCTTCCCTTGTTTCTCCTTAGGTAGGTAGGGACTCTGAAGTTTCCTTATCCCATTAAAGCAAGTTCTTTGTCAATATACACAATTGTCTCACTTCCTGCTTGAGATTCAATAACCAGCAAGAATTAAACTCATGTATTATAGGAAAACAGCAATGTCACCATAGCTAGTTTTTTTAAGATTTATTTATTTATTTGAAAGGCAGAGTTACAGAGAGAAGAGAGAGACCTTTTATCTGCTGGTTCCCTCCTCAAATGGTTACAATGACTGGGAGTAGGCCAGGCCAAAGCCAGGAGCCAGTATCTTCTTCTGGGTCTCCCATGTGGGTGCATGGGCCCAAGGACTTGGGCCACTTCCTTTGTTTCCCAGGCCATTAGCAGGGAGCTGGATGGGAAGTGGAGCATCTGGGATGAGGGCACTGGCCCCCACCTAGGCTGACTTTGCCACCAGCTTTGTCTGTTCTTTGGATTTATTTAGTTTACAAAGAGAATCACTTACAAACTATTGTCAGTTCTTTAGGTCCATTCAATTCCCTTAAAAGTTTGACTACCACTTACAGTTGTCTGCATTAGGCACTATTCCTTAATGAAAGTGGGTATATAAGTTACTGAATGTCATTATGTGACTGGGTAGTCACTCTCCTGTGATGCCTCCATTCAAGTTAATACATTTATATGCCTTTTCCTCCCATTACTCTGTGTGTGGTCAGTTAACTTCCCCTATCCTCAGAAAACTGAGGGTAAATTCCCCCCTCCCACCCCGCCCCGGCAATGGGTTTTATTGGGCTATAAAACCTGTGTTATAAAACCCTAAAGTACACGATGCTAACTGCTGACTCATACTCCTGCAGATTTTCAGCTCAGTATCTACTTCCTAAAATACATTTCAGATTCCAGAAAAGAATGATTGGAAAACAACTGAGGATATGATTGCAGTAAGGAAGAGATGCACCCAAGCAGTGTGAGAAGGCACATGGTGAGGGGCAAAAGGAGAAATGCAGTAAGAGTGACACATCTTCTGGCAAAGGAAGACAGCTAAGGGAAAAGGAGTGTGATCATCAGGCTCCATCACAAAAAGCCTGTGGCTTAAGAGGCTTTACAAGGGCTGGCGCTGTGGAGCAGCAGGTTAATGCCCTGGCCTGAAGTGCTGGCATCCCATATGGGCGACGGTTTGAGACCTGGCTGCTCCACTTCCAATCCAGCTCTCTGCTATGGCCTGGGAAAACAGTAGGAGATGGCCCAAGTCCATGGGCCCCTGCACCCATGTGAGAGACCCAGAAAAATCTCCTGGCTCCTGGTTTTAGATTGGCTCAGCTCCAGCCTTGGTGGCCAATTGGGGAGTGAACCATCCAGAGGGAAGATCTCTCTGCCTCTCCTCTCTCTGTGTAACTCTTACTTTCAAATAAATAAATAAATAAATAAATCTTTGAAAAAAAGAAAAAAAAAGGAGGTTTTACAAAGTACCACAACTGGTATGCTGGGCAATGAAAGGAAGAGAAGACTGAGGCAATGAGAAGAAAATATGTGAAGAAACCTGAATCTCAGTTGAAGAGCACATGAATTCACTTTCATTCGACCCATCTCAATATCCAGATGAGTAGTAATTCAAAACAATCAGCATGTGACCTTCGCATAGGTGCTAACAGGAGAAATAAGAAAATGAATGTATAGAAAGAACAGAGCAAGACATGTGTGTTCAATACATGAGGTCAGGTTTCATTTTTAAATGTTTATGTTGACATTTGAATAGCTTTGACAATTTGCCTTTCCTAGATTGTAATAAAACTCAAAAAGAGGCAAAGGGATGCTAGATTTGCGAGATGGAGTGGGCATTTTCAAAGAGAACATCACTTTTTGAGTCTTAACGAAAGGTTGGAATGTGAAGTGAACAGGTGACACTCCTCGAAGATGCAAGAATTGTAACAGAGTTGAAAAGTGTGGATCATGCTGGGAACTGCAAATGACTCAAGCTCAAGTATAGCCAAGATGAGGAATCTGGTGGTAGAGTATGAAGAAAAGAGCCTGGATGAAGGGATGAGCCTGGAGGAGCTGAGGCAGGATCATGTGAGGAAGTCACATTCAAAACCACTAGAATGTATACGGAGAATGAAGCTACCTGTATGTGAGGATGACCTCCTTAGCAGTGGTAGTACGAGGGGATGAATGAACAGGATGGGAGGAAAGCAGGAAGAAGGGAAAGTGTTTGGGATAGTAATGCAATAAAATAGTCTTGAAATAAAGATGGACTGGGTAACGCAGTGGTGCTCAAATAGAGGGAAGGCGCTGTCGGGGAACGGGACAGCCTGGCCAGCTGTGCCCCTCCCGACATGTACAAGCACAAGAAGTTTAGTGCTGGGCTTTTTCCACCCTGCCCGTTGCTAATTGCAAGATCCTGTTTTGACTTTAAGCATCCTGTTATTGCATGTTTCCCACACTTAGTTGGTAACATGTTTTCCGTGAATGATATATATAAATAGGTGGACGGTGGGCGGGAGTGAGTGAATGACCGCTGGAAAAAGACGGAGGAATGAATGAACGCTGGTAAAAGACGGAGGAGTGAATGAATGCTGGTAAAAGACGGAGGAATGAATGAACGCCGGTAACAGGCGGAGTTGTGAATGAACGCCGGTAACAGGCGGAGTTGTGAATGAACGCCGGAAACAGGCGGGAGTTATGAATGAATGCGAGTAGTAAGCAGGAGTGGTGAATGAAGGAGTTGTGAATGAATGAGTTGTGAATGAATGCCGGTAACAGGGCGGGCGTTCGCGACATGTAACGCGAGTCTGCTGAAAAATAAAGTGAAAGCTGAAAAGCCGATAAACGCGTCTGGTGTCTCCGAGGTCTCGCCGGCGTTAACCTATCCGGAAGGTGTACGCCTGCAACTGGTGCCGTGACTCGGATCACTGCGACGCGGAAAGAAGGTAAGAAAAAAAACGTCTATAGACGGGAGTCTAGGGGAAAAAGCCTAGGAATACCGCGGTACAATGGGGAACACAGAGTCCACCACGAAAATGCACTTATTGATTAGCCGCCTTTTAAAGGCAACGGGGACGCCCGTAAAGAGTGTAGCTGTGTGCAATTTTACGAGGATACTATATAAAACTTGTCCTTGGTTTGTTGAAGAAGGAGATTTGTCACAGGTTCGGTGGAGACGGGTGGGACGTGAATTGCGAAACGCTGGAGTCGAGGAGGGAGTGATCCGCTTGTGGTATCTGATAGATACTGCTTTACGGTCGGAGGATGACCAGATCGGGGAACTCTTAGATGAAGGCTCCGAACTACTGGAGGAGCTCAGTGAAGACTCCCATGATAGTAGCGAAAAAGGAGATAGTATAGAGGAACAAAGGATGGAAGCAAGCGGGGGAGCCCGACCAAAAGCAAAACATTCGCAGCCACTATACTCGGAGTTGCCCTTAATGCCCTCCGCTCCTCCTTACGAACCACCCTGTCATCCTATGCGCTGTTGCTGTTTTGCCGGCAATGCTTCCAGCGAGATGAGGCCCATAGTTTTAGAGTCTGGGCCGGAGAAACAGACTAGAAGGCAAATGCTTGAAAACGAAAGTGCTCGTAATGACGATGAAGCCGCATTTTTTTTATAAATACTGGGGATTCAACTCCCCACCCACCGCGGCGCCTGAAACCAAATTGGGCAGAGTTCTTTAACCCCCATCATCTCCACTCATCATGTTAAAACCTTAAATGACTTACAAAAATTGTGTGGAAATTTAAACTGGATTCGGCCTTATTGTAAAATGACTACTGAAGAAATGCACCCTTTGTTCCGACTTCTGGAAGGCGATGCATGCCTAAATTCACCCAGACAACTTACAAAGGAGGCAAAAGCAGTATTAAAAAATTTTGAACAGCGCCTTAAGAGCACCGCTATGCAGCGGTGTGACCCCACTATGCCCTTAAGTATTTTGGTGTTCATACAAAGTCATTATCCCTATGCTTTACTCTGGCAAGAAGGACCATTGTTGTTAGATTTTGTGACACGGTACCCTTACACTATTTTAAAAGAGTTTATTCTAATCCCATTCCCAAAGCACCCATAGCTTTTACTGATGGAGCAAAAGGAGGTACCGGGGTGGCTATTTTACAAGGTCAGGTGCATCATGCAGTTACTGCATCTCCCTCACCTCAACATGCAGAGCTAGCTGTAGTGGCTAAGTTATTAAATATGGTTGAGGGTCCTCTTAATATCGTTTCTGATAGCTTATATGTTGTTAATGCTGTTAAGAGGCTAGGCTCCCCTTCGTTAATATCCAAAAGTTCTACAGTGTTTCCTTATTTTGAGCTTGTTCAGCACGCTTTATTTAGGAGATCAGATCCCATTTTTATCACCCATATTAGAGCACATACCTCCCTTCCAGGTCCTCTCACCGCGGGAAATGCCCTTGCCGATCAACATTCCCGCTTCCTTTTAGCTTGCACTGCCTTGGAACAGGCAACAGAATATCACAAACTTTGGCATGTTAATAGTAAGACCTTAAGTATGAGGTTTAATATCCCTATTCGTAAAGCTAAATCTATTGTCCAAAATTGCGAAAAATGTGTTATTCATCAGCCTGTTACTATGCCCACTGGAGCTAATCCCCGGGGCCTTTATCCATGTCACATTTGGCAAATGGATGTAACGCATATCCCTGCCTTTGGCAAGCTATCCTGTGTCCATGTTACGGTGGATACTTACTCAGGAGTAGTTATGGCTACCGCCGCCGCCAAAGAGTCCACTTCCCATGTAATGCAACATATGTTACAATGTTTTGCTTCTTGGGGAATTCCTAATATAATAAAAACTGATAATGGACCTGCTTATACTTCTAAGGCTTTTGCTGAGTTTTTAGCAACTTTTCATATCTCTCATTTAACCGGCATCCCATATAACCCTACTGGACAAGCCGTTGTGGAACGCACTAATCTGTATCTGAAAAACTTTGTATTAAAACAAAAAGGGGGAATAGGGGCACTATCCCGTTCCCCTAAAGACATTCTCAACCTCGCCTTACTTACCATAAATTTTTTAAATAAAAAAGCTGATGGTCTTACCCCGGCAGAACGTCATGTAATCTTGGAACAGACCCCCAATAGTAATAAACCCCATGAACCGACAGAAGCTCAGCCACACGTTAGAAAAATGATTATGTGGAAAGACCCACAAGATAACAAATGGAAAGGCCCATACCCTTTAATAAGAAGGGTACGAGGCGCTGTTTGTTTTCTCCCACAGGAAGAAAAAAAAATCCAATCTGGACTCCAGAAAGACGGACAAGAACAATAGAGTGGCAAGATGATCGTGATCCTACTCCTACTAATAATGACGCCACTGTCACCGACGATGGCCAAGCTGGATGAGTATTGGGGTCTCTTGAGAGCCCTACCTCTCCCTCTCCAGTTGTGTATTTGCCTGAGAAGGACTTCTCTATGGCTGTTCAACACAGGAGAGACTTTGGAGTCACCGTGGTCGTCGTTGCAGTAATTGCGGCGTTATCAGCTTGTTAGGCCGCTATTGGCATGGCCGTGAGCCAAACCTCCACACTGTCCATACTTGATAGCATCACAAGATCTACCGCCCAGGCACTTGATGATATATTGCTGAACGGATTTATTGCAAGATTAGGCCTGGTTGGCATACCCTGTGTTATTCGATCTACTGCAGTTTGTGTTCCCGTCTTTTGGGTAGCATGTTAATAACAGGATCAATTATTGTTCGGATTTTGCAAGGGCTGTTAATACGCAAGTGGTGGTTAAACAAGCCAGCTAACCAGTACCCCATGCAAAATGGACAGATTCAGGTGTGGCTGAATCTGCTGGAATGGTAGTCAAAGACGGGTAAGTTCTGAGAGGTCTTCAAGGCAACCTAAGACAGGGCATGAACGCTCCCTCCACACCTCATGTTCATGTGCCAATGACGGGTAAGCCCGATAGATGCTCTTGGTCACCTAAGACAGGCACAGTACCACTCCATTTTGCAAAGAAATAAGGGGGAGATGTCGGGGAACGGGACAGCCTGGCCAGCTGTGCCCCTCCCGACATGTACAAGCACAAGAAGTTTAGTGCTGGGCTTTTTCCACCCTGCCCGTTGCTAATTGCAAGATCCTGTTTTGACTTTAAGCATCCTGTTATTGCATGTTTCCCACACTTAGTTGGTAACATGTTTTCCGTGAATGATATATATAAATAGGTGGACGGTGGGCGGGAGTGAGTGAATGACCGCTGGAAAAAGACGGAGGAATGAATGAACGCTGGTAAAAGACGGAGGAGTGAATGAATGCTGGTAAAAGACGGAGGAATGAATGAACGCCGGTAACAGGCGGAGTTGTGAATGAACGCCGGTAACAGGCGGAGTTGTGAATGAACGCCGGAAACAGGCGGGAGTTATGAATGAACGCCGGTAACAGGCGGGAGTTATGAATGAATGCGAGTAGTAAGCAGGAGTGGTGAATGAAGGAGTTGTGAATGAATGAGTTGTGAATGAATGCCGGTAACAGGGCGGGCGTTCGCGACATGTAACGCGAGTCTGCTGAAAAATAAAGTGAAAGCTGAAAAGCCGATAAACGCGTCTGGTGTCTCCGAGGTCTCGCCGGCGTTAACCTATCCGGAAGGTGTACGCCTGCAAGGCGCATGTTGTATGTGGTGATGCATGTATTGTGAAGGATGCAGTGGTGGGGACTGAGGCAGGGAAGAATGTTTCTAACTTCAGGCCAAGAAAAACGGACAGGTTCACTCTGGAACTTGGGACAAGAGGATCCAGGTGCACCTTGCCTCCGGTGCCTGAGAGTTGACCTAGAACCCAGGGAAAGAATGCTATCACCATTGCCCCACCTCTTAGATGCCTGCAAGACAGCCCAAACAGGACTGTCAAGAAAAAGTGAACACTGCCAAGAAAAAGCTTCCTTTTCTGCACATTTCAGAGAAAAAGTGGCCCATCATCTTTCTGTGATGGCCATTCACAGATCAGCTGAAGGCTCTCTTCTAGCCCTCTGATTCCATGACAACTGCCTTTTTCAGAGTCACAGGCACATACTTGGGGAATTAATGGGATATTTGTAAAGCATTTTCATTTCCTTTAAAGTTTTTATTTACAATCCATTTACATACATTTAAATGCAGCTAGAAAAGCATATTTAAATTCAATTTCCTTTGAAATTGTCAAGGGACTGCAACTGGGAGAATAAAAAAGCACTTTAATAGAGGGAAAAAAATCTACATACCACAGGCATCACTGTCATTTTCTTGTCTGAAAACACACACACACACATACACACACTCCAAGTTAAATGGTGGCAAAGCATATTTCTTACACCAAAGTTTATGTTAGTATTAATTCTTTTATGGGGGGGGTAAATTTCTATACTGCTCTGGGTACTGGTTACATGATGTGTTCATTTTGCAAAAATACACAGAACTTGTCTTAGAAATCGTGCATTTTCCGCATGTATGTGATATTTCAGTTAAAAAAACAGGGATAGCCCAAAATAAAACCAAAGTTTTTAGTGAAGGCTATGAACATGTCTCATGCTGGATGACAACATAATTACCAATTAGACAGATGAAACTGGTGATATTGGTCAATTGGCTACAAAATGGAGGCAGCCACAGATGACACTGTGAGTAGAAATAATAGTAACCTTAAAGCTCACTTCATATGGTCTGCTGGGCACCCTACTAGGCAACAGAAAATGAAAGATGAAGCCGATGGTCCCAGCTCCCCAAGAGTACACATCCCAGTAGGAGAGATTACTACAGTAACTGCATCAACAACTAACAGTTTTATCAGAGGCACGACCTCCTGCAGCACAGAGCAGCTGTGGTTATCTTCCGTGGGGCAAGGAGTAGGCTTGAAAGGTGACATCTGAGAGAACTTTGAAACCAAGAGGATGCCTGGACAAAGAAGAGGAAGAATCCCAACTGACCAAAGATGTGGAGGCGAAAGCAATTTAGTGAGAACTAGCTGGAGTGGAGTTTTCGAATAACTTGTAAGACTCAAAGCCTTTTTGTCCCAGGAAGGATTCTTACAACAGTTGCCTTCATAAGAACTGACAACTTTAGCCTGCTGGGAAGAAGGATTTTAAAACTTAGTTACTTCTTTGTCTTTCTTTGTTCCTCTAGCTTGAACACGCAGCCTGAGGTTTGTCAGCATGTTTAACAACTGCCAAGCAAGGAAGTGAAAGAGAAGGCAAAGCAGAAAGGAAAAGGGACCAAAAGACAACATGACAGGGGCCAAAACTGCTTCAAGTATGAATATCAAATTGTTTGACCAAGGGGTTAATTATCTTTTTCTTTTTTTAACATTTATTTATTTATTTGAAAGGCAGAGTTACAAAGAGGAAGAGAGAGAGAGAGAGAGGGGTCTTCCACCCGTTGCTTCACGACCCAGATGGCCCCAATGGCGGGAGCTGCACCAATCCGAAGCCAGGAGCCTGGAGCTTCTTCTAGGACTTCCACGTGGGTTCAGGGGCCCAAGGACTTGGGCCATCTTCACTGCTTTCCCAGGCCATAGCAGAGAGCTGGATCAGAGTGGAGCAGCCGGGTCTTGAACCGGCGCCCATATGGGATGCTGGCATTGCAGGTGGCGGTTTTACCCACTATGCCACAGCGCCGACCCCTAATTATCTTCTAAAAACTGAATGCCAAGGTTTTCCTACCATCTTCTGGTATATCTGGGGAGCATTGCATCCAACAGGGGACCAGGAAGATATCTTAGAAGAGGTATTTCAGCAAGTGTGTCAAGTTTGGATTTCTCTCATAACTTTAGGAGTCGGAGAAAAGAAAAAAGTTCATGACTGACTGGTGTGTGCAATTCCTTGCACAACTGAGAATTAGCTGTAAGCCAATGGTTACAAATTCCTAATTGACATATGAGGCAAAACAAGGGTGCACATTTAAATATAGGATAAGTTGTCATTCACTGGTAGTTCATTATACTCCAGTGACTGAGCTCAGACTTTATGGAAACATCGTGTTCCCATTACACAGAGAGCAGCATGTAAAGGGGCAGCCTACCTTGTATTGTTCCTTGGAGCTCTAGTAAATTGTTACTAGCAAACACAAAAAATTAATGTGGAGGGGCTGGCACAGTGGCAAAGTAGGTTGAGCATCCTCCTCCATTGCCAGCATCCCATATGGATGCTGGTTTGAGCCCCGGCTGCTCACTTCTGATCCAGCTCCCTGCTATTGGCCTGGGAAAGCAGCAGAAAATGTCCTACATGCTTGGGCCCGTATACCCAGATGGGAGACCTGGAAGAATTTCCTGGCTCCTGGTTTTGGTTAGGCCCAGCTCTGGCCATTGTAGCCATTTGGGGAGTGAACCAGCAGCTGGACAACCTCTCTGTCTGTAATTCTGCCTCTCAAATAAATATTAAAAAAAATGGGTTTGATGTCTAGCTCTAGCTCTGATATGTGCTTTCTGTTAATGCAGACCTTGGGAGGCAGTAGGTGAAGGCTCAAGTGCTTGGGTCCCTTCTAAATACGTGGAAAACCTGGATTAAGTTTCCTATTTCCAGCTTCACCCTGGCTCAGATTTAGGCTTTTGAGGAGTGAAGCAATGGATGTGAACTCTGTCTCTCAAATGAAAAAAAAATGCACATAATCAATGAACTCATTAGGGATTTCTAAAATTGCTTTTTAATATTTATTTGAGAGACAAAAAGAGAAAGAAGAAGAGACACAAAGGGAAAGAAGGAACACTCCTATACCCTGGTCCACTCCCCAAATGCCTACAATGGATGTGAAAGCCAAAGGTAAGAGACAGGAACTCAAACTAGTCTCCCTGTGATAGGAACCCAAGGACAGGGACACAACCACTTGGACCATTGCTGCTGCCTAACATGGTCTGTCTGCATTAGCAGGTGGTAGAGCCAGGAGTTGACCCCCAGCACTGCAAAATGTGACATGTGCATCTCAATTGCTAAATGGCTACACCTAAGAATCATGTTTTCAACAAACTTTTCTGTTTTTTAAAGATTTATTTATTTATTTGAAAGAGTTACACAGAGAGAGAAGGAGAGGGAGAGAGGGAGAGAGGGAAGGAGGGAGGGAAGGAAGGAAGGAGACAGAGAGAGAGAGAGAGGTAGGTAGGTAGGTAGGTCTTCTATCTGCTGGTTCACTCCCCAATTGGCCACAACGGCCAGAGCTGCGCTGATCCAAAGCCAGGAGCCAGGAGCTTCTTCCGGTCTCCTCCCCCGCCCCTCTGTGGGTGCAGAGGCCCAAGGACTTGGGCCATCTTCTACTGCTTTCCCAGGCCATAGCAGAGAGCTGGATAGGAAGTAGAGCAGCCAGGACTTGAACCGGCACCCATATGGGATGCTGGCACTGCAGGAGGCAGCTTTATCGGCTACGCCACAGTGCTGGCCCTTCAACAAGCTTTTCTAATTGCTTCACCCTATTACACTTGCTCTGTTTGTTTGATAGTTTGTCTTAATGTTGAATGTATGTTCCGGGTTCTAGGTAGATCATTCAGAAAGATGTGGGTTGAAAACCAGTTTTCCCAATGAATAATTTGTACTCTGGTAAGTTTTGTTTGTTTGCACTCTGGAGTGTTTTTTTTAAAACAATGTTTACATCCTAAAAACAGCAATTCTGTCACAGTCCTATGTTACTTTCACTTTAAACTTATTTTCAGTCAATAATAATTACCTATGTATCAATTTTTTCTGATTTCTTTTATATTCAAGCATCTTTGAAAAAAATTTTTTAGAGAAAAACATCAAACAAGGACCCAAAAGAAAAGTACCTGCCAGTTTTGAATTTTCTTGGAGCTGTATTAAAGATTTTAAGGCTTGAGGCTGCTGTTATGGTTCAGCAGCTTAAGCCACTTCCTGAGACACCTGCATCCCATATGAGTGCCGGTTCAAGTCCTGGTTGCTCCACTTCCTATCCAGCTCCCTGCTAACTGTGCCTGTGAAAGCAGCGGAAGATGACCGAAGTACCTGGGCCCTTGCCACCCAAGTGGAAAACTGATGGAGTTCCAGGCTTTGGCCTGTCCCAGCTCCAGCTGTTGCAGTCATTTGAAGAATGAACCAGCAAATGGAAGTGCACATGTGTGCTCTCTCTCTCTCCTTCTCTGTCTCTCCCACTGTCTTTGGAACACTTTCAAATAAACCTTAAAAAAAAAATCAAACCTTGATTTCACATAAGAATTTGATATTAGAAGGTGAGAAATAGGATACCAGGCCATTATTTCTAAAACTCTCCTTTTCTGATTTGAGACATCTTAGCCACACAATAAGTTTTTCAGGAATTTGTTTAAAACCAGTCCCTCAACACCTACATGCAGAAGCTGTGATTTAGTAGGTCTGGAACGAAGTACATCAAGAAGCTGCCCAGCTGATGACAAGCAGCAACCTTTAGAATCACTGATGGAGTATTCATCATTACATACAATATTTAAATAGAAAGTTTCTGGCTTGACTAATTTTCATGCAATGACAAAGGGAGAAATGAATTTTAGTTTTAAAAAGTAAAAACTTTACCACCATGTAAAAGTCATAAAATCATACTGAGATGCAGAGTCATGAATATATAATTAGTAGCTGGAAATATTCCCTTTTGACCAGTTCTTTTAGGGAAAAAATGCTTAATGCTTAATGTAACTAAAAATAATTCAGATAACATTGCTAAATATGTTTGGCTGAAAAAGAATGAGAAAATGACTACACCAGCAAGCCAAACTAAAATACAAAAACACCCAAGAAAATATCTAACAGGTTACTAATTATCCGTATATGAAAAAAATGTCATCAATATTATCAGAACTGTCACTGAAGCATATACACTTAGGAAGAGATTTGCCAGATAATGTCCTTGGTGAGGCTTGACACTGGCATAAATCAAGAAGAAGTGAAATTTTTAATAAATATTCACATGAGGTACGGACTTTGCAGCTAGACTTTCAAATCAGCCTGCTCCCACCTACATATTGCTAGAATGGCTCATCAATCTTCCTGGGAGGATCATCATGGGATGTAGCTCCTTTAAGCTTCTTTTATTTAAAAGGAGGAACAAGGCGTGAGCAGTTTGAGCAGGGGTTAAAATAGAATTTTAAAATTCAGATCACTCCTTCTCTTATCCTCCTAGTGGAGTGATACTTTTAAGCAAGCCATCAGGTTCCTCTCGTACACTGGGACCTTCTCAAGAAGACATCTCAAGTTGAGGGAGAGGGTATTCCAACCTCATGAACAATCAAACCTCTCCTCTTGAGTCACACTGTGCTGTGAGGGCATTTCAGAAGTGTAAACATCTCCCATCTGAATGATGCCTATGACCGCATTTTCCTGCACACTTCAGGAGTTAACTGTCCTGCCATCCACACCAGAATGGCAGGAGGAGAACCATTTATGCTCCTGGATTTCTTCATGGTCAACTCTTCCTAAGTGATAATCCATGTGTAAGTCCCACTATAATCAAGTGGCTGGATTCTAAAAGAAAGCTTGGGAACTCATAATTTCTACTAGAAATTGTTGGGGAATGCTGTATCTTGGATCAATTAGCTAGCCAGGGCATGTTACACTATAACAGCATGCAATAAGATACACGGCTTCAGGTCTTTCCACTGGAAGGCCATGGGCTGCAAGCAGCAATGGGGAGGATTCTGCCACAGGAACAAAGTTGCTGCTGGGTTGATGGTGTAGGTACCACAAGGGCTGCCTTCCCATTAGGTGCTTGCAGAAAACTCTTCACTATTAAAGCGTTCTTCATCTCAAATGCAAGCTTTACTGCTTTCATCTCTCTGACCACTAGGGAAAAGAAATTTGGTGGAGTGAAGGTACACACCACTCTTCCTGCTAAATTTCAAGGTAACACAAATTCTCTCTGCCAAGACAAATGGATGTGTAGCATCACTGTAAGGATTTTTTAGAGTTTATTTGTTCTCAGTGCCCTGTGGGAAACCTAACCACTGGAAGGTACGAGAGTCACAACTGTAGGTAAATCTGACAGGAACTCAATCTCTGTTGACTGAGAAATAAAGAGTATTCCTAACATTTTAGAGCTCTTTTCTCCTTTATTGCATTGAGAATTCAGTATTTTGGAAACCAAATAGGTAAAGCCCACAGAGTTTATTAAAATATATCTAAAATATCCTGCTTATAAAGTTCACAAATAAGATGGATATAATATTTCAAAAGTAATCTCGGTTATACACTTCATAGGCATTTTCTTCATTAAAAACCGTGAAAAAAATAAGGCCTTAGAAAATTAAAATTAAAAAAAATTCAAATCTTTTCTCATGGGAATTTATGGAATGCTGTCCATTTTCATCACTGAGTGGGACTAATCTGTTTAGAGTTTGAAGCACAGAAATGGTTCATTATGATCATCATCAGAAACTAATTCTCTTCAGGCATTGAGTAGGTACTCTGGTAGCTATCTCTCCAGAGGAGCAGGACAAGTGATAAAAATATTAAATAGAGATGGAGTACTTTGAATGAAAAAACAAAAATCACACTGAGTTTAAAGGACATCCTTCCTTGTTGCCTGGTAAAAAGGGAAACTGTAGTTATGACTGTGTCATCATTATAACAAATCTGACCATCTTAATACAAACATGAAGCCACAGTAACAGCAGCTTGCTATGGACAAGCCTACAATATCAGTTCTCCTGAATTTTAATATTTCAGCCAGGATGTACTATCTGTCCACTCAATTATGAGACATATACATTAGACTGTACCTTTAACACTACCTTGAAGTTTATCGCTATGTTTACATAGTAACTGGCAGCATAGATTTAAAAAATCTCATGAAATTCACAATTTCATGGGTCAAAACACTTTTAAGGGAAACTATAATAGTACAGATAGTATAGATAGTATAATATGATCTCATGTGGTTTTCTTACCATTATGATGATTTCTTTCTTCCCCAAACACCTATAGCAATTAGGATTTACAATAGTTACCAATTGCCAGGTTTAAGGACTTTTTCTTGAATTAAACTAGCATGGAAGACCCTATGATTGGTAGATATCACTTTATCTTTCATTTTTCAAAGAGTCTGTTCTCGTTTATGTTAAGTTAATTTTCAGTTTCAATTCATTTCTGGCTGTTAAATTACAAGTCTATATATATAAAGGATTATAAAGAGAGGAGGGAGTTACCAGTACAAACTGAATCTAATACCTGTATGAATTACAATTGGTTGGTTTCAAGCAAACGAATATTTTTACCTTAGGCCACAGAACTGCAGTTTTAGATGGAAATAAAAAATAACCATTGATCTGTCTCCTGCAGCCTCTGGGCATTCCACTATTGAATTTAGGCCTGGATAAACAGTTGTTAGGATACACCTAGCACCTACCTCTGAGGGACTGATGTCAAATTAATCTCCATGTCATCAGTACCTTCTCAACAGGTTTTAAACAGCCTTCTCTTTCCCTCTAAGTCCCAGAGCAACAGTTGTCAGGGTCTGAGTCAAGCTGTGCTTCTGCCCACATAGTGGCACTGTCAGCACTGTCGGCTGCTCAAATGATTTTTTAAGCAGAGCAGCCGGTTGCCTTCAGCAGCAATGCTTTTGGGGGCACTCCGTGCTGTTCACCCAGAGTCTCTGGCTGCTCTACAACTGTGCTAGTTAAGGGATCGACAGAAGGAACAACAAATGGCTACAATTAGCATTCGCCCTGCTCCCGCAAAAGAATTTCATTGCTATGGCAACGGGAGTTGCCCAGACAACATAGGGCTTTGGCTGAGAACAGCATACTACTTTCTACCAAGTACAGAACAAAATAGCCCTAGATCAGGCTCTCGCTTCATGGCACAAAGATCTCTGCCGTCATATTTAACTTTAATTAACAAGAACTGTTTTATTAATTGGGGAGCCAAGATCCTGGCTGTTAACAGCCTGAATCAAAAGACCGTTATTGATCCATTCTTTGGAAATTCCAGTGAAATAAAGAATGATTACATTAGATCCCTCTTAATTTGATTTTTCTATTTGCAAATACCTTGAGAGAGAACTTCCTTTTATTGCTACCACAGCATTATTTATAAATCCACTTTTCCTCATTCAGTTGCTACGATATAAATGTATACAATCGGTGAAATAAAATTACCCCATGCTTCCTTCCACCTGGATATTCAGCCATGCTCTAAGATGTGTGTAGCAATGATATCTAACTTCTATTAAGTGCTGTGGTCTTGCAGCTCTCTTAAATCATCTATCACAATGGCTTTGAAGTAAACTTTTAAAGCAGAAAACTGAAATTCCTTTGGTAGTATGTAGTACAACAAGTGAAATGGAAAAACTAATCTAAATGACATATATAAGTAAGCTACCCTGGTCACCATTAAATGCCTCTGCCACATAATTAGATCAGTGACCCTAATAGTCATAGAAAACATTCTACGGATCCGATTTATGAGTAATTCTTAGTAAGTCAAGAGAGGGCGTATGTTCAGGCAACACAGGACAATGAGGCTAGTTGGCATAATCCGGCAGATGACAGCTGTCTTTCTAAGATTTTCAAAACTCAAATATTTCCAGGGTATAGTCTCTTTCTCTGCCATCATCCTTGTGTACAGAGGACTAAATGTTATCCTCAATAATAACAGTGAACATCTACTGAATGCATAGTGTTTTGTAAGGCTTAACTTAGTTTTCACAAACACCATATAAAATGGATATAATCTATGCTTAAACTGAGTTGCAAAGAGATAACAGTCAGTACTAGCAAATGAGTGGCAAAGCTGGAATTCAAAACTATGTATATACAATGGGATTTGCTTTATTTCAGCCACACTGTAAATGTTATACCATGATAAATAATACTGTAGTAATTTTAAAGCTTCAGACTCTTAACAAAGTACAAATTCTATAATGGGAGAAGTCTAAATGAAAAATAGTAGTGTATATAGGAGAAGCACAATGATATTCAATTTAATCAGTACAGTATCTTAAATAATTACATTGTATCATGAGGCTGGTGGGGGAAGGAAAAGAGAGGTTGAATTCTTTATGAAACACATTAGCTAAGGGCTGGCATTGTGGCACAGTGAGTAAAGCCACTGCTTGCTATGCTACATCCCATATGGGTACTGGTTCATGTCCAGGCTGCTTGCCGCTAATGGCTGCAGAAAAGCACTGGAAGATGGTCCAAGTCCTTGGGCCCTGCCACCCACGTAGTAGACCTGGAAGAAACTCCAGGCTCCAAGCCCCTGCTGCTGCGGCCAACCTGGGTGTGAACCAGTGGATGGCAGATCTCTGAATCTCTCTGATTCTCTCTCTCTCTCTCTCACTATAACTTTGACTTTCAAATAATAATTCTTAAAAAAATAACATTAGCTAGTTCTGATTTGGAACAAAATGCTTGTAAATATAGATAGTCTGAACATAAATTATATTACTCTATAACTTGAATAAATTAGAATCTTGGTTAATGCCAATCAAGCTGAACAGCAGCAGCAGAAACAATTGAAGAGTTTAAAAAAACTACTGTAAGTAGGCAAACAAACATGATCTAGTGTAATTTTGGTCCAAATTTAGTTAAAGGACAATACTGGAAGATTTTCCAAAAATTAAATATCTGAGGTTTCTGCTCTTTCCTGACTCAGATATGTATTTACAGAATTCTAACTTATGAAGAGCTTTTGTAAGTCATCAAGCTTCAGACAAAACAGTTTGCAGTTTTTTCTAACTCCAAATGCTATAGCAAAGTAAGCCTGAAAAAAGTTTTTAATCATACTGATATTTTGTGACACAAAACAGAATTACACAGGGAAAACTACTTTGCTTGAAACAAGTTTGAGCAGTGGTAATATTAAAATTACTGAGTTAGAAAAACGTGTCAAATGAAAATAAATCATCCTTTCAAGATACTCCCGGATAGCCCATATTTTCAGATTAATATCTATACTTTTTATTTTTGATCATCATTAAACATGTCATTTCTAACAAAATAAACATATTCAAACAAGTATGTGAGGCCAGCACTGCGGCTCGATAGGCTAATCCTCCGCCTGTGGCGCCAACACCCCGGGTTCTAGTCCCGGTTGGGGCACCGGATTCTGTCCCGGTCACTCCTCTTCCTGTCCACATCTCTGCTGTGGCCCGGGAGTGCAGTGGAGGATGGCCCAAGTGCTTGGGCCCTGCACCCGCATGGGAGACCAGGAGAAGCACTTGGCTCCTGGTTTCAGATCAGCGTGGTGCGCCGGCTGCAGCAGCCATTGGGGGGTGAACCAACGGAAAAGGAAGACCTTTCTCTCTGTCTCTCTCACTGTCCACTCTGCCTGTCCAAAAAAAAAAAAAAAAAAAAAAAAACCAACAAAACAAACAGGTATGTGAAAGAAACTCCAGAACAGCTGTGTCTTCTGTCCAATTTGTTATCAACAAATCACATTTCTTGTGCTTATAGATATTTTAGGATAATAGAAGCAAAATTGTGAAAATGTCCACCAATATCTGAAGATCAAACAAAATAATGTATGTAAGAGCACTTGGAAAACCGTAAAGTGCTACGAAATGTGTGCTGCACTAGAAAATTGTTAGCTTTTACGGCCTCAAAGAGATCACCCTTGACATTTACTTATTTTAAGTAAATCAAAGCAGAAAAGAAGATAAAGGATATAAATTGCATACCCCTCTAGCCCACCCTTTCTAATCTCTCTCTGTTTCTAAAACTCTCATCTGGGCCACTCTCAGCTTTCTTCTCCTGGGACACCTTCACTTTCTGGTTATTTAACTAATTCAAACACAGGCTACACTTAAGACATCATCCCTCGCTGGGGTTTCCTATTTGCTCTGTCACAAACAGGAAGGAAACAAAACTCCTATTATCTACCCTGCCTCTGCACCTTATCTTTCTGTCCTCTCCTCCTGATATTTTGAGTGTTATCTTCTGTTCCAGAAAAAAGTAATCTCCTGATTCTATTCGAAGAAAGGCAATTTATTGAAGTGATTTAGAGAACAGAATTTGCTGTCACAGAGCTGAGTTCAATTCCTGGTTCTGTCATCTATCAGCGTTATGATTTTGGGCAAGTTACTTAACCTTTCTAAGCCTCAGTTGGAGGCAATGTAAATAATGCACCTAACAATGTAAGACATGTAGTAAGCGGTCAAATACTAGTTACTTTATTCTTCTTGGAATTTTATCTTTCTCAAATACATTCCCACTCCTCTCACCTGGGGCAATTTAGTCCCTCTGTTTCTGCCATTCAGTGGTTATCAACCTGTGGATGTGAATTCTGAGTTTGAATCCTGGCTCTGGCACTTAATAGCTGTAATCTACAAAAGCACAATTTCCAATAACAAATACAGTGCATTGAGAACAAAAATATAAACTATTTGCTGACAGGAAAAACAAGCTCTAACTTGTGAAAACAAAAGTTTCTGGATTAGCCTCCTTTGTCACTTTAGAAGGCATATCTGATCTGTGTGACATATGGATGACTGACAGCCATGGCAAAGCACACATATACTACCTTCTTCTATCTTTCCTTAATAAATTGGCACTTAGTCCTTACTATTTATTGAATTGCTGCTCTGTGTTAGCTGTGTTGGAACTTTCCATATGTTAGCTGATTTTAATCCTTATAACAAGCCAAGGCTGAAATGATTGTTACCCATTACATGGATGACAAAATTAAGGCACAAGAAGCAAGAAACTTGCTTAACTTACACAGTTAGTAAAGTGGCAGCCAGTACTCTTAACCTCTATTGTATACAGCTATAGCTAGGACCTTACATTCAGCTGCCCTTTGAACTACACTTTCGATGTTTAATTTTTGTCTATAAATGCCTACTTTTTTGTGTTGCTCACGCAACTCATGTTACATGCATTTTTTTTAGACTAAACACTATAAAGAGTCAGATTCTGTTTTTTTTTTTTTTAAATTATTTAGAAGTCATAGAACTTGTTTCACTGCCATGCAACTTCTAAGCACTAAATATGGTTCACTGATAACAGAAAACATGCAGAGCCAGGACAAAGTCAAGGTAGCATCATGCACTTGCTAGAAATAATTTGAAATAAAATTATAAAATATTAAAACTTAATGAGCACAGTTTCAATTAGGAAATTGAAAATCTGCTCATTAAACTTGCAGAGAGTACTTAGTTGGGCAGGGGTTAAATGCTTTAGAAGAAAAAAGTAGAATTTAAAATGACCTTCATAGATTAGAGAAATGGTTCATCAAAAGTAGGAAGAAGTTCAATTAACAGAAGAACGAAATGGTGTATTTAAGAACCAAAAACATACCATACAGATAAAAAAGGAGAATGGTGGCTGGGCACATTAATAGGAGGCTAAGCCACAACTGAAACAATCTTATTATCTCTTGGCAATGTGGCCCATTTTTATCTTTATCAGTGCCTTACAATGCTGGCTGCACAAGGTAGTTTTAGAAATCACAGTGCCCAAGCCTCATCCTGGATCAATTAAATCAGAATATGTTGAGATTAGGTTCTATATCGGTGTGCATTCAAAACTCTCAGGGGATTTTGTACATAGCCAACATTTAGAACCATCTGAACATACAATCATATCTTTTTTATTCATATGAAAAATTTCATAAAAATAATAGACTTATTATGTATGATCACATACTGGGATATATGGTTCATAAGTAGAAACTATTTAATAACAAAATATATAATATTAATCAATAATGATTCCAAATGCTCAAAACAGAAAGAAAATGATCTAGACCTGGGGTTCTCTAGATTAGATTCAGGAAATGGTTAAGAAATGAAAATTCTGGGACTGGCGCTGTGGCGCAGCGGGTTAACGCCTTGGCCTGAAGCACCAGCATCCCATATGGGTGCTGGTTCAAGACCCAGCTGCTCCATTTCAGATCCGCCTGGGAAAGCAACAGAAGATGGCCCAAGTCCTTGGGCCCCTGCACGCATATGGGAGACCTGAAAGAAGCTCCTGGCTTCAGATCAGCACAGCTCTGCCCGTTGCGGCCAATTGAGTAGAGAACCATCGGATGGAAGACCTCTCTCTCTCTCTCTCTCTCTCTCTCTCTCTCTCTCTCTCTCCCCTCTCTCTGTGTAACTCTGACTTTCAAATTAATAAATAAATCTTTAAAAAAAATAAAAATTCTAGGGGCTGGCTTTGTGGCATAGTGGGTAAAGGCACTTCCTGTGACACCAGCATCCCATATTGGCACTGGTTCATGTCCTGGCTGCTCCACTTCTGATTCATTTCCCTGCTAATGGCCTGTAAAAAGCAGAAAAAGATGGCCTAAGTGTTTGGGCTCCTGTTACCCACATGAGAGACCTGGAATAACTTCTTGTTTTTGGCCAACCACAGTGTTGGGCATTGTGGTCACCTAGGGTATAAACCAGCATGTGGAAGATCTCTCTTCTTTTTTCAAAATAAATAAATCTTTAAAAAATGCAAATTGTAATAGCCAACAATATCCGAATCACCAAGTTTGGTCTGGGCCCAGGAACCTGTGTTTTGACAAGTCCATCTCATGTGACCCTGATACATTCTGAAGTTTGAGAAGCTGGGAAGCCAGCCTTCTTGTGTTTTCTTACAGAATCTGTTTTCTTTTTATTACAGGATTGTTACATGCCTGTTTTTGTAAGCGTTCTCAATTTCTTTGTAGAAATATATAAGGTACACAAAGTATACATTTAAAAAATCATAATCTATAAATACCTTCACAGTCAAAATACCTTTTGTTAGATTCATGTGGTAAATAGAGAGAAAGAAAACTGCCATTGAAAAGTCTAGAAGAAAACCTAATTAGCTGGTTGGCTCAGTTTTCTTTCCACTGGCTCTGCAGGCATCAAATAGACTAAGTTTAGTAATCAGTATCTTTGCAGATCCATTAAGCTGCTGCCTACTTTCCCAAATACACAGAGTAAAGATGGAGTGAGACTATCAGAGGTTCCAGCTACCTCCTAACCAGTTACGTGCTTGGAGACAGAGGTCTCTGATTTCTGTCTCCCTATCTCTACCCTGTGACTTCAGTACATCAAGAGTTGCTAGTACTTAGAATTTCCAAAGATCAAATTATGTGAATAAAACCTTCTCTGTTAGCACTAATGAAAGATCAATGGACCATCTGATTATTATATCTCCTTGTGGAGAATGAAGACAGAAGAGAAAGTAATATCAAAGTTTTGAATTTTTCCTTAAGGGCAGATGTAGTTTGATAGGGAATGCTGAGAAAGTTTTTCTATCTGACTCATTTCTGGTCATTCTGCCCCGCCGCCCCCCCCCCCCCCCATTTTGTCTGTTACACAAAAAATATGGAGGGGTGGGTACTTAGCCTATTCGTTAAGATGCCAAATTCCATTTCAGACTTCTGGGGTTCTATACCCACCCACCCTCTAGCTCCTGAATCCAGCTTTCTGATAATGCAGAGCCTGGGAGACCTGGGATTGAGTTAAGGGGCCATGGTTTCAACCTGGCTTAGGTGGGAATTTGGGAGAGTGAACCAGTAGATGGGAACTCTGCCTATCTCTCAAAGCAAAAATTAAACAAAATAAACTATGGAAAAAACTGTAACTTCACAGATAACTAAAAACTCAAAGCAATGAGATACTTTTATCTAAAGTGCTGGAACATATTTAGTGTTACTGAAGATTAGAGGAATGGATACTACCACAGGCTGTTGGTAGCATTATAACTCAGTACAATCCCTTTACCTCAACTAGGTCAATACAAACAATATGCATAAAAAAGCCTTAAAATTATTCAGATCTTCTAACATATCCTGAAGAAATAGTGTTATTTATGATGGTAAAAATTTTCAAAACATGTAGAAATCAAACATTAAAAGAATATAGGGGCCATTCTTACTAGAGGACACTGTAATCATTGAAACACTATTAAAAGAGGAATCCAAGGGCTAGTGTTATTGTGCAGTGGATTAATCAGAAGTTTGCGACACTGGCTGCTCCATTTCCTTCCTATCTCCCTATTAACGCACCTGGTCCAAGTACTTGGGCACCTGCTACCCACGTGGAAGAACTAGTTGGAGTTCTAAGCTCCTGGCTTCTGCCTGGCCCAGCCCCTGCTAATGAGGTCATTTGAGAGTAAACCAACAGGTAGAAGGTCTCTTTGTTTTTCTACCCCTCTCTCTCTCATGCTTTCTTTCACATAAGCAAAAATAAAAGCTTTAAAAACTTAAAGAGGAATTCATACTATATAGAAATATTCATAACAGAATCTACAATGTACAACTTAATTTTAAAATGTTATACATTAAAAATTAGAACGTCCACATCTCTCACAATATACAAAAATCAACATAAGATGGATCAAAGACCTAAATTTAAGACCTTAGACCATGAAGTTGTTGTTAGAAAATGTAGGGGAAACACTCCAAGACATTAGCGTGGGGGACAACTTCTTGGATAAGAACCCTAGAGTACAGGAAACAAACTAAACAAATGGGACTATATCATTCTCAAAAGCTCTGCACAGCAAGGGAAACAACCAATGGAATCAAGGGACATCCAATACAATGGGGGAAATATCTGCAAGCTACCTATCCAACAAAGGATTAATATCCAGAATATGTCTGCAACTTAAAAAACTCAACAAAAACCCTAACCAATCCAGTTAAGAAATGGGAAAAGGACCTCAACAAGCAGTTCTCAAAAGAAATAATACAAATGGCCAACAAATATATATTTTGTGGAAAAAGGCTCCCCATCAGGATTTGTCAGGAAAATGCAAATCAGAACCAAATGAGATATTGCCTCACCCCTGTCAAAAGGCTCAAATCCAAAACAGAGAGAGTAAGAAATGCTGGCGAGGATGTGGAGAAAGGGGAACACTTATCTACTGTTAGTGGGAATGTAAATTAGTCCAGCCACTGTGGAAAACAGTTTGGAGATTTCTTAAAAATCTAGAAATAAACTTTCCATACAATCCAGCAACCCCAATTCTGGGTATATACCCAAAAGACATGAACACATTGTATCAAAGAGATACCTGCACAACCATGCTTATAGCTGCACTGTTCACGGTAGACAAAATGTACAATCAATCAAGGTATCCATCATCAGATGAATGGATAAAGAAAATGTGGAATTTATACATAATGGAATATCATTAAGCTGTTAAAATGAATGCAGTTCTACCATTTACAACAAAATGGGTGCAACTGGAAAACATCATAAGATTAGCTAGACACAGAAAGACAATTCTGCATGTTCTCCCCTATATGTGGGAGCTAAAATTTAAAAAAAGAAAAAAAATGCTTGTGTCTATCAGTATAGCTGCAAACAGTTTTTTTTAAACTTAGTCTTAGAAACTAATGGTTAAGAATGTTATACTATTATAGCTTTAATGATCTGTGATCACTTTGAAATTTATTGTATATGGGTGACATAGTCATTTTTCCATTTGTTTATTATATATAGCCTTGCTTATATTTCTGCTAAATTTGGGTCTTTTTGTTTTTTACTTGTTGAACTCTTTATTTACTGGAGCATTTAGCTGTTGACTACAATGTAAATTAAAGATATGCTATCTCAAAAAAAAATTTCAGGATGTCAGTGTTTAAAAATGAGTAGCTAGGTTATAGGTATAGCTTATTCTCTCCCCTTTATTCTTCATTTTTAAGGAATTCTACCACTGATAGATGTTTCCATAATCAGGAAAATCAAGTATATTGGTTTCTAAACTAACTTAATGTATATTTCACTTTTAATGGGCATATTTGATCCCAAAAAGCAGCTCAATTAGTTTAAAAGTAGCAATCAAAATAGACTAGATAACAAAATGCCATGTTAGATCTTAATGATAAATGTTCATCAAATATGCATAAATGAATAACTATGTAGTTTAATGCTACAATTTATAGAGGAAGATGTTAGATGATGGATTTAGGTACACATATTCAGTAAACCATGTATTTTTTCCACTTTCAGAAAATCAAGATTTCAAAAATGAGTGGTTTCTACTTTATATTAACTCTTTCTCAATTTAAAACTATTTTAATTAATATGTTACAAATTTGGTTTTAGAATATACTATAGACTCTTGTGAGGCAAATAAATGAAAGCAATCATTAAGGGAAAAGTTTATACATTTATTCACTTAATTTTGGATATAACTCATCATACTATGAATCTTGTGTTGGGGGATAAATATATGGTATTTTTCTTTAGTAACAGATCATGTATGTTAAGGAAATCAATAAAAACACATTTGAATTTACCATAAAGTTAAATTTAAATGTTATGTTTCATACCTTGAAAGCTGACTGCTGATTCACGTTTGTGGGTTACAACCAGAGGACAAGATTTTGTGACAACAATGCACCCTACTTAAGCAATAATTCTGATTAATAGTAAATACTGGGATAATATAATGTATATCAGATATAGAGTTGGGAGGCCCAACTTCAAGATGAAGTTACACAGTCATTTGCTTATTTTCCTTCATGTTTTTATTAATGTATTCACTCGCTTATTCATTCTTTCATCAAAATGGCTTTCTGAAGTCTTATGACACAGTAAGTTTTTTCAAAAAGAATGTTCTTGAAGGACCAGACTTCAGTCAGAGGAGTCAGACTAATGCTCATATGACAAGGAGAAAAAAAACAATGGACAACTGTACCACGGGGACCTTAACAGAATAGAAAAAGCATGTAGCAGACTCTAAAATTTAATGTGTGCTCATGATGAGACCTGCCAACCTAAGGTCAACTACTCTGTCAAGTGATGTAGAATACAACATTCTTATAAAGTTACATAAAGTCCTTCATTTAAACTACTGGTTTGATCTAAGTGTTATCATGGGATTTTAAATGATAGCAAAATCTATTTTCAGTGTGAAAAACATTACGGGCTAGTAGAAAGATGAGAAAGACTTTAACAGACAATTTATATAACAGGATACCTACAAAAGCCAGTAAAGCATCTGAAAAGTTGCTTACATCACTCATAATGGAAATGAAATGAGGTACTGGGAATTACATTTCTGATGGAAGTATAAACTGCTACAACTATTGTAGAAAATTGTTGGGCAGTACCTATTGAAGTTAAATATTTGCGACTTTGGGGCCAGCGCTGTGGCACAGTAGGTTAATCCTCTGCTGCAGCACCAGCATCCCATATGGGCGCCAGTTCTAGTCCCAGCTGTTCCTCTTCCCATCCATCTCTCTGCTATGGGCTGGGAAAGCAGCGGAGGATGGCCCAAGTCCTTGGGCCCCTGCAACTGCATGAGAGACCAGGAAGAAGCTCCTGGCTTCAGATCTGTGCAGCTCCGTCCATTATGGCCATTTGGGGGATGAACCAGTGGATGGAAGACCTTTCTCTGTGTCTCTCCCTCTCACTGCCTGTAACTCTACATCTCAAATAAATAAATAAAATCTTTAAAAAACATATTTGCAATGTTACCTATTTCCTTGTCTATTCAAGGAAACAGCAATTATAGTGCAGGGCACATACTTGACAGAACCCAAAGACACAAATAATAGCGATGTTTTTTGCAGCACTTGTTGGGATAGCCAAAATCTAGAAAAAATATACATATCTACTAACCAAGAAAAAAATAAATTGTAGTATATTCATATAGAGGAATAGTAAACAACAGTAAAAAATGAATTACAATTTTGCCTCTATTTATAAGAGGCACAACTTAAAATATGCCAATACCATCAGTCTGGAAATGTTTGGTCTGCATGGCGACAGCATGGAAGAGGGGAAGGAATTACCAGATTTCTACTCATATTGTTTTTTGGTCTGAGTACCATTTATTTAACGAACATTCACTAAGCTACCTACTTCAACTGTGTACTTTCCTATATGTATGCTATTCTTCAGTATAAAGTTTACATTTCAAATGATGGAAGAACTCAGAGACTATATGGAAAGTTTAAAGAAGACAAAGCAAAGCTCCCTAGAGCAAGGGAACACAGAACCAGCAACTCATTGAAACAGAGCAGGCTTCGCTGAGGCAATACTTTGTACAGTTAGTCTTTTACTTCTAATTGTGACCGTAGGAATAGTGTTAGCTATTTCTTGGAAGATGACAGTAATGGGATTAAAGAAGATCGTGATGTGAAAATATAAAGCGATTATAGGTAACACTGGAGATCTGTTTAGAGGAAGAGTATGTGACTAACCAAGTGGTCCTAAAACAGAAAAAGTAGCTAAAACCTTTAAAATCAACAAGCACAGGGCTAGGAGCCTGGGTACAACCACAAGGAGAGTGGTAACAGCAAAATAAGAAAAGTTATCATAAAACAGTAATTTTAAAATTATTCAAAATTGGGGAGAGCATTGCGGTATAGCAGGAAAAGTGGCCAACTGTGACACTGGCATCCCATAAGCGTTCCAGTTCGTGTCCCAGCTGCTCCACTTCCACTTCAGCTCCTAGCTAATGGCCTGGAAAAAAACCACAGAAGATGGCACAAGTTTTGGGTCCCTGCCACCCATGGATGAAGCTCCTGGCTTTGGCCTGGCCCAGCCATGGCTGTGGCCATCTGGTGAGTGAACCAGCAGACGGAAGACAGTCTCTCTCTTTCCCCCCAACTCTTTCAAATAAATAATCTTTTTTAAAAAGTTATTCAAAATCCTTTTTTCTGATTATTAAAACAAAATACATGAAAGCTACAGAGTTAATTCTGAGGAAGTAGAAATGTTCACGATATTGCAGCTAGAGTTACTGCTTTTCATTACTCTCTTCCCTTGCTCACCCTCAGCAGACTGTGTCTTTTCATATCCAGGCAAGGAGAGGGAACGGAGAGCAATGGAGGAAGAGAAAGTAGGTTAATAGAACGGAGAGTAATAGGCCGTGTCCAGTTTCCAGTAAGTGAGTAGCAAACAGAGAGCCCAGTGTTTAAGAAGTGATGAAAGCCTTGAGACTTCTCAGGGAAGATACTACTGCCAAAGGCTCCAAGTGTGGCAACAGGTCCCAGAAGCTGTCTCGCGCGGTGCTTTTCTCTGCCCTGAAGACTGCGCTGGATTTCCCTTAACGCATGATGCCCTTCAGTTATTTCTGCCGGCATATTAAAAAAACAGAGCAGCGGCACCATCATTATCATTTGACAAGTTGCCCGATGACGGATCACAATGAATTTTAAAAGATTCTGTTCTTTATCTTTTCTCCTTTTGGGATTTGGGCAAGACTAAGAAAAAGGTATGAAATATGTTTTCAGTGATAAAATAGCATGTTGGATTAAATAAAACTCTGTTTATGGTTTATCAAACATCAACATCAGAACTCCTCAGAGTAGCCATATTAACAAGATGCAAATGATAAAAAGCTCGATAATAAAGTTTCTTAGTTGTCTCCCATATAATATTTGTAGCCTTGAAGTTCAATATATTTTGAGTTATTCCTAGTCAGAACTAAAATTTAAGATATTATTAGCGTTTTTAATGCTAAATCTAAACAGTATTTACTGGTTCATCATTCAGTGTGGATGTGTTGGTAAATGAGGATGATGTTTTTATTTGCACATATTACCATTTTTCTACTGCATAAATGCTTCAAATGGAAAAAAAGTATGCACATATAATTTAATGGACCCAATTATCATATTTCAAAATGAAAAGAAGTTGCCAAATCTTTTAACCTTGAGAATGCAATACTGGACTAGGTAAAGATATGAAAAGTCGATAGATGAAGTAAATGGTAATGTTCTCTTGTTTTTAGTGTATTTCAGTTCTCCTTTATTTCATTATTCCTCTAAAATCAGGAAAAGACAATTTCTCTGACTAATTAACCCAAAGAGGTTTGACTAATAGAAGAAGATTGCAGGCATGATTACTTAAATGATCATGTACATAGCACTTAATGATCATTATCATTTATTCTGATATTAGTGCTAATAAATGGCAAAACTGAGCCAAATGGTATCACATCACAATAATATACATCATGGCTAACACTAATAATTTCTAATTTACTTGAGAATCAATGGGACATTGCAGCTCTCTTAATGCATGCCAATGCTTCCTTCAATTTATAGACCCTTTCGAAGCAAAAAAATACTTAATATTTCTTCTTACTTACTCTGTAAAAGAGACAGTCATACTACCATTCTCTTTCAAACCATCAACAGTTCCAGCTACATCCCTGGCTTTCGTGAGAGCAGTGCAATTAATTAAAACTCACTTATTTGGGGCTTGTGTTGTGGTGAAACAGGCTAAACTGCTGCCTGAAATGTTGGCATCCCATATGGGCACTGCTTCTAGTCCTGGCTACTCCACTCCAGCTCCCTGATAATGCACCTGGGAAAGCAGCGGAGGATGGCCCAAGTCCTTAGGCCCCTGAACCCATGTGGGAAACCCAGTTGAAGCTCCTGGCTTCTGGCTCCTGGCTTCAGCCTGGCCCAGCCTCAGTAGATGGAATCTCTCTCTCTTTCAAATAAATAAAATAAATCTTAAAAAAAAAAAAAACCATTTATAGATGATTCAATGGTTTTAAGTAACATTAGTGATTCAAAATGCTAATTTCATACAATTCTCTTGCTCATTAAGATTTCTTGACTTTTTAAAAAATGTTTGTTTATCCTCACCCACTTGAAAGGCAGAGAGAGAGGGAGGGATACATTTCATCTGCTGGTTCACTCCCCAAATGCCCACAACAGTCAGGGCTGGGTCAGGACAAAGCAGGAGCCTGGAACTCCATCTAGGTGTCTCAGTGGGTGGCAGGGAGCCCACTAAGATGATGAGTTTAGTCATCACTTACTGCCTCCTGGGATGCACTAGCAGGAAGTTGTATCAGAATCAGAGAAGCCAGGACTGAAACTGGCACTCTGATAGGAGATGCAGTCATTCTAAGCAGTAGCTTAACTCACTGCACTATAAAGCTCACATCTATGAAGGCGCCACTGGAAAGCTGCTGTTGCAGTAAAGGTAAAAATGTTCAGGGGTACTTGATTTTTTTCTATTATTCATTTATATCATTTTCTCTTATATTAAGAATGACAAAGGAAGAAAATAATTCTGAAATGTGTTGCAAAATCATGGGCCAACATTATCTACAGCACACACACAGGGGTGGAAAAGTGTCCATCTTATATGCAAAAAGCATGTTTATTATCCTGTCTTATGGGAACTATCATTATCAACCCTGATTTTTCATTGCAGTTTCCAGATCACAGAAAAATGGTAAGCTGCAAGACAGAACAGAGAAAAGCCCCTTTAGGTTGAGACAGTACTGGGGGACAGAAGTGAGGAGGAGAAATGAAAAATACAGGTATGATCTGTATGTGTTAGGAGAAAAGGAGACTGATAACTAATGAAAGAAGAGATTTTGGCTTCTGGTTATATTTTAATAGGGATGAACTGCCAAGTTCGCACAGCTGCTCTACTAAAGTTCAGTTCCGCAGTGTGTGTCTCCCAAAAAGCCACTCAGAATGCCAAAGGGGAGGGAGAAAGTATGCCAGAGCACCCAAGCTGAGGGCTGCATATCTTTTATAACCTAATCTCTTTGGTGCCATACCATCATTTCTGCCATATTTAATCAGTTATCCACAGGTGTGACTATCAGGAGGCTTCCATCACTGAGGACCATCTTGGGGTAAATCTACCATAGGGTTGCTATTAGTATGGTATGGAGGTACAGGTCAAGGAGCATACTATGATTATATATCTCTTCTTTTTCTAAAATCTTCCTATTTTCTTACTGCTTACCACTAAAGCTTTCCAAATGTGTCCACAAAGCCTTTATTATGATTGTCATTTAGATTATCTCTGTATTTAAATTTTCTCTTGATCTTCCTGCTATGGTTTGAATGCCCTTCCAAATTCAAGTTGAAATACATTTTTAAAGAATTATTTAAATTAATTGAAAATCGCTCTTAGTGGAGAATAGGACTGGGAAGAGGGGGGAGGAGGAGGAAGAGGGGGAGTGGAAGAGTGGGTGGGAGGTCAGATGATGGTGGGAAGCAGCACTATATTCCTAAAGTTATACTTATGAAATGCATGAAATTTGTATCCCTTAAACAAAAGGTTCCTTTGGGGGGAAAACACATAAATAAAAAATTAAAAAATATATTTGGGGCTGGTATTGCTATCATAAAGCAGTAATTTTAAAAGTTATTCAAAATCATAGCTGGTGTGTGGTGGGACATCCAAGAAGTTCAGTGATTATTTCAGCAACAAATGATGTCCCTCCTTTGAACGCTCAGAGAACCCCACAATTGCACTGTTTCCTTAGATCTTAATTATTTACTTTTTTAAAGATTTTATTTATTTTATTTGAGAGGTAGAGTTACAAACAGTGAGAGGGAGAGACAGAAAGGTCTTCCTTCCGTTGGTTCACTCTCCAAATAGCTGCAATGGCCGGAACTGCGCTGATCTGAAGCCAGGAGCCAGGTGCTTCTTCCTGGTCTCCCATGCGGGTGCATGGGCCCATGGTCTTGGGCCATCCTCTACTGCTCTCCCAGGCCACAAGAGAGAGCTGGATTGGAAGAGGAGCAACCGGGACTGGAACCAGCACCCATATGGGATGCTGGCGCCCCAGGCAGAGGATTAATCTACTGTGCCATGGCGCTGGCCCCATTATTTATTTTTAACAAATTATTTTCATTAAATCTGTAGGCCAACCAAGTGTCTGACATGTTTTTCATGTTCAGAATCAGCCAATCAAAGTTTAGTTCTTGAATGGAAAACAGTTATGGTAGAAATGGCTTCCTTTTATGTATATTATATGCAAAATTCTAACATGTGAAATAGGGTAGATTTAAAACAATCCATCAATTAGATAATCAATAATTAATTATCATTTCTTTTTTCCTTTTAGAGAAATAAGCAAAAATTAACAGATCTATTACTAGGAAAAAAAAATAAAAAACAAATCCAAGCACAAAATTCAAAAGGATAGAGTTTAAAGAGGTTCTAAAGTCCATTTATTAACTCTTTAGAAGCTTGGATTCTGAACCTCTACTGCCAGAAAAGGGAGAGGTCAGAATGGGCAAAGATTTTTAAAAGATCATCTAATTATAGTACAGCATGGAACACACACAGAACAAGAGCCATATTAATCACAGCAACTACTTCAAGGAAGTCAAGGACATTACTGCCCTTAGACAGTAGTTCTTTATCTCCTTTTCACTAAATTTATTCCTGCCTTCAGCATACATTTGTGAATGCTCATTAAATGAAAGGCATTTGCTATTTTCTTGCATAAATGTCCTTTTCAAACAACTGGAAGTCTTCACTACTTGAGAATTTTCTAACCTGTTCATGCTTAAGAGTCTGCTTGATAATGACTATGACAAAAGGTTGTCCTGCCCTGACTATAAATTAGAAAGAATAAGCCTTTCCCATCAACCCACAGGGCATCCTTCCCCAGGCAGGAGCCCTGCTGAGTCTATTCTTCCTTTTGCTTGACTACATAGTAAATACAAGATACTGATGTTTCAGAAAAATGTGAAATCACCCAGATTGTGTTACATTCCCAGGCTAGAAAAAAACCCTTAAAAAAATACTTCAGTCTTTTGACAGCTACAGATAGCATTTGCTTCTACTTGAAAGCCCAAGTGTAAGGGTGTCAAGAACAATTAGTATTTTAATAGCTCCCTTTCTTAGGTTATTTGGCAGGCACAAGTTCATCAGAAAAAGAGCCAAAAATGTTCTCAGGAATATAGGGCAATGCCACTTAGAAAAGATATTTCACTATATTGTTCCATATGCCTGTTCTTTTTTAAAAATAGGAAAGTTAAAAGAAATGGAAATGGTAACTGTCCATATTTATAACTTCGATAGACAAGCTTCTTTAGAAAAGGACTGCTTAGGTGTGGTCCTCCTTGTTTTCAAAGCTTTAAGGTAATTAATGCTTGGTCAACACCACTGAACCCCTTTCAGATTTCAGAATTCTGCCTCAGGCCAAATTCTTGCTGCTGGAGGAAAAGATAGGTCAAGAAATGAGGAGACCCAAGATTGAGTGGATTAAAGAGGAGGTAGCTGTATATGAAATTTGGATACAGCACCAAGGCCTGTCTTGTATGTATAACTCCCTTAGAGTTATTTTGTAGAAAGATATGCTAATTCAGAGATATCTAGCTAGCTTCACATTTAATTCTGACTTCGAATCATAGAGTGGCAGAGCAGCTGTGCCTTGAGGCAATACAATCCTATTTCTATAAAAATCTCTCAAAGCTCCATTTATAAATGGAAGAGTAAAAATAGATAATCAAATCCAAATTAAGGCTATTAAGAATTGATTTAGTGTAAAGATAATATGGCAAGATTTTGTTTAGGTTACGGATGTTCACTAAAAGTGCGTAATACTTGTTTGCCTAAAATTTTGATTATGTTTTATCTTATTTTGTCACAGCTAAATAGTTTTATCATTAGGGTTTTTAATTGCATATAGTTTATAGAATTCTTTCTGATTACTCTGTATCCATTTAACTGGGGGAAAAAAATCCCACTGTACTACTTAATGAAGAGAGAAACACCTAATGAGGATGCAATCACATTTCAGGCAGATGCACCAAAAGGTGTGGCTCAACAATTCTGTTTGGAAAATATCTGTCACAAAAGTTATAGAGAGTTTACAAAGAAGATCCTGAGGAGAATAGGAATTAATGTACCCTAAAAAACACTAGTCACTCAGCGCTAAAACAATCAAGAACAGAGAAAGAAATGAGGACATCAAGTCCTGGACACTGTTCTTTCTGACTTCATGACACAAGCTCCACTACCATGCAGTTCTTCCTTATTTCTTTATCTTTCTTTATCTTTCTTTTGCATCTCCCTCACTTCTTCAGTCCACTCCTAGTGTTCTGTTCTGGACTTTCCATTCTCTTGTTTTAGAGTATTATTAGATAATTCATTCTTTAATGCAGCATTAGAGTCTCAACAAGAACTCCAGATCCATTATTTGTCCTCAAACTTTCACATGTGTTCTTTGATTCTCTCTTCAGCCTTGCAGCCAATCCACATTGGCAAGGACGGGGCCATGTAGTCCTTTCAATTCTTCCTTCTCATTTACATTGTTCATTTTGGTTCTACACAAACTCCTCATAAACCACAATAGTCCAAATTTCTTCTCCTGGCATCAGACTCTCAATATACTTCTTCCCCATTTGGAGAACAAGGGCTAAATAAATTAGTTAGTATTTCCATGCTCCCAAAGCCCATTAGAGTTACAATGTTGGAAGTCAGTTTGCCAAATACATACTGGAACATTGTAGCCCCAGGTGTTCAGGGAATACAGTACCAGCATTTTTTCATTCTGAAATAAAAGATGCTGTGTATACATAAAAAGTAATTTAAGAAATTTTGGATCATAGCTATAGTTTTAAAAAAAGCACAGATAATAAAAGATCAAAGTTGCAGCAAATATATATATATAAATATAAATAATATAAACATAAACCTGATTTGTTCTAAGATAGCATTTGTTTTTAAAACTTAGTACAGATGCTTTAACACAGGTTGAGTGTTCCTAGTTCAAGAGTCTGAAGTTGGAAAAAAATTTGAAACTTAAGAGTGCTAACATGACACCACAAGTAGAAAATGCCACACCTCATCTCATGGGGTGCTCATAGTGAAAATGCAGGCATATTAAAAGTACTGGATAAAACTGTAAGACTTCAAGCTATATGAAACATAAATATATTTCCTATCAGGATTTGAACCTGATGCCCAAGATATCTCATTATGTATACGTTAGTATTCTATAATACAAAAAAAAAAAATCTGAAATGTGCAATACCTCTGATTCCGAGCATTTTGAAAAAGGGATGCTCAACCTGTATTGAGTTTACTAAAAGAATTAAAAAGTGCCCATAACTACATCCAGACGATTATCCTTGTAATCCAATCTTAGAGTAGGAAAACAGTGCTATCAAGTGGCTAAATCTGGGACCAGCAGACAAGGCACACCGAAGGCTCAAGAACCATGAAGAGGCTGTGTCTCAACAACTCAACTTTATGTCACAAAAGAAACAAACAAAAAAATCATCAACTAATGGATGGGAAGGGATTAGGTGCTGTTTCCAGCAGTTGTTCTCAGAGTATGACATGGCAAAAAAATTAAGAACTTAGTCTCTAAAGCCACATAGGCTCAGGTACAAAACTTGAATGCAAGACCTTTAAGCAATCTACCGGACCATTTTAACTGTTGACTACTTTGCCCATAGAATGGAGAAAAAAATATTGATCACCTGATCTGACTATCGGAAAGATTAAATGGGGTACTATGTAGAAAACATTCCACAAAATTCTTGGCATTTAGAAAACCAATTAACTCTGTAACATTGCTTATTATTATTATTATTGTCTCTTATTTTGCTTAGCATATAAAAATAATTAAAATGTAAAAACCCTTTAAAAACAGGTTACAAGATCAGTATCAACAAATATATACATGCAGAAATATAAATATCACTAAGTACATGGAAGCAAATTAAAAAGTAAAATAAGTTCAGTTTTAAGGTTGGGTTTTTCAATAAAAGCATGAGGTAATTTTTAGAAGCACAAAGACTGCAAAAATAAATCCTAAAATCATTATGACCCTTTTGCAATGATGAAATTTTCCTTAACAAATCCTGCATTTTTTGACATTTACTTTAATAAATCTTTCTTTATACAAAACAATTCTTCAAGTTAAATTTGGTCATTTGGCTTTCTTCTTGGTTAGAAATATGAGAGGAAAACACAACAGAAATACCCATCGAAAAAATTATAATGTTGTAACTTACAATGTTAGTATTTGAAAAGAAGATTTGATCTTTGTGATCTCTCTTCTTTGGCTTGTATGTATAATCTAGTAGATTAATTATCTCAATAGCCTTAAAACTTAAGACAGTACCTATTAGCTTTGTATAAACGTAATTGTTATCTGTTTTTATATAATAAACAGAAATATCGTAATTTATAAGTAATTAAAATTGAGTCTTATTATTATAGATATTTTGTTAACATTAGTCATATAAGAAACGAGTTCCTGAAAGCCACTATACAAAGTTGTCTTAAATAATTTTTGCCTACAAAATATCGAAAACACTTATTTAAAATTAAGTATAGGATGGATATAAATAGGTATCTCTATAAATATACATACATATACATACCTCAATAATCAGAAATAAACACAGTGCTTTTTGCTATAGTTCTTTCCTTTAATGATTTACAATAGGGTTTGAGTTATCTGATTAATAATAAAAAATCAAATCAGAAAAGAAATGGGACTGGAATGAGAACTGTTTGTGGTCACAGTGTGTCACTAACTAGCTGTGCACCTTTGGCAAGTGTTCAGCCCTACTGTACTTCGATTTCTTCATCTACAAAACAAAATCTCTAAAGTCCAGGACAGCTCTACTCTTTACATTTCTTGCTATGATTTACTATGTCACAATGGCTCTAAATCATAAACCCAAAGATAGGAATTACTTATTCACAATGAATTTCTCTGACTTGTTCTCAACTTCCCTTCCTATTGTTAGAATATGGAAACGCAAGACAAACATCACACAAACATATTGAAAGAAGTAAAAAAAATCCATTTAAAAATACTATTGCAGATTTTTAAATTCATTTATTAAGACATATTATCTGTCCTTTACCTTGGGCAGTAAAGATGAACATGACTATCCAGAGATTATAACATCCACATGTTTTTCTTATTTACTTCGAAATTATTCATGCCACCCTAGACATCTGGCACAAGTTCCTCTCTCAGTAATGTATTCGTAATTCTAAAACTTAACTCATCAAGACCCAAAAAGCCTTTGACTGAAATCATTGAGGTGTTTTTCCACTTACACATCTGGTTAACTTTGGTGACAATCAACTACGAAGAAATGATACTCAAAATGAATGAATGTGTTTGACTATGAAAGATAACCAGAAACGCATAATCCATGAAAAGGGAACCAGAGAAAATAAAAGCCAATCAACATAAAACAGCGCCCTGAATAGAGACCACGCCAAGTGGCTGGGCATGTAAATTGGTGAGAGGTTTCTGAAAGAAGGCAACTTTAGATAAATATCAGAGTCTAAGTGAACTCACCTCCTTTTTAGTGATTTTAGCACATCTTTCCACAGTATCATAAGAAGCTCATCTTTACTTATGATTTTGTAAAAACGTTAGTTGAGATATTTCTGATTTTACTAGCAAATCAGGTAAAGTGAAAAAGGCAACAGATTCAATACTTGAAATTGTGCCTTGATATAAAATAGATCCACTGCTTAAAACAGTATAACGAGAACACCTTACTTTTGAAAGGGCTCACTGGACAACATCAATCAGAAATGCATGAAAATAACCTCTAATAATAATGATGATGATAATAAACATCCACTACAGACCTGAAGGCATAATAAGGCACAACCTTAAGGCCATAACGTGAGGATGCAAACTATGGGCACACAATCTCGCAGCAAATATCCACATCCACACATTTTACTATTTTAGTTATGTTGAAACTTGAGAACTTTCATAGCAGCCCACTAAAACCACAGATAAAGAACATGAAAGTAGATAAGAGAAGTGTGCAATTTATGAATATGGTTTATTACCATGGTTACAAACTTTCAGAACAGGCCTCTGAGACATTGGGCTGAGACTTTGCCGGAGATCTGTTAAAAAAATACATATATACAAAAGAAACTTAATAGAGAGGTTTGTTCATCTCAAGAAGTTAACAGTATTAGACACACTTGTTTCCAAGGTTAACTATTTCTGGAAGCAAAGCAATGCTTCACTACCCTGAAATACATGAAGCAGTAATATTATGACTTTTACTTCCCATTTAATTATGCTACTGTAAACTCCACTGGGACAAGGTACATATGGTTCTGGAGATGAGACTTGTCACACTAATCAGGATTTTCTAGGTTCAGTGCATTGATTCGTTAATGTGCTGGTGACATCGGCCAACTGGAAGACATAATTCTCTGACATTTGTCTTTGCAAGGGATTAAGCAAACTTATGAACCTTCTGAACAGTTGTTGCCCACAGCACTGCATTCTTGACACATGACTTGAAAAGAATTTTTTATTTCCCCTCCCCCAAGAAAGTGTTCTTCTCTGTGATAGTACCCTATAAAGCAACATGAAACAAGCATAATGTTCACCTTTCGGCTTCGGTGTCCTTTTTCTTCTGTCGCGGAAGGCAGCCCCCGACTGTAAGGCCTCCAGCAGACTATCCATCACTCCTGTCTCATCACCCTCTGTGAAAAGAGATGCAGGGAATTCCATCAGCCTTCAGGGTTACCATAGCAATGTCAAAGCATACACAGAGGCGGGTGATGGTGATGGTAAGGAGAAAAAAAGATCAGATACTTGGACTAAACCAGCAATTTCAAAATTAGATAGAATTCGAACTCTCTCATAAATCAACTGTCTTTTAACGAAATCTGTCTCATTAGTGCTTGTGTTACGATCCACTAAAGAGGACAGAGGTCCACTGATTCACTTCAGAGAAATGCTTTATAGCTCAGCAGCAGAAAAACTTCAAATGGAATCTGGTTCTGCTCAGATCTGTGTCTCGGTTATCATAAATCACATTTCCCTGGTAGAAATGGGCTATTTTGAAGCTATGAACCTCTATTCTAAAACTGGCCAGGTGTGCGACAGTACTTTGTTACTGAGATGCTGCTGTCTGTGCTTATCATACAAAATTATACTTCCATATGAACTTTTGTGAAGATGTTCCCAACAATCGATATTTCATATCAGAGGACAAATGTTTCTTGACTTGAGATAGCACACGGTAATCATTACAAACTTTTATAATGCTGAAAATAAGCCAAGAGAGGCTCTCACAAATCTAAAGGACTAGATCTCATTCTGATTAGTTTAAATTGACATTCTGTATATAATTAACAAAGAATGTGGATAGAGAGCCAATTCTCTCTATAAATACAGATTACCATTGTAACATTCATAGTTCTTTATAGCAATCAATGCTAAATATTATTTAATGAAAGCTGTAGAAAAAATTTTCAAAGAAGCTATCAGCCCAACTCAGTTCAATGAAACACTAAGGACTTTTTTGCTCATGCAAAAGAGGTTATTTACAGACATTCTGTATGAAACTTTATGGCTGGTATAACATGACAACTAAAATAATGAAAACTTACTTTCCTATGGATTTATTTCTTTGTTTTGTTTTCCTTTTTGAGATACAATCCCTTTATAGAGAACAGTTGACAAGTGAATGCAGTAGAGTACAAATAACACACTCATTTACAGTGTATAAACAGATATATAAATATAAATATGTATCAAGCTTTTTCCATCTGCTTCTATTTCATATTTTTAGAAGAGTATTAAACCTTGAAGGTGTTTTCAAAAAAAAAGGTGGGTGAGAAATAGAATATTTGGAGGTTGTTAATTTACATGTAAATATAAATCTAAAGTGGCTTGATGGTTGTTTTAATTAAAATACATTAAATATTTCAGACAGTTTAATAACTACCTCGCTATCTCTGAGAATTTACATTCCAGCTTAACCACATTTTTCCTAAAAGAATAGCAGGTAGTTCCAAATATTAAGGGTAGTAAATATATTTCATTAGAAGAAAACATTTTAAAATCTAATATTAATTTTTTAATCTCACACTTATATGAGAGGTAAAAAAATATCCTACAGTCAAAACCAAACAGGAAAAAATGAACATGTTATCTTACCGACAGCACTGACTATAAAGAAAGAGAAACAGTGAATTAATCCAAGTATCTTGTGAGTACTCTTAATAGTGAAGATTTAAGTAGGGGGGAGGGGTATGAATGATACAGGCAATTTGTTGTTCGTTGTGGTATTGCTGTAGTGATTCTCAAATATTTACATGGGTATCATAAGAGTGAGCAAATATGCTGACATTGCTTGTAACATAGTGCTCACTGTTGGGGGTTGGAGGGGGGGATACAAATCTGGAGTGAAAGATGGAGAGAAAAAACCATGAAGTATAGGGTTGGATTTACAGTATCAAAGCTTAAAAAAAAAGGACAATTTCCTCAAGGTTTATAGACCAAAAGAGTCCAGAAACAATGAAATGGCAGTATCAATGAGCATACTAGTGCTCCAATCATGGTTTCTAAATACCATTACCCACTAAAAAGAAAGAAAACACTTAAAGGACAGCTGATTTTATTGCTGAGGCCAAGAAAATGTAACATCAGTCAGGAACATCTTTTTGTGCCAGAAAACAAAGGGCTCCAAAATAGTGATGTATCACAATGACAGAGTAGCAAGATCCAAAGACTGTCTGCCAAATTTAAGATAATTTCAGCATCAAGTAAGCAGTGATGGCAGTGGACTATTATACATTGGGGAAAAAAAGAACAATGCATCCACACTAGTACTTTAAAAATACTAGAAAAATAAAGCTCTTCTTTAGCGTATCAAATAATAGTTGCAAAAGATATAAGGGAAACAGAAAATTCAACATATTATAGTCCTTTTTTTTTTTTTAATTTGACAGGTAGAGTTACAGACAGTGAGAGAGAGACAGAGAGAAAGGTCTTCCTTCCGTTGCTTCACTCCCCAAATGGCCGCTATGGCCGGTGCTGTGCCTATCCAAAGCCAGGAGCCAGGTACTTGCTTCTGGTCTCCCATATGGGTGCAGGAGCCCAAACACTTGGGCCATCTTCCACTGCCTTCCCGGGGCCACAGCAGAGAGCTGGACAGGAAGAAGAGCAACTGGGACTAGAACCTGGAGTCCATATGGGATGCCGGCGCCGCAGGAGAGGATTAACCAAGTGAGCCACGGCGCCGGCCCCCATGTTATAATACTTATGGTAAGGAATGCTTTAGGCAAGAATCATCAATGGTTGCAAAAGTTGTTGAGCAAAACACTGTCGGGGGAAGGATATGCAATCCCCTGACCTCACGAGATCCATAACATAACCTCTTTAGTCCATTGTATCAAAATATTTAATTGGGGGGCTGGCACTGTGGCATAGCGGGTAAAACCACCTCCTGCAGTGCCAGCATCTACAGCAGCTGCTCCACTTCCAATCGAGCTCTCTGCTACAGCCTGGAACAGCAGTAGAAGACGGCCCAAGTCCTTGGGCACCTGCACCTGCTTGGGAAACCCTAGGGAAGCTCCTGGCTCTTGATCAGCACAGTTCCGGACGTTGTGGCCATTTGAGGAGTGAACCAGCAGATGGAAGACCTCTCTCTCTCTGCCTCTCCTTCTCTCTCTAACTCTGACTTTCAAATAAACATATAAATCTTTTAAAAAAATATTTAATTGGAATCCAACCATGAGGTAGCAATTACACAAAGTATTTTTATGTGACAAAAATGATCAAGACCAAAAGAGAGAGAGGTGGAAAGAGCAAAGAAAATGCTAGAGGACTATTTTAGACTAAAGGAGTCTAAATAGATCCAGCAACCTCATGCCTACATACATACATAATCAAGAACTACATTTGGTTAGCACCTGGACTGTAAAAGAAGTTATAAATGGCATTATTGGGATAATTTGGGAAATTTGAATATTTGATTATGGACCAGATATTAGAAGATTTTACTGTGCCAAAGTTAAGTTACAAAGTGTAATAATTCTACTATAGTTAAGTGGGATAGTTATGCTGTGCTTAGGAGGTAGATGCTGATGAGTTTAGGCCCAGTGAGCAAGTTAGATCCAGTTCCGTGTTCACTATTTCACGCTTTTGAACATGCTGGGTTTCCACAAAGAATATCTTTCCCATTGTAGCTTCTACCTGTCTTTCAAGATCTAGAATTAAGAATACTTCCCTGACCCATATGGCCTGAATAGGGTGCCTGCAACAAATCCTTTACAATATATTGTTTACTTGACAGTTTCTACCATTAGACCATGAGCTCATTGAAGACCTAAGTTATAGATTTATTTCAGCACCTAGAAAAATGTTAATATTATGTAGAAAGTGTTTGGTAAGTATATGTTGACTAAATTAATGACTGAGGCCTAAGAGGGTCATCTAGAAGGACAAATCAAGCAGTAGAATAAATGATAAAGATGGACAGAGGAGAGCGAAGTATTGGGAGTATTTTATCACCACTGCAAACAACAAATACAGTTTTGTTTCTCCCTTTCTCCTTGTCTCACACATATATTTAGCTTCCGAATCTCTTTAGTAAGTTTAAAACTTATTTATTTAGATGTTATTTGAAAAGCAGGAGAAAAAAATAGAGGGGGTAATAGAGAAAAAAAAGTACTTCTATCCCTTCTTCATTCCAAAATGCATGCAACAACTGGGCCAGGCCAAAGCCAGGATCCCAGAACATAATTTGGGTCTCCCACACTGGTAGAAGGAACACAAATACTTCAGCCATCACCTGCCGCCTCCCACATTCCACAGTAGCAGGAAACTGGAACCCAGACAGTGATATGGGATGCAGGTATCCCAGGTGATGTCCCAATCAAATGTCAAACCCTATTTTCCAAGTCTTGTTGACTGAACTTACTAATCTCTCCTGAACTGATCAGCTATTTCTTTTGTGACTGCACTGTTGGTGACACGTATCTGAATTATATCCCTCCCGGAAAATTGCATGAGTTGCCTGCATAGTCAGATTGTTTCCAGTTTCTCCCCGATTTTAATTCATCTCATACATTACCAGTTAAGTCCTAAACTAGAGTTATGACTTTCAATTCCCCAGTCATGAATTTTCTCTGTCCCTCAATTCCCACAATACAAAGTCCCAACTCTTTCACTTCCCCCCACAATGCTTCCAATTGTTTCCCAATCTTTTATTTCTATCACAACTCATTTAGCTGAAGGTACCTGCCTGTGATCCCCCACAAACACTTTCTCCTGTCCATCACTTTCTCCCTGGAACCTTTAAGCTTTGTTCTCGTCCACCAGAGCTGGTAGCTTTTCGTGGCCTTCACTCCCACACGTGTGATGGAAAGAGTACAACATTGAAGACAACAACTTGCATTCTGGTCTGAGCTCTCACCTGACTACCTGAGTGACACTGGAGTGCTCCCATAATCACTCCTGATGAGGTGTGGAGAAAACACATATCTAGGGTTAATGAGGGGATCAAGTGAGATTATACAAATGAAAGCACCTGGCAAATTGCTAAGTGATATAAAAATCTATGGACACAAATTCATAAATGAACTCCATTGTGAACCATAGAAGTTTATGAATTATCTGTTTATTATTAAATGTTTCAAGCACTGTAATTCTTTTATAGTGCATTTGATTATGTTGTTGGTCAAGGCCTTAATCACGCATAACACCATTTCTATGGGAAACTCTGATTTGAATAGACTCTCGAGATGAAACCAATGTGTATGATGAGAACCTGTAAGGAAGATGCTCCTCTAAATACTAAAAATGGATTCAGCACATTCATCTAACACATGTCTACTTCACACATATTACTGTGTGCCAGGACATGAGTAGGAATTAAAGGCAGCTATGCCTCACGGGTTAATCAGAGATCTTTTCTGTTCCCAGAAGTACAAAAGTGTGATGGGCACAGAGTGATGGACATGAGCTACTGAAGATCTAAGGCTTCCCTAGTGACTGATGACTTAAAGAAGCAGGAGGTAGCCATGGCAGTGACTGGGCAGGGAACAGCATGCTTGGCAGGAGAATAGCAGGTATAAAAGCAAAAGACATAAATAAAAACAAAAGAAGGGATATATTAAATTTTTGTTTAAATGATTCTTGTTTACATTATCTAACATAAACCAGCGAAATAATAATTAGCAGTTATTAAAATCTCAGCCTAAGAATTCAGTTTCTCTTCAAAATATTTATAGCCTCTTTCCTGTTTTGAAAAGTTTTAAACAGACTAACTGTAACAGTTGAAGCCTTTCTATGTCTGAATAACATACCACCATGTCCAATTTTAAAATTGCATTTTAAAAATTTCCGTGTCAAGGCAAATGGAGAAGGGAGAGTTAAAGATGAGATATTTGTAAAACAGAATCAATAGGATGTAGGGACAGGAAGAGGGCTGAGCTGCTAAGCACACATGTGAGGGTCTCTGCGGCCTGTGGCTGAAAGATGAGAAAATACAGGAAAAAATTAAAATAATATTGATTTTGGTGGGGAAGACAATGAGTTTCCCTTTGAACATGTTACAGTTCTAGAAGTCAGTTGGAAACCTGGCTTCAAATTCAGAGACAAAAGCAGGGAATACTGAAAGCCATTTTAATATTATAAAAAATATTCATTCAGTGCTGTGGGCCGCGGCCAGAGAGAGGCACTAACCACTATCAGGATTCAGACTGTATCCTTCCCTCCCAAGGCTGATGAACCTGGAAGTGCTCTCCAACATAGGAAGAGGCACATCTTGCACACTACCTAAATGCAAAGGGTAGGAGAAAACAGGGGAGCCAGTGATCTGGTGGGAACAATTCTTTTGTTCTCTTTGCCAAGATACAACACCAGTATTACAGATATAACTAAAGATACAGAGAAGAATCTACAAGTTTCCAGGAAGCTAAAAACAAGCAAACAAACCAAAACAGAACACACACAAAGGAAAGAAATTAGAATGGTACTGACTGGATCTCTCAGTGTTAATACAGATTACCAACAGATAGAAAAGAACAAGAGCTGATCTACTAGGATCTATACCTGTTTTCTTGGAAAGAAACTGGAAGATGTGCTTTTGTATAATACAGAAAAGAAGAAGAGAATCCAGAATCCAGGAGAGGGGAGCGGACAAAAGAACAAAATGGTGGGAAGAGTTTCCAGCATATCCCAGTCCCAGAGCCTCCAGTTCAGATCATAGGAAAGAGGTCAGGGCTATCAGAGAAAACAGTGGCCAGGAAATTCATAGCAAATCTGTTTTATTGGACCATTTACAAAACTGATGACTATTTCATAGATCTATTGGACATTTTGGAAAAACTAGTAACAGGTCCATGAAAATACAAATAAGTAAATTAAAACCATGTATGTATTATTCAAAAAATAACAATATTGTGCCACAGAAAGTGCTATGATTTGAATGATGGTGTCCCTCCAAAATTAATACACTGGAACTTACTTCCAGTGTGACAGGATTAAGGGCTGGTGCCGCTATGAGGTGGTCAGGTTTTGAGGGCACAGCTCTCGTGTCTCAGGAAAGAGGTGCGAGGGAGTTGTCCCTCACTTTCACCACGTGAGGACATGGCAACAAGGCATGGTCTGGGGAGCGGACAGCGAGGCCCTTACCTGACTCAGCTTTTGCTGGTGCTGTGTTTGGGACATCCCAGTCTCCAGAACTATGAGAAATAAATTTATGTTCTTGATAATTTACCCATGCTGAAGGATTTTTGTTATAGCAGCAGGAGCAGAAGATGACAGGAAACAAATATATGCACAGTGGCAATGTTAAAACGTTGGCTATTAAGTTCACCATCTCTTGATATACCAGGGAAGTGTAAGCAGGTAGTGGATGGAAGCAATCTAAATCCTCAACCACTTATTAGAATCTCAGCAATGTCTAAAATAACTATAAGTAATAGTATATGCATATTATCTGAAATAGGGAACAACCAAATACCATGAGAAATAAGTAGGACTGAAAAGTGATTGCCTAAAGGCAATGGGAGAGGGTATCTGAGGGGGGCGAGGGAGAAGATATTGTATTATGCTGTGAGCCTATTAATTGAGGAGTCTATAGGCATCTCATTGCAAAACACAAAGTAAATGAAACAACTGGAAGGGAAAAAGCGAAGGCTGAGGAAGAGAGATGACAAAGACAGCACTGACTCTTGACCTAAGGTGCTTTCCTTTAAGTAGGGGAGGAAGACGAGTAACGACAGTAGAATATGATGGGCTAACTGTAGGATAGATACGCCAAGGGCACCACGGACGGGAGGGCCTACAATGGGGCCGAGGGAGCAGCACTCACAGAAGGCTGCCTGGACACTTGAGAATTAACGAGTTGCTCTAAGAGTGCCAGTGCTCCTGCAAGAGGGAAGGCTTTGCTAAAGCTGTCACAAGAGCTACAAAGACAGGGTTTCTGGAAGAACATGAGTCATCGAAGAAAATTGGGTGTAAGTAGAAACAGAGGGCAGGATGCCAGAGAAAGAGGTCAACTCACCAACTTGCACATATGCCAAGCAATGAAGCTTGGGTTTTATTTTTACAGGGGCCATTAATTTGTTTTAAACTAGAAGAAATATGGTCAAATTTCCATTTTAGAAAGATCACTCTGAGAACAGGCAAAACTGAGGGCAAGGAAAATAAGGAGAGGAAAGCTTAGCGATTTAAATCTAGGCAAAATGTGATTGCAGGGACCAAGTAAGGAATGGAAGTGGTGAAAATGGGAAAGAGAAAGAAGGAGAATTAAAGAAACTTTGGCCAACTGAAGGTATGTTGATACCATTAACCAGTATGAAATCTTTTTTGGTGATAGAATGGGCCAACTCTAGAGAGGCATTCACTTTTGGATACGTTGAGAAGTTTAGGAGATATTCATTCATAGGCCAAAAGTATCCTGAAGGCAGAGAGACCAACAGACTTAAAACTTGGGGGGGGAACTGGTTATCCTGGATTTTATTTAGAAGCATACATGCTGCACCTGAAATTATGGGAAAGAGTGCACACACAGTTAAGTAGTAGAGAACACAAGGTTTTGAATTTAAACAACTTAGTCCTGAATACTGGCTTTTTAAATAGCAATCAGCATGAAATTGGAAAAATCATTTAACCTTCATAGCTCTCATCTTTTTTCCCCCTCTCTACTTTAAAATGGGAAGAAGGATGGCACTGAATGCACAGATGTACTGGGAAGATTCCAGGTGATAAATCATGGAAAATGCTCACCAGAGTGCTGGGCACATTGTAAGAGCTAAGCCCCAGTTCATCTTTTTGGTTACTGACACCTCGGTGGCACATGAGCTCTCTTAGGGAGAGGATGTGTAGTGAACAGAAGGGAAAGCTGAGAACTGAGCTAAATCACACAGCCGACAAACATGTGCTGGGAGTTCACGAAGAAATGATTATTTTCAATCTGTGACCATGATCCATCGTGTTTCCTCTGCATGTCCTCTATAGCTCCCCCTTCACTTCCCATTGTCTCCCGACATTCTTTTGGTGAGTTCCATCACATTTTATATGATGCCAGTAGAAAGTCACATAGAGAGTAAAACCTGGAATTCAGAATGGGAGTAGGAAAGGAAATCTATTTCCCCAAGGAGTTGTTGAAAGTATACAACTAATAAACAATATCCATAGGATCATAATGGGAAATACACTATATGGATTTTTGAGGTAACCTACTTCAATCTTAACCAATTAGAACAATGCTCAAAATACTGCTTAAACCAGAGAGCAAAAAGTCAGGAATAACTTAACACAAAGTCTTTCACCTTGTCTTAATCCAGAAGTGAAACTAAAAATTTATTTGAGTCAAGAGAGTTAGAAAATTTTCACTGGGATTTAACTGATAAAATGATAATCAAAACTATTCTCTTTTATACTGTAATTAAATGACTGGCTCAGCCATAAGAAGTGAAATTTTACCAAAAGTAACCACAATAGTTTAGTATTTCCATTTTTTCTATTGCATTATTTGTATAATCTAAATTAAATCTATTTCTTTTTATAGGTTAGAAGAGAAAACTTAAGAGTATTTTCACTTACTCCTCATGTAGGATCTCTGTCCTTAATGTGCTGTACATTGTGATTTAATGCTATAACTAGTACTCAAACAGTATTTTTCACTTTGTGTTTCTATGTGGGTGCAAACTGTTGAAATCTTTACTTAATATATGCTAAACTGATCTTCTGTATATAAGGAGAATTGAAAATGAATCTTGATGTGAATGGAAGAGGAGAGGGAAAGGGGAGGGTTGCGGGTGGGAGGGAAGTTATGGGGGGGAAGCCATTGTAATCCATAAGCTGTACTTTGGAAATTTATATTCATTAAATAAAAGTTAAAAAAAAAAAAAAAAAAAAAGAGTATTTTCAAAGAAGAAAGGAGAAGGAAGGTTTTTCCCCCTAAGACAGAGCAATTAAGTGCACAGTCCAAGAGTCAGACTCCTGTTATGTGCCCCTTATGGACCATCTTCATCTCTTTGTGCCTCCCCGTGCTTACAAGATGGGGAGAATCACAGTGTTTACCTGCAAAGATTGCTCTGAGGATTAATTGAGCTAGTATCTGGTAAGAGCTTCAAACAGTGCCTTCCACGTGACTTAGCCTCAATAAACAGCACCATTAGTAACTCAACATGGCGACAACTATTCTTTTTCACTAATGTGGCATGTGCTGTAACCAACCAATGCAACACTTCCACTTTCTATCCTCTCCTTCCCTATCTGCTTCCATCCCAGAGGCTGGAAGGACTAAACCCTGATGTCCAGAGGCTTCCTTGCTGCTGAGCTGGGGGTGGTCCTGGGATGTTTCTGTGATCTGCTATGTTTCTAGGAGTAAAGGAAGTATATGTGGAAACCACTCTCTCTCTCAGGAATTACAGAAAGGAATTGTAGCAGTTTATGAATGCACTTCGGCTTGCTGCTCCCGTCTTCCTATCTTGGAGCTGTAGAAACCACTTTAAAAGCCTGAGCACAGACGACAGGGCCTTCTTTTAGTTGTTTGGATAAAACATAAAGCTATATTTTCACAGCTTAATCAACACATTTTTAATAGATATATCACAATATGTAAACCAAATTACTATATGAATTATTATAGTAATCCAATCAAATCTAAATAATTTAATGTTTTATTTGTAAATAGGATTATAAATCTAACATTTATAAAATAAAGGATTATTCTTATATAAAACTCTTCAACCTTAAAAAGTCTATTTTTGATATCATGAATTCCATGATGAAATTTCAACTATATAAACATACAGGGAAGATTAGTAATATAAATACATTGTAATAAATCAGATGGCATCATTATTAATTTACAAACCTTTTCCTCTAAAGATTGTGTTGTAAGAACAGGATTTTGACATTACAGTCATTTCTTTGAACTCAGTAACATTTAGTTTACCTTCTGGAGTTTTAAAAACATTCATTTTTAAAGCTAATGTGAACAACTGACAAAATCATAGGGAAAAGAAAGTTACTTCTCTACGATGACAAGAGTCTTTCCGAACTTTCCCTTACTTCTTAGACCAAAGTCTAAGTAGTAAGTCTATTGCAAGTAAGTAATATATTTCAACATTAAAACATCAAATTGTAAAAGTACAAAGGGCAATATGGAAAAACTATATTTTTCATTTGTTATCATGCTGGTAGATGAAATTGATTTATCATTGATGTATTTAGGATATCTTTAGTTATAAATGAAGATTGAGGATTTTCTTCTATGCATAAATATTTAATTATTTTTATGATTTTTAGTCCATTCAGGACACTATAACACAGTAGAGTATATACAGATACTCTAGAGTGTATATATACACTCTAGAGCATATATAATATATTTTTTCCAGTTATACACATTGTTTAAACAGGGCTTCAGGAATATTGATCTTGAAAAAAAGGACATTCACAACTCAGTATGAAAAAGATTAACAAGTGAACAAATGATAAATTCAGGGGACCCATCTGCTATAGTCTGAATATTTGCGCTCCCACCCCCAATCCTATCTTGAAATCCCAACCTGCAAGGTGATGATATTAGGAGGTGAGGCCTTTTAGAATTTTTATAGTCATTAAACTACTGAGGCAGAGCTCTCAGAAATGGGAAGAGAATACCCATATAAAAGGAATGAGCAGCAGTCTTTGTCCTTTCCACCATGTGAAGACATGGCTAAAGGTTACCACATGTGAACCAGGCCTTCATGATATCGAATCTGCGAGGGCCCTGATCTTGAACTTTCCAGTCTCCAAAACTATGAGAAATTAAGTAGCTTTTTAAAAATAAGCTATCAAGTTTATGGTATTTTGTTATAGTGTCCTGAATGAACTAAAACATCATAAAAACAATTAAGTCTTTAAGCAAAGAAAATTCTCAATCCTCATTTATAACTAAAGATATCCTAAATACATCAATGATAAATCAATTTCATCTACCAGCATGGTAACAAGTGAAAATGGGCATGTGGCCTAGTGATTAAGACAACTGCATTCCACATCAGAGTACTGGGTTCAAGTCCCAGCTCCACTGCTGATTCTTGCTTCCTGCTAATGGGCCCTCTGGGAGCTGGCAGATAATGTTGGTTGGGTCTCTATTACCCATGTGGTAAGCCTGGATTAAGTTCTAGCTCCTGGCTTCTGGGAGCATTTGGGGCATGAACCAGAGGATGCGAGCTCTCTATATCTGCCCCCACCCACAAATGCATACATACATATATAATTTTAGAAATAAGGATAAATCAGTATTAGTGAAGGCTTGGAAAGATAGATCACATCACACGTCACTGGAGGAACTATAAATAAATCCCATGGGGCCAGTACTGTGGCACAGTAGGCTAAGCTTCCGCCTGCAGTGCCAGCAACCCATATGGATGGCAGTTCATATACTAGCTGCTCTGTTTCTCACCCAGCTCTCTGTTATGGCCTGGGAAAGCAGTAGAAGATGGCCCAAATGTTTGGGCACCTACACTGGTGTGGGAGGCCCAGAAGAAACTCCAAGCTAAACTAATTCAGTAATTTTAAGCAAAATAAAATAGTACATACCATATGATGCAATAATTTCTAAGAAAATTATCCTAAATACATAGCTTGAATGTATGCAAAGGAATATATAGAAGAATGTTTGTTACACTATTGTATATAATAATAGGAGACCGAAAACAATCTAAATGCCCACCAGCAAGAGACTAAATTAACTATGGTATCCATTTACTAGAGTATGTTGAGATGTTTACAAATTATAAAGTATATTTAAATTATTGATGTGGACCATCTCCAAAATATAGTAAGTGAAAAAGGTCAAGCTCTTATTTTATCAATGAAGACAACAGATACAAGACAAGAGAATACCCATATAAAAGGAATGAGCAGCAAAGTTTCTATGAAACTTTGTACCTAATAGCTACAAAGCCACAGATAGGTTTTATGACAGTACTACAACGTTCTGAAGAAAGGCACTACTTAATCATTCTTCCACAGTGGGTAAATGACTATTAAGACAGCGCCTAAGTAAAGTATTTAAGTGCTTAGTTTTGATGAGCTTGTTCAGGTGACCTATTCCAACAATTTCTAAAGAAAGCATAACTAACAACCAGCACTGATTCCCTGGCAGAAACAATGTTGCTGCTGTTGGCCTCCTGTATTATGTGGGGTCTAAGAGGCTGAACAGATACCTTCAGTTGCAAAAGCCCAGAATGTTAGTGGAAAATAAGGCATTTAAATACATATGTAGATGTGAACTGCTAAGGACATTTAACAAGATGTGACTCTCACAACAGAGTGAACACCATGACCCTTTGATCACAGGGTAGCCCAGAGAGGAAAAGGTTAATTACATGCTACACTAGCACCACTTCTGGGTAGAAGTGACACTTGTCACCCACAAGAGCTTCAGGAGAAATAAGCTTGAGGAGCTGAAGCTTTGTAAGTGCTGACTTCCCACTGGAAATACATGAGGATGTTTTAGATTTGTTTTAACATTTTCTCACATTAGCGAAGAATTTTTACAAACACTCTTCATCGGCTTTTTACCTTGTGAAGTTTTTGAACATAGAATGAAATGATTTCTGATAATGAAAATGCATAATTCAATACCAAGAATCAGAAAAGTGGGAAAGGGAGCAAAGGGACACTATGGCAATTTCATGGGAGTTTTCTTTTGGGAGAAGCCAGGATAAATGGACTTGAAGGTACACCGGGCCAGCAAGTGGTGCCTGGAACACGGCATGGGGCCCAGAGGGGCCACAGCAGTCATGCTCTGACAGCAGCATATGGCGCACACTGGAGGAAGGGAAAGATAAGGTCAGGAAAGCAGGCTGTGCGAGCTTGCATTCAAGGCTGAGGAACTGCCATGGAATGTTTTTGAAAGGTGTGAAATAATCAAAACCGTACTTCACTATGATTAAAGCTGGCATAGTGTGAAGGTGTCAAGCCTGGGTGACTGGGAAAATGGTGGTATCATTAACCCAAAATGAGAACATGAAAATCAGGTTTTATGTGGAACATGATAAAGTTAGGTTTTAGATGAATTGATTTGAGGTGCTGACAGAATATTCATACTGTGTTGTTCAAGCAGTAGAAATATAAAACTATAAAGTGTGCAGTTTAAGCACCTAGCACTAAGTGTTAGGCTGGGCCAGGCCCAGCCCCAGATCCCATGGGACTTATAGTCCAAGAGTGGTTTCAACACATAATTAGCAACTACCTGTGTGACCAGTGTTATAAAGAAACAAAGCAGGGTGCTGTGAAATGGTTTGACACAAGGCAGTGGAGGTCACACTTACTGTTGTGACTTCAAGGGTTACCCTTTCATACCTGTACTTGCACATACATTTTGGAATACATGTTTTATCTGTAATTTAAAATAGAGGAACCCTTGGTATCATGATAAACAGTGGAAATTTACATATTAGCATTTTGGGCGTTAAGAATGTTCTAAGATAAAGCCCACCTCAATGCTCTCAATGTTGCCCAAATGAAGTAATTCTACCATCAGAAGTTCTTGGTTCATTTCTAATATGATCTTTTTGTTCAAAGTAATATAAGCATTCATTCTTTGGTTTCATTTCAAAAAAGAAATACAGATTTATTCTGCCCAAATACAATGTTTCCTCCCCATCCTTTTCTCAATCAGATGCAGAAATCATCACATGAGTATTAAAAACTGAAGAAATTTAAAAATCCTAATCAAAAAAGAGCAATGTATTTCTGAAAGAAAGGAATTTTAAGGACAATTAGGTGAATCTGAGTGGAAAGTGAGGAGAGAAAGGAATTGACATAAGCTTCAGAAGCAGGCAAATAACAGAAATGAAAACTGGAGACAACTGAACTTTCTATGAACTCGTTAATAATTGCAAAAAAACTGGAGGCAAAAATGTGCTAAACCCTCTCAAGAGAACAATGGAAGATTCTAACCACACATACACCAGATTACCAGAGCTGACAAAATGAATACAGAAGCCCCAACATAATAGCTGATATTAGGTAAATTTGAGAACAGTTTTATTTAGAAAATAAGGAATATATGAGATAAAGAAATCTAAATATGAATTAAGACACACTAGGAACTATCAATTTGAATGCCTGTCTGCTAGGGTGTGTGTAGACCATTTTACCTAGATTTTAAAATTTAATTATCACTCATCTTGTGAAAAGCAGCTATTATCTGACCCATTTAAAATTCAGGTTACCTGGAGCTCAAATACATAAAAGAATGTGTCCAATGCCCCACAATGGGTAGGTAGCAAAAGAGAAATTCGAAACTGTATTTTTCTGATTTTAAAGCTCATTCTACTATAAGTTTTTCTTGATAAAATGGTAGCATGAAAACTGAGAAATATTCAGATCCTTAGTTTTGTTGATTTATACTGAAACACGTTTTAGGAAAACACCTTCAGGCCCAAAGTGATAATAACTTACATAGCAAGGAACTGCATCAACCTGCACAGATGAGGTCTTCTCAAATTAACCAGAGTCAGATGCCTAGCCCAGAACCTGACAATACCTTTAATGTCCAGACCAGAGACATTCCCCTTCTGAGACTAGAATTATTTGGAAAGAGTACAATCAGCCTGGTCTGCAGTGGCTTATGGATCCTCCCTATAGCCCATGCACTGCTGACCTCTGTCATTGGTTTAAGATCAGGAAGTTAGCTAAGCCACCATCACTATCAGTCTTTGTTTCCACTGCCTAAGACATGAGGAAGTCCTCCTGATCTCTCTGTACATTTCTTCCAGCATAACTGGTATCAACAACCTCTCTGCTACTTCAGCAGACCTTGTTAATTCCAAGTGGCTCTTCTCGGAAACCAGAGGATGGTCTCTGCTGTACCCTTCTAGATAGGTTGCTTATCCCCTTAAATCTCATGTGCCTAAAGTAAGTGGAAGACAGGGAATACTTGTTCGTTTTCTCTCTGATCTTTGCTGCTGCATCAGAAAATCACTTTTCCCCATCTGGTAGAAAGCACTTTCCTTTGTACACATCACTTGGTTACACCACTGCCATCTCTCTGGTTCCACATAATCTTATCATGCAAATGTCTACTCTCTCATTCAGAGCATTGTCATGAGACAATGACAGCTGAGTCCTGCCATCATCCTGTGTAAATCTGGTTTCATATGAACAACTAATTTCTTGATCTCAACTCCAGGGACCAGTCCCTTTTCTCTACTTTGTGGAACCCTCTCCCCTGGCCATCATTTGAAATCTTGTCACAACCCAGATCTGTTTTACTTCTAATAACTTAAGTTCATACGACCATTCTCTGACCCTGTCCTTCTCAGTCCTCTCTTCCCACAGCCTCTACTTGCCATCTACCCATGGAAATGTCCAGAGCCCGGCCTCACTGTCTTCACATCCCTGCTAAACAGTTTAGACTCTGTGGGTCACTACTCTGACCATATTTTTCTGTCTGGTTTTTACCTTATTGTCTTCCCTTCCCAGACGCCTAGTGAACTATAACCTCAACTTCCAACTTTTGGAACTATACCTCAGCAAGCATGGTGAATGTGCATGGACTGCAGAATCAGGACTAGGACATGCTGCCTTAACTGGATTCCTGCTGCTATTCAGCACGCCTGTTTCATCAAAAGGCTCTCACACAAACTCCTCCTAGGGGCTGCATCCATGATTCCACAGTTCCCTCCCAGACATGCACACTTCTTCATCTATTTCAGAGAGAAACCAGAAACCACTTGATGACAGCTTTAGCTTCATGTCATCAAACCCACAAGGGTATCCGCATTTGGGCCCAAACCTTCTTCCTCCTCACCCGTCACAGTGGTGGGACATGTTGCTTACCAATACAACTCCTCTAATTGCAGGGGCATCCTATTCCTTCACACACCTGCCGGCTGCACCCAGGACCTCACTGTACTAGTAATCAATTAATTCCTCCTCAGCTCCTCTCTTCATTCAATCCTAACTGCATTTTAAAATTCAAAACACCTGCTTTGCCCTCTCTTGCTCTCCATGTTCCCTCTAGTTGCTACCCTTTTCTTGTATCTCAGGGTCATGCCCATATTCATATATCAATACCGTTTAGTTCTATTTTAAGCTCAATTCAGTGGGACAATGGTCAGTACGGTGAAACATAGATTTCTTGGCAGCATTTGTTGAGTACCCCTTCTCTCTGACACGCTGTCGTCCTTGGACTTCACAGCACCAGAATTTCTTGGTTTTCCTGCTACTTCCATGGTCACTACTTTTCAAGTTCCCATTCTGGCACTTCCCTTTTTCACTTGTTTTTGTTTTTCAAATGATTTATTTATTTGAAGGCAAGTTACTGAGAGAGAGGGAGACGTGAAGACAGAGAGAAACTTTTTACTGCTGGTTCACTCCCCAGTTGGCCGCAACAGCCAGGACTGGGCCACACTGAGAAAAGGAGCTTCTTCTGGGTCTCCCACACGGGTGCAGGGGCCCAAGTACTTGGGTCATCCTCCATTGCTTTCCCAGACACATTAGCAGGGAGCGGGATTGGAAATGGAGCAGCCAGGACTTGAACCATTGCCCATGTGGGATGCTGGCATTGCAGTTTGCAGCTTAACCCACTGTGCCACAGTGCCGGCCCCACCTGCACTTCTAAATCTGCCCAGCTTTTCACCTTTTGTCACAGTCTTCATTGGAGTAATCTATTCATTCCCATGGTCTAGCATGCTAAGAATTCCCAAGTTTAAACTACTAGCACATATTCTACTTCTGAGCACCAACATGGGTGACCAATCATCCTGATTTGCAAGACTATGGGGTTTACTAGACCATAGGACTTCCAGTGCTAAAACAAGGGGAATCTCAGGCAAATGGGGTTGAGTAGGTTACACTAGCCTCTACCCAATCACTCAGTACACAAAGTAACTTGAACATCCTATAGATATTTCAAATGCAAAATATATAAACTTGAATTCATGACAGTTTTCACCAAACCTCTTCCTCCCTTATCTCAGTGATTAATACCAACTGTTCAAGTCAAAAGCCTCAGAGTGATTTTTAACAACTGTTGAAACTAAATATGTATAGAAAGATTTCTGCACCTTCACTGAGTTCTCATTTTTCTTATCAGGGAAACGTCAGTAGAATTCTCATATAACCAGCTAGCACTTACTAACTCCCTTCAGTGAAAAAAGTATCACTTAGTTGAAGAGTTACAGATCTGCTGGACAACTCCAGTGCTGCAAGACTTCTTTCTTTAGTGCTACACTCTTCTTCCACAGAAGTAGTTAACACTAACTTTGGTCGCCACCTATATTAGTCAATTTTTTTCCACTAAATACCTGCTTCAAGATACTTATACAGAAAGGGAGTTTATCTAGCTCGCAGGGGCCCGCCAGTCCAAGTTTGGACAGGCACCGGGATGTAAATGGCAGAGCACACGAGATGGAAGGGTCACATAGTGAACCAGGAAACATAGAGGGTAGCTAAGCCCAAATCTGCACTGATAACCAAAATTCTTATGAGAACTACCTTGACAGGGCATGGTGTTCAAAGTCATATAAATCTCCGACTAGACCCACCTCCCAAACACCATAATAGGATTAAGCTTCACCTGCTCAGCACCATTAACCCAAGACTAGCGTTTAATGGTCTGAGTTCAGGAGCCCAATCCTACTCGAACCATAAAGATTAATTGAGTAAGGCTGGCATTGCATACAGGGGTTAAGCAGCCCATTGTGATACCAGCATTCTATATGAGCGTGAGTTCCAGACCCACTTCTCCCACTCCTGATAAGCTGCCTGCTAATGCACCTGGGAAGGCAGCAAAGGGTGGTCCAAGTACTTGGACAGACCTCTGCCACCCACTTTGGAGACCTGGAGTTCCAAGCTACTTGCTTTGGCTGGCCCAGTCCCAGCCATTGTGGCCTTTTGGGGAGTGAATCAGTGGATGAAGATTTCTTTCTCTGTCTCTCCCTCTGTAACTCTGCTTTTCAAATAAACTTTTTTAAGAAAAGTTAAATTTTCTTTTCCATAAACTGAATTAAAGAAATGTTCATCAAGTAAAGAAACTCTGGAAAACAACTTGTGTTAACTTGTGAGTGCTCAGTCTGGGAAGACACAGTAGGTCACTAGGAAATACAATGGTTGCCCTTTAGAGTTCACTCTGTAAATGGCCTGGGGGCTTCACTTACATCCACATGGCTCCTTGCTCTGTGCTACAAATATTGCCTTTAAACCTGCCTGGACAACTGCACAAAGGAGAATGAACGAAAGTTTTAGATTAACAACCTATGGAAAAAAAAAAAAAGAAAAAGAAAAAAAAAAAAAACCTATGAGAGAAGAGCAAGCCCCATGATTCTT